>NC_137463.1:34308923-34726950 GCF_964235325.1 Thermobia domestica | reverse complement strand
CGTGTGTCAAACTACCCTAAACATGGGAGATCAACCGATTCGTGTACTGTGTGCTTTCAAATTCAATGCATGAGCCGTACATCATCATGATTGTATCAGTACGCAAGAATGGGATCGAAATCATCCTTTATTCATCTGTGAACAGTTATTCTCCGTGAATAATGTTTTACCTTTTCAAAAATACGGAGTTATTTGATTACTAAACAGTTCATTCTGAAAAATTGCATCTTAGTTACCGACTAAACACCTCCAAACAGTAACTAGATTACTTGGGCTTTCAAGCGACGGCTGAACCGTCGCATTCCTTAAATGATGTCTTTGCAACAAAAATTGGACTTTTAAACAATCCTCATCCTAGTCAGTGCGTAAGTAGTGTTATAGAAATCCACCATTAGATGTTAAATAGTTATTGCAATTGACGTGAGGCCATTGGTCTGTAGACCCACTAGTGGTATATTGTGATTGCTTGACTTACAACGTGAAGGAAGTGTTTCAATTCTTTTCTTATTTTTATAATTCTGTTTCAGGAAACGTACCTTGGCACTTTTGGTGGGAGAAATCTTGGCCACGTCGTGAGAAACATATTAAGAAGAGTTTCTTCTGACGAAGTAGCGGTCTTGTACAATTGGACTGGGAAATATAAAAAGAGATCACTGGAGAAATTGACCATTTCAAGAATAATAATTAATAGGTAGGATATTACCTTATCTCGATACTTCTCGTAAATTTGATGCAGTGGCACTAGTCGACTTGTGTTGACGCCTTTCATTTCACTGAAGGAAATTCAATAATACTACTATGTAAGGAGCAGAGGTTGATGAAATATATTTGAATTATTTCATGTTAAAAGGGCATATCTGCAAAATCAATGAAGCTCATTTTCGCAATTCATCACCCACTTCTAGCCTGGGCTGCCAGAAGGAACAAGAGTAACGAGACCGGCCTTCACTGGTGGGAGTTCTGTACACCTTCAATAATTTTCTTCAATGCGGAAGAGAGCAATGTTGCAAAATGAGAACTGACAGTTGTATTGTATTTGGAGATTGGAGATTCGGTTTGGGGATATTCGCGTAGCCCTATGCGATATTTACTGTACAGAAGATTGTGTGTAAGCAAACCTAGGTGTAAAAGGGATTGTGTTTTCAAGTAGAAGCGGGCAGATGATATATACGACTTAACAAATTTTAAAAAAAGGTTAATAGCGTTCTCGACGCCGAAATTAAATTGCCGCAAATTTTAAACGTTTCCCTAAATATTTCATAAACTTATAAAGAGGAGAAAAATTGCAAGTTGTTGTTCTTTTAACAATGTGATTTTCCAAATGATAGCGTAGTTACATCTCCTCTGAATGTTTTGGTTATGTAAAAAGCAAGGAACGAATTGTTTTTGTGTGTTAAAAAGTTTATTTCCTAACTTTCAAACAACGGAAAATATTCAGAGAAGTTTTAACTACGCTATCATTTGTAAAATCATGCGTGCAATTTAATTTCGGCCTCGAGAGCCCTCTTAAAACCCATCACTTAAAAGAAAGAAAAAACTCGATGACCTATCACCAATTTTTATGTTGTAAAGAATTAAAACTTGATACAGAGTTTGGGAATAAAAATTAACTGTTATCAACGTTGAACGTAGTTAACTTCTTTTTTACACGAATTTCTTCAGTTTGCCAATATCTGAGAAGAAAGCATAGCAGTGATTCTTGCAGTTGTTTACGTAGACTGTGACTTATCTCTAGTATTCGTGCATAGCTTATACAATGTTCTGACTTAAAGTGTTGTGAAATTTCCTTCATGATTTTTACCCATTTTTATTTTTGACCTCTCTTCTTTACTTAATTACAACCAAATATTATGATGTGAGGCCGTTAAAATTACTATTTATATGTGGTGAGTGCTCAAATTTTATTTCATTGTGTAGAATCGTAATTTTTTAAAATCAACTATCATTAAGACAGTGGTTTTACTTTCAGTCACGCCAGTCTGTTACATAGAACATTGTACAGTAGTAAGTTTGCGTGTTCATATTTCAAGTGTTTTCGAACCGTTACTGAAGTACGGATAATAAAGAATTGATGTAATCTATTGGTTCTATTTGTAGTATATCTAGTATTGTTCTGTTGACTTCACAAATTATTTTCATTTCAGGGGCTGTGCGTCTTAATGGAATAGCCAGGAAAGCAACAGACCAGGAAATAAAAGAAAGGATTCAGAACTGGTTCCGCTGGGGAAGAGATAGAAATGGAGGAAGAGAACGAAGGCGTACGTCATCCAATTTCCAAGAGACACAAGAGGAGACTAATCGAGAAGGAGGAATGGACCATTCTTGAGGCATTGCGTTCATCTGGGAAACAGGTTGCAGGATGTTCTACGAATTTTGTGAACTTTCACTCAGGTACAAGTGTTGCTAGTAATGTAAATATTTACAGTCCTTGTATAACAAGCGCTGAAACAACTTTTATATTTACAAACAGTAGTGAGAAAAGTAATGATGTAACTTCTATAGTTGCAAACAGTAGTGAGAACGGAAGTGTGGATGCACCACATCATTCATTCTGTGTGCCTTCAGTGAAAGATCAGCTTATCACCTGGTCTAAAACCGATGAATTCCTCACAAAATGCATTCTAATTAGGGACTTTTGTCATGAATCCCTGTATTACTGTCTTCCTTATTGTAACATGGACCATTTTTATTAGAATTATGAGTTTACACATCGACGGCATTTTGCTGCTACCTTATATCTCAAAAAACATTCCTTCGAAAAGAAGATATGACAGTTCTAATCAGATCCGATCAGAAACTTCATCCAAGTTCGTCAGCCTTAAAAAGCAGTAAGATGAAAGATGGATGAGCGAAAGTTTCTTGGCGACCTGTTAGAGAAAGTTAGGAAGTTGCCAAGAGGTGGCAAGATTGATGATATTCAGGTTTTACGGTTGACGATGGTGTGAAACCTCGCGCCAACTTCCAAAGTTTCTATCACATGTTTTCGCCAAGGAGCTTTGCTCATCCCTCCTCCGTCTTACCACTATTCTGGGCCTGACGAACTTAGCTGAAGTTTTGGTATCTCTGATGTTTTTGATCGGATCTGACCGTGTTTTGACGTAACGTCCTTGACATATATGTAACCCCATACACTTCATAGTACGGGTAGTTGCTTAAAGCTCACTGAAACACTTTTCACATGTTAGTGCAAAAACATTTGCATAAAGTTTACAAAATATTGTGATACGACCTACCTCATATTTCATAATTTTTTCAATACTCGGGACGTTATAAAGAAACTTTGTGCAAAATTTCAACTCTCTAGCTAACTGGGAGGACCCTAACAATGAGAGTCAGTTAGTCAATGAGTATGTGAGTGGGCGAAAAAAAGCTGATTTCAGAGGTCCACAACTCAGACATGGTTTATGCTACGAACATGCAATTTTGCACATAACTACCATATCACCCAAACTTCATAAGCTCATTTTCCCGTCTTTAACATCGATTAGTTTTTACGGGCCCTCGAAATCAACGATTTCGCGATAAACTCTGGTTCGTGTATAACTTGATTTTGGTAGCTTACATTTCTTGGTGCGCTTGGATGGGCATGCGATGCCGCGCATGTTGAATTATGTTCCTTAGATAGGTTTTATTGTATTTCAGGAGAGAAAGTTAGTTAGGGCAAAGATACACATCCAGGTTTAAAAATTTAAAATCTAATTTTCTGAGATATAAAGTGACTGCAAAGTACCGTTGATGTATGATCTCCAAAGTGAATTCCGTTAACATTTGAAGAGTTGAAAAATAGCAGGTGTGTACTGAGTTGCAAACCCTAGAAATATACTGGATTTTTTTTTTTTAAGAACTGTATAGAACTGTATGGGAAAATCAGTAATATAAGCATTAGTTTCGCAATATCATTAATTTTGGTGCTAACCCAACGTTCAGATCCACGTAAAAAATTACATGGGCAAAATTTTTTGGTTGTTTTCCACGACTATCTTCTACTACTCTCATAAGGGAAGCTCAGGTGGGACCCTACACTTTCTTTGACAGCCGGAGAATGTGTGAAGTAACCGAAAAACTTTGTCCAAGTAATTTTCTTACGTGGATCTGAACTTTAGGCTTAGCACCAAAATTAATGACGTTGCAAAATGCCTCTTTCTGTATGTAAAAACTTTTTTCGTTGTGAAATCATGACTAAGGCTTTTTACTTCGATGAGACACGTTTGGTTTTGGAGCTATACAGCTGCTGTCTGTTTTTCAGAATCTGGTTTTAACGGTATTCCAAGAGAGAAAAAATTGTGAGAAGTGAAGAAGACCACTGAATTCTTTTAGAAAGGACGCTAATAATGAGTGTCCCAAACTTCACGCAAGAATTAATCTATATATATAAAAGAGAACGTACAATTCTTTGTCCGCTCATCACGCTAATACGGCTGAACCAATTTCTTTCATTTTTGGGGGGTTATTAGGATTTGGACCCTAGATGGTTTTTATCATATCACTTTAATTTTTAATTACCAGTGTCTTGAGATAATTGACCATTCAGGTGTCCACAAATCCTTTGTTAGTTCATCATAGGTAAAAATAAACGTATTTATATGCAACCCGCATGACCGTGTCACTCGGCGGGTTAACATAAATGACAGGCGATATACAGCGGAAAATAGCTTGAATCTTCTGTTTAAAATTTTTTAATTGATTTGCTTATTTTTAGAGACACTTTTACAATATGCCAGCACCGGGATGACCGCAGCGAAGCGGGGCGGGTTAACATAAATGACAGGCGATATAATGTTAAGATTTACTGCAATCTTCTATGGTTTTTATCATATCACTTGAAAGCGAAAAAGTAAAAATTATCTAAGTAACAAAGTTTATTGCGTTCCGGGGTGACCGCAGCGAAGCGGGGTGAACGCTGCTAGTTTTGACATAAAATACATATTTATACTTAAAACTTGATTATATTTATTTATTTATTCATTCATAAACTATACAGTATACGGTTATGCATGGAACAACACATCGGGTAAATAGCCTCCACATACGCACACAGTTGAAATTTTCCATTACCATTTTAAATGAATCTGGCTGACTTTCGTTCATATAGCGTTCATTTTCCTTGAAGTACTACGCTTGTTGTCATTCCAAGGCGTTAATTCGATTTTCTGAACTACAAATGCATCGATTTTGTTGATTAACAAAGCCCTCAAAGTGTAATCGGCGATAAGGCTCATTTTCAGCTCAAGTCAAAATGTAACAATTACTTTTTGCGTGAATTTTGGGACACTTTCGTATCAAGCATACAGGAGACATATTTTGATCCAAGCCTGTACTACAGTATTAATTAGGGATGGGAAATTTCGGAAATTTTACTTTCTAGATTCCGGAAAATAAAATAGAAAATTTCGAATGTCGGAAAAATCTGAATTTTGAAAAAAAAAAACGGATGTTTAGAAAATAATCCAGTTTTTTTTTCTACCACGGTCAACAGTCAACACGTTGAGTTAATGTGTTTAACCAACCTCCAATTTTTTTGGTGTGTGTGTGTGTGTGTTAAGGCAATGGAAAACCAGCTTTTGTAATAAAGTACGACAATTCCCCACGCGACCAATTGAATAAATAGACATAAGAAATGATTAAAAAAAAAACTTTCAGTTCGTAAACACTGCTCAAAGTTTTGGTCCAGCTTGAATCCGCGTGTTGTGGATTTGTTGCTCTTTAGCTTAAATCGCCGCAGTCGGAAAGGGACAAGCCATTTTACTGAACAGGAAATATTGGGGCGCGTCACCTGGCCAGTTACATCATTGTTGTCGCCTTCCGTCTTCTGCTACTCAAGGCAACCCGAATAAAACAAGTGGCTGCCCGACACTGTCAAAAGCTCTGTCGCTGATTTAAGCAAAACGCGGAAATTTTCTATTTTGTATTTCGATCGCATCTGCTTCTACTTTCCGTATTTTGGATATATCACCGATGGGATACACGGATGCGTCGGGCGACCCGAAATACATTGTCAGGTAACTTGTTTCATGTGAATGGCCTTGCGTAGCAGAAGCCGGAAGGTGCATGCAATGATGCCATTGGCTAGATGGCCCGCGCCATAATATCCCGCTAAAACATGGCTTCCCCCCCTTCCATTTGGCTGTGACGGTGAGCTCAAGAGCACCACGCGGCTTAAAACAAAAATCAGAATCTCGAAACCCAGACTGCTTCTTTCATCTAAGTACGGATTTTTTTGAAAGCCGGATTTCGGAAATTTTTGGCCTAGTATTAATGCCTTCAATGCATTTTTTTTTCCAGTTTTGTGATGTATCATTCTTGTCTAAATCGTATAAGTATTCAATAAGAAATGAAAAGTATTTAATATTTTCTTGGTATGCCATAGCAGAGTTCTGTGCCCTCTTGCATAATTGTGGAACGTTTCATGTATCTATACAGGTAGTTTCTATGAGTGTAATATAAAATTATTTTTCAAAGAAGACTCTTTTTATTCCTTGTTTGCACGAATTGTTTTCACGTTGTTTCAATACTTATCAGGAAACCTTTCTCGCATTTG
Source organism: Thermobia domestica (assembly GCF_964235325.1). Classification (NCBI taxonomy): domain Eukaryota; kingdom Metazoa; phylum Arthropoda; class Insecta; order Zygentoma; family Lepismatidae; genus Thermobia; species Thermobia domestica. The sequence goes on along the minus strand of NC_137463.1, from coordinate 34,720,412 downwards.
AGAATTTAAAAAATAAAAATGAGACCATCCGTATAATCTTTTCAAATATTGTAAAATGACATACAAAATATCACACTGTTATTTGTAGTAAAGTTATTTCCTATACAATTATCGTAAAACATTATAGTTTTAGGACTTCTGAGTAATAAGCAAAATGTATATAGTTATCACTAAAACGAAAATGTAAATGGTTATCAATGAAAGAAACAAATGTTTTCATTGGTTATCCGAATAAGCGTAATGGCCTTCAAAGCATAACTATAGCTTTTAAAGGTTTGTTTAACATGTTATAAATACTAATTGTACGATAATTTGACATCATGTATAAATTACATTGTGTGTATGTGTATGTTTTTTTATTCCTTCAAATTTTTGAATAAAAACTGTCCGCTCAAATATACCTCTTTGATTTTGTTCTGGTCCTTGAAGTCCTTTCACCAGTCATGTGTGAAATATGACTTTTTTTTTTTTTTTTTTTTTTTTTTTTTTTTTTTTTTTACAAACTGCCGAGGATGGTAGCTCCCTTGGTCGCAACAGGAGAATGACGGCATTGTATCTTGTGCAGGACCAGACAATAGTGACGCAGCCAGTGGTGTACGGGTAGCAAGCCTGCTTGCCAAGAGGCATTCGGCTAGGTCGAGCGTAACCACGAACCCATCTCCGGCAGGGCTTTCTCTGGGTTTCCTCACTCCCACCTGGGGAATACCCGGATGCTGAGTTGTGCAAATCCAGAGCCGCGCTACCTTCCCACATTCTTCTCCCTCCCATATCGGCCTAAGCATTGATATCTAAAGGTTATAAATAAAGTTCAACTTTTCTTTTCTAGTGAAATTGAACTTCATTTATTACCTTTAGATATCAATGCTTAGGCCGATATAGGAGGGACAAGAATGTGGGAAGGTAGCGCGGCTCTGGATTTGCACATCTCAGCATCCGGGTATTCCCCAGGTGGGACTGAGGAAACCCAGAGAAAGCCCTGCCGGAGAAGGGTTCGTAGTTACGCTCGATCTAGCCGAATGCCACTTGGCAAGCAGGCTTGCTACCCGTACACCACTGGCTGCGTCAGTATTGTCTGGTTCTTTACAAGGTACAATGCCGTTATTCTCCTGCTGCGACAAAGGAAGCTACCATCCCCGCCATCCAGTCCATGTTGGTTGAAATATCGTTGTTACCTATCGTTGGCCCAACGTGGGACCAACGTTGATAACTGATTGGAAGTTGAATAATGGTTGTGTCATCATTTGTATTGTCGTTGGCCCAACGTCGATCTATAGTTGATAAATGGTTGACGTTCATTAACGGTTGTCTTATCATGTGTCCTGTCGTTGGCCCAATGTCGACATATGGTTGAAGTGCTTTAACGGTTGTGTTATCGTTTCTATTGTCGTTGGCCCAACGTCGATATATGGTTGATATGTGTATAAAGTTGAATAATGGTTGTAATTACGGTTGACTTTTTGTTGGGCCAACGTTGTAAAATGCTAACCGTTGTCAAACTGTTGCGGTAACGGTTGATCTTTTGTTGGCCCAACGTTGAAATAAACATTAACGGGTGAAACGTGGTTGAACAAATGGTTGACGCGACATCAACGGTTGGGAAATTGTTGAAAAACTGTTGTTTTCTTCGTGGGACCAACGTTGAGAAATGGTGCGTTGGCCCAACAAACGCAAAGCGGACATGCCCAACCATCGTTTCAACGGTTGATAATTGGTGATGTCAACTAAAACTCAATATTGGGCCAACCATTTTTGGTAACATGGGGAAGCACTTTGTTAATGAGATAAGCGTTTGGTTAAGAAAGAATGATTTCTTTGTATTATTGACGACGCCAGTAAGTCTGGAGAACACCTGCAGGCATAGAAAAAACGTAGTTTCTCACCAATTCGGAAGCGTTTAGAGCGACATACGAAAAATAACTTTTCCTTTCACATGAATAAAATGACAATTTTGTATGTTGCTTAAAAATTGAGTAAATACTGTTTGTCCAATAGATGCGGCCATGGTGACGGTCATATATTTTTCGCAAATACCATTATTGTCATAGCTTCATTCAGTAAATCATGGATAATGCTAACGAAGGGTGGAATTGCTTTTATCTGGAAGTTGAGAAAGGGTTTCTCCCACTTAAATTCCACGGTTGTTGATTCAACAAAGTACAGGTCTCTTTGTTTTGTCTCTGGTGTCCATTGCAAAAGTTTTATTAAAATCGGAGATGTATTTGTGTACCATAAAATAGCGAGCATATTGAAGTTGGAGGGAGTTCCCCCTAAATCCCACTGTTACCGATATAACAAAATAGAGTCTCCTTGTCTCTAGTATCCTCTAAATAAGTTTCATTAAAGTGACGTGTACTTTTCGCTGCCACAGAAAAGGTGGAATATTGAAGTGGTGGAGGGTTGTCCTCGAAATTCCACGTTTGCAAATGTAACAAAATATGTGTATCTTTATTCTGTCTCTAGTGTTCACTGTAAAGTTCCATTAGAATCAGCGTGTCCTGGGTTCTTTCCTTTACTATTGAAAGATATTACTAAACTTCACTAAGGAAAATAAAAGAATCCGAAGAGTGAGGATAGCGTTGAACTCTATTCGTTCGGCAGTAGCGTACCCAGGAATTTATTTCGGGGGGGGTTCAAACTAAATATGAAGCTATTTTATATTAAAATTGCTAAAATTGCCCCTAAAATTAGGCTAAATTTTTAAAAAGTCGAAATTTCGGGGGGGGGTCCGGACCCCCGTGTCCCCCCCCTTCCGTACGTCCCTGTCGTTCGGTGTCCGAAGTAAATGCTACTTGTGTGTTTCTTTCTGTTCACTGCAGACCATATGTTATCTGGTGGGTCTGGAAGTAGTTCCCGACGTAATATTTAAGCCTTGGAGAATTGAAAACAGTATTACAACACCCATTCTTGCAAAGATCTATTTATGACAATATTTATTGTGGCTCCTCTATGCTTCATCTGTACTTAAAATAAACGCAATGTCATTCTGACGCGTCATTAGTGCCATACTAAAGGGATCGACTAACATATGATTCCTGTAATAGTCAGGCCTTTAGTTTGTCTCTAATCATCCTTCTAAACGACTGCATAAGGCCCAATATTTCTAATAGGATACCGGCACGTGTTTGTAAGGAATTATTATTTTGCAAATAAAATTGGGCCTTATGCAGAGTTGTTTTGACGTGTTATTGGTGCCATACTAAAGAGCTCGACTTACATGTTTCGTGCAGTAGTCAGGCTTTTAGTATGACTCTAATCATATATCAAAACGCTCTGCATAAGAGCCAATGTTTTTTTTTAAAACCATGTTTGAGGAGTTCCTCTTTATTTCACCTGTACCTAATCCGATGCAATTTTTTTTGTAATTAGATGAACAGGTAATTAGTGAATTAATTTTAATATTTTAACGAATGTTTCTAGTAGTAGTTTAAAACTTAATCTGCACTTATTATTTTTCCTTCTACATAATTTAATAGATATTAAATCGCAGTTGAAAGTCAACTTTCTTTCACTAGTTTGGGCTCAACAAACTATGGTTGTTATGGACCTTATGCAGAGTTGTTCTTACGTGTGATAGTGCCATACTAAAGAATTCGATTAACATATGTTTCCTGCAGTAGTCAGGGTTTTAGTATGACTCTAATTTATTTTGAACTCTGCATTAGGCGGTATAGGTTTATATTGTGATGAAAGCTTATACTAGCAATTCATAACGTATTTTTATCTTTTTACTTCAGCTAATATTAGCATCTTTCTCCGTCTACTTCTGTTTATCAAAGTGAAACATCACTTTTTAGTTGTGAAAACATTACGAGACATACGAGTACACTTGCTCTCGCTTAATCTGAACTGCTTAGTGAGCTGATTGCTTTAAAAGTGCAATTGGCTTGACCTTGCTTGACGTAGTGTATTATTGAACGTGGGAATACTATTGAGTGTTGAATCTCGAATGTTTGTGTTTTTATGGAGAATATTTTGTCCGTAGTTGTGATTTTATCCAATATCTAATTTTGATAGTGTAATTTGAGTGAGGTATATTTGTTTCCGTATATGTATATTGGTTTTTATATGCTTATATCTTGATGTTGTAGAATTACCTCGATAAAGAACTGAAGGGCATTAGCAAAACGGGACGCAGCTTCCAGTTGCGCAGATGTTTATGTTCAAAAGAAGAGAAATCGAATTATTTTGCATGTAGTGTGTAAAAGGGATTACTTACATCTGGAGTATCTTAAAATTTGTAGGAATATAGGGTTTTAGGATTATAAGCTCCCAAAGTGACAAATACATGTGTATATAAATATGTAGGTCATTTATCAGTGATATTATTGTACTAGTTAATTTATAATTTGTACAGTTTGTAAAATGTTTGTTAATACATATGGAAATAACAGAGCACAAAATTGCAATCGTATGGTGAAGTCTATGACTTCACAAAAGGAGAGATGTGTAAGGAGCTTACATATGTAAATAGCATACTAATTAACATAATGAGGTGGAAATATCGAAAATAGTGTGAGAAGTACCATTACAGGTACTACTCCCCAATGAAGGAAGTTCGGCGTATAGTATACACACTCGAACTTTTTATTTTCTTAGATGTATTTATATCAATGATTTCAAGTTGCATCTGCCCCTGCCTGTTAATCTTCTGTGAAACTTTCTATCACTATCGTTTATTTAGGCATCTAAATCGAGTGTGGGACAAAATCCAAGCTAAATTCTGGTAAGTCGGACAAAATCCAAGTAACAGTATAATGTGCGTAGCTGTGGTATTTGCCTGTGAACACCCTAATTATATTGGGTAATAGTATACATAAGAACGTCGAGATCTGCGTTTCTTCTGTGTTCTATTACCACTTCTACATGAAATACCATAAATTTTCTACGTAGTGCAATAGTAAGAAGTATCCATGTGCACAAGACATGCGATATGCGTTAAACTCCCCCCCCCCCTTACACACACATAGTCATAGATAAAGTACAAGGGCACTACACATGCAGATATGAAGTACAGGTACGTTCTGTTTTATTTTCGTATCAGTCGATAAGTAAATCAAAGTCGCTTTGTTACCCCCTTGGTAAGTTCGTAGATACTGAATGAATAATCCCTGAAAGTATGAGCGTCCAGCTCCTTCGGGAACTGACGCGGCTTTATGTATACTATATCCTTATATTGTATGTTTGTTTCTTTCTTCAATTGTCAATTGCAAAAAAGAAACAAACAATATAAAACACCCTAATTATATTGTGTGTTTGTTTCTTTCTTCGGCTTGTGTATAGCCCGCTGCCCCCAGTTCTTTGTCACCGGAACTGGAAGAGTCACTACTACTAGTATTACTACTACTGCTATTATTACTACTACTACTACTACTACTATTGCTGCTGCTACTACTACTATTACTACTAATTTTACTACTCCGATTACTACTACTACTTATATCGAGAACAGAACCCAACCAACCCCTGCGGGGCTTCTAACCCGTTCCTACTACTACTAGTAGTAGTATTGCTACTAACTACCACCACTACTACATCTACTACTACTACTACCACTACTACTACTACTACTACCGCTACTACTACTTATACTAAAGCCTCCTTACCACAAGATTTACATCTTAAATCTTTATAACATGTGATTCCGATTCATTCTGAACTAATATGAACCGTTAGAATCACTATGATTCGTTAAAAATCACTGGGGGGAGCGGGCTATACTCAATCCCTTTCTTCAATTGTCAATTGCAAGAAAGAAACAAACAATATAATTAGGGTGTTCACAGGCACATACCACAGCTACGCACATGATACTGTTTTTGGATTTTGTCCGCGCCCCTTCTAAATCACCTTCGTGCCGTAGAGTAGGTACAGTATTCTCAAGGTTAAAAAGGTTAGGATTTTGTCATTTATCATGAAATTCACTGTCACTGTTTTAGAAAGTGCTTCTCAAGAATTCAACGGTGCTATTCACTATTTTGTGTGTAAATACTGCGTCCAGAAATACGCGTGCGTCCAATCTGTGCTACGTGGACACAGAATACGGATGATACCTGAACGAGTGAGCAGTGATGCTAGGTCTTCAAGTTAAAATTTCCCTCAGGAATGCTCAAAAATTCCCTTTTCAAGATAAAATTTCTCTACCTTTCGTTATATATATATATAACATATATATAATCATTGTTTAAAGAGAGGATTATTGCGTTCTATGGATTGTTACGCTGTGCTCATATTTCCACAACGTACATTTGTGCTTTCGATCTGTTATTACTGCAATGTTGCCTTCCGTGAAAAAGTGGGGGTGCTCATATTGACGTAAGGGGTGTACCCACCCCTTACAATAGGCTAACGACACCTCTGCTTACGGGGATTTGAATTCGCGACCTCTCGCAAGGAGCAAAGAAAAGCAATAGCACACGTGCAGCGTTGGTCCATTCACAGACATTTGGTAATGACATCCCCAAGCCAGGCCGGGGAATGCTTATGAAAAAAAAGTTTGTCACTTTGTGTGTGGGATTGTAGAAAGATTTCCACCGTCTTCCGTCATACTACCGCAATGTTTAGTATCATTTGTTAAAATGGTAAATTTCCCTACATTTTATCTCATATTCGTAAAATCTCCCTTTTTCCCTCCTTAAAAAATTCTTTGCTAAATCTCCCTACGCCGCGGGAAATTTCCCTCAAAGTAGCATCACTGCGAGTGAGTGCAGGAACGCAGAGGGGACCCAAGCGATGGCAAAGGGGTGCGTCCGTAGGAAGCAAGCACGACAGCGATGGTGGGTATGCGCGTAAACGAGGATATTCCTAAAAACAGGAAGTTACGTTACGTTAGTATCTTTCTTAACACAAATCAGTGCGATTACTTTCCTGTGATAGAGAACTTGAATAAATACTCTGATAAATAATCTTCTATATGCTCATTTTTCTCCACTATGAACACGATTAGTGATGTGAGGTGGAAAATTTTCCATTTCGGAAAATTTTCCGCTATATTTTTCCGGAAAATTTTCCGTTCTAAAAAAGTATCAGAAATCAAGTAACAATTCCTCAGCAATCATAAAGTTGGTTGAATTCATGTACAGAAATGTAAAAAAGTGAAAGATCGTTTAAAGAATCGGAAAATTTTCATGGCTCAGACAATTTTCAGTACTATGTAGGAACAAGTTAAACAATTTTTCATGAATCGAAGAATTGTCTGTCCTGTACAGTGATGAAAATTTTCCGGAAAATTTTGAAACGAAAATTTTCCGATTCATAAAAATACTCCACTTATTCCTACATCGCTGTTTAGCCGTGATGTGAGCTAGAAAATTTTCTTCTATATTTTTCGGAAAATTTTCCGTTCATAACAAATATCAGTGATCAAGTAACAATTCCTCAGTATTCATAAAATTGATTGATTTTATGTATAGAAATGTTAATGAACATTTTCAGCTTCTTTAACAGTCTTTCAATTTTTAACATTTCTATACATGAATTTAATCAATTTATGAATACTGAGGAATAGTTACTTTATCACTGATATTTAAGAACGGAAAATTTTCCGGAAAAGTATAGAAGAAAATTTTCCACCTCACATCACGGCTATACAACGATGTAGGAATAAGTGGAGTATGTTTTTATGAATCGGAAAATTTTCATCACTGAACACGATGCTTACATTGCTTTCATAATGCATTAACTGCAATTACATTCACACCATCCACTACATCAAAATACCATTGGAAATAAACTAAAAACCACTGAAAACTACAAAATATACTCTTATTTCTTAAAATAATTCAATGTTTTTAATTAAATAAGCAAAATTCTGAAAATAATATTATTACATATATTTTTTATGGAATCTAAAATATTACTCTTTTGACGAAATTATGAAAAATTTGCGACTTAATCCTACAGTGCCACAACGAATTGCTACATATTTCCAAAATCTCTACTAAACAAAACTTGTGGATATATACAGGATGTCCCAAAATCTCGGACACATTATACCAAATATATAAGGCAACACATCATCCCGTTGAATTTGAATTTTAAGGCTCCTCATTTGCGTGTAACGTTTGTTTCTCACGCCGAAATGAGTACTTATATATGGTATCATTTGAATTTTGCCACGTACACATCTCACCTATGTCCCGCGTCAAAATAAATACAGGAAAATTTTCCAATGTTACCTTATGACAAAAATGTCTCAAACTGATCAGACTGTATCTGCATGGTGCTCAGTTCAAATTTCGGGCCTCTTCCATCACATATCTCCTTTCGTTCACTGCGTCATAGTCTTTTCTTTCTTTCTCTCTTTGTGTTTCATATTTTTTAACTTCCACGGTTGTGCTCTTTAGTGTAAAAGAGACGGATGATTAATGAATGAATGTGAAAATGTTTTTGGGCTCTTCCACCAGGAATCGAACCCGGGACCACGCGCACCAAAGCCACACGCTGTAGCTACTAGACCAGTGGGGACGGCTAAGCCTAGCTTTCTGGCAAATCGATAATTTCTACATTCTAGGTCGTTATGTTCTTGGCATTCTATTATTGCATTTTATTTGACAGATCTTTTCAAATGTAAAATTGGATTTGTTATTTCAGATGTAAACACAATCCATACATTAATTTGTTCTTAAATCGTTTCCACACTTTATTTTTTCGGTGTATTCAGATTTTCACAAATATATTAGAATAGACACTCATTAATTCTTAAGACTACGTACGTTGTATATATACGGTACCATAATAATATGTAAAAGTGTCAAATTCTCCAAATAGATGTCCAAAATCTCAGTAAAAGTAAAGCAATATGATGGCAGATTTGCCAATAATATACTAAAGTGTTTTCAAAATCAGAAGCAAATTGACGTTTGGAGAACCACGTGGTACGCTGTTGCCACTTCGTGCGCACCCCGGTGAGTTCCTGGAACTGTCTTGTGAATCATAACGAAAATCTCTAAATATTGGTTTGTTTCAGTGGCGTAGGGAAGGGGGGGGGCCGGAGGGCCCCCCCCTAAAGAGGTCCGACAATGTACTTTGATGTTTGTAATTTTTTATATATGTTTATGCTTATATATTTTTTTGTTTGTAATTTTTCTATATGTACCTATAACAGCACTTGCCCCCCCCCCCCCAAACACACATCCTGGCTACGCTACTGGCTTGTTTGGATGGATGAAAGGATATGTTTGTCGTCCCAGTTTGTGCAAGTTGGGAAGGGGAGAAGGCTGTGTATGTGTGTGTTTGTTTATTTGACGGAGAGAGAGAGAAAGAGGAGAAATAAGATCTTGCGTGTGATTGTACAGAAAGTACTGTTTTTATAATACGTGTTCTCTTTAAACAATAGAACATTATTTAAATGTTTATGAGGAAAAAATAAATGAAAAATCATGAGGATAAAAAGAACTTATAAAGCACTTCTGAATGTTTATCTGCAATTTGAGGCTGGGGGAGATACGCATTTGTTAGGTATTTGTCTACAAATATTTACAAATAAATTATCTTGGTTCCGCTTTATTCTGAATTTTCAGTGCCGAGGCTATATGAGGCTGAGTGGGATTTACTGCCTGTTGGATCAGAACGTTGCGAGGCAAATGACTCACCGACAATCGAACTCATAGACCACGTGTATAAAGAAATTGTGGTCATTAGCTTCTTGGCTGCGAAGAACCAAGGTTTATTTCTAACTTGTTTGAGTTTAGCGTCCAATTTCACGAGTATATATTACTTGTGACTCCACTGTTCAACGTAGAATTTGAAACACATTGTGTCTTTCGGGAAGCGAACCCTCGATCTCTCACTAGAGACGAAAAGGCGCGTCACTACGTAACTCATAATATATTGAATACATTGTTTGCAAATGTTGACTACTATTAATTTTTTTCGAGTGAAAAGCTATAAAATCCAGAAATAAGGATGATGCTTAAAGCTAACCGTCTATCCCATTACAGCAGGAATGCAAATAAGCAACAACATTTTACTAGCCCAAGAAAAAAGCTACTAGCCCACATCCCAGTCTTTATTGTTTGAAATAAATAATAGTGATATTAAGAACTCGCCTCACAGATGAGTCACTCGCCTCGGGCGAGTGGTTATTTGCATCCCTGCATTACAGGGATGAATATACCTAACACACAGGAATGTATTCAAATCATTACTATAAACCGTAATTAAAGAAAATTTTGTTTTCAGTATCTATGAAGAGGAAATCATTAATACACTGAGTAAACCTGCTTGTAAGAAACAAGTATTTCTTCAAAGGGATAAGCAAACAATTTTTGGTTCCTGCAATGAATTTTCTGAGTTTCATGAGTTCGGTCGTTTTGCAGGGAGAATGTCCTCTACTTCACTGGACATTATTTAATATGTATTCGTTATCATAAACATAGAACACATACTCTAGCACACGATATATATACAACAAAAGAGCTCACATATATAAATATAATTACAGGATTGTGTACGAAGATAATACTCGTGTGCAAACGAATATAAACAAGTAAACTGAATCTAAAAATCACTTCCGCGTACAAAGAAACGAAAGATTAAAACAGCCTCTTTCCTTCTGAAAACACGTGTTTAGTGGCGGCAACATTGAAATGTTAAGGTCTGTTGTCAGGGAAACCCTCCACCCACTGTTGCTAAAAGGACGTTTATGATTTGACCCTCGCTGAGTGACCGCAATAACTATGTGACGTAGATTCCCTTCTTCAAAACAAAATCTGCATATGTTTTTGAGCTGTTAATTGATTTCTAGTTTTGAAAGCACTTTAATACCAAAAGATTATTTGTCTTAAGTTAATTTTCAGTCGCTAATGAATCGTAGAGAACACATTTTAAATTATAATCGAAATTACTTTACTGCAATTGATACTACTTGTCTTTTCTGACAGCTCACTGTGCGCACGTGGTTCTCAATGCTGTATTGCCAGCTTTTGCGTCGGGCATTAAAACACGAAATTATTCACTGCAAGTTAATCTCAATTCTCTCGGAAAGCCAGGTGGGTTTTGTGCTAGGCCCACTTGAGCAAACCCGGCCATAGAAGTAGAAGGTTACAGTCTATTTGATACAACTTGTCCCTTGTGACAGTTGCTTTCCTCTGTTTCTTCCTTCCTGCGCGCGGTCATAACAATCAGGCAAGAAGAATTGTTTCTGTGACAACAGCACGTTCAGCTAATTATAGTGGTTCATTTTTCTCGCTCTGCAATGGTCAACATTGCATCCTTTCCACACGTTGCCAATTTGAACATAAACAAATGCACATTGTTTTAGTCGAATGTCAACTTGAGTAGTGGACCTGCTAGTTGTGAGAGCATTCTTTTTTAGTTCTCTTTTGTGTCATTTAATTCTGTAGAATTGAGATTAACTTGCAGTGAATAATTTCGTGTTTCAATACCCGACGCTAAAGCTGGCAACATAGCATTGAGCACCACGTGCGCACAGTGAGCTGTCAGAAAGGACAAGTAGTATCAATTGCAGTATAGTAATTTCGATTATAATTTAAAATGTGTTCTCTACGATCCATTAGCGACTGAAAATTAACTTAAGACAAATAATCTGATCAATAAACGTAAAGGTTCTCACATTTGCTACTCCAAATTCTTAAAAATTGTCTAATAGTTTTTTTTTTTAATTTTTTTTTTTAACGGTAATATATAAAAATTTGAAAGAGCAAAAGTAGGTGCAATTCATATTCATAAAATAACCGATGGCAAATATAGAACAAGGTATCTGTTGCGATGGATAGACGTATAGGTCAGTTATTGCAAAAGTTCCAAATGCCATATTTTGGGTTCCTTTTTGCTGTTTTTTAAAAAGAAAATAAATAGAATAATTGACAGGATAAAAATAGGATAACTACCTATTTTTTAAATATGAGTTTGTATGTAGTCTTTGACTCATCTATAAAATATTAAAGATTGTGCAAAGTTTATTTTGTGTAGACTTAAAAGTTTCAAGGTGAAGTTTACATTATGTACGAGGACCGTTCGGAAAGTAACTTCCGATTGGCTAAAAAAGAACCGAGTTCATCAGTGACCAATGATGGCCTGCCACTCCTTTCTTCGTCACGAATGTTTGTTCGTCCACTTTTAACGAGCCACCACACCATCTTTTTAAATGAACGAACCCATTTACGAACAACAACTTCTTCACTCATCACACTTGGTCCATATACGGTACATAGTTCCCTGTGACTAACTGCTGCCGAATATTGTTTTGTCGTAAGAAAACGTATAGCTGCTCGAACCTCACACTTGGCGGGGTTTTCTATTGCAGCATACATTTTGAGACGCTACAAAACTGGAACTAGTGATCAGACAATCTTCACTCTACTACGGCTGGCCTGGATGCAGACTGATCTACCGCGCATGTGTGTGCAAAGATGGTAGCATTGCTCCGACTACTTCACCCACAGTGACCAATCGGAGGTTACTTTCAAAACACGCCTCATATTTACCTGTGATACTGAAAAATAGAATTGAAACTTAAATTTATTGTAACTCATGACTGTTTATTTTTATGTCTTTTTTTTTTCAGTTTTTAACTGAATATTTGATATGTCGCGGTATCGAGACTGGGACTTAGCTTGCAAAGTGTATGTGGGAAACTTGGGAAATAGTGCGTCGAAGTATGATATAGAGTCAGCGTTCAGCAAATATGGGCCACTGCGCAATGTATGGGTGGCACGAAATCCTCCAGGTTTTGCATTTGTAGAATTTGAAGACCCACGTGATGCGGAGGACGCAGTGAGAGGGTTGGATGGAACGTAAGTTTATGTTAATTATTTATTGGTACGATGTTAACGATGTATATCTGTGAACAACAAGTAAAATTTCTTTCATGTTAAAACATTTACAAGCACAAAACTTGCAAACAATTTCGAGATGCATCTTATCTTTTCCTTAGCAAAATATCAACTTCTCTACTTGTTCATCCTTATTCTGCAAGTTGGACAAGCAGAAAATTTTATACACCATCTTTTTTACGTAGCAACAAGTTTTCTTTAAATGCTCTAAACAAGAGATGAGGGACATCTTTAAACCGTTCGCTAATTTTCTAACTTCCACGATGTTTTAACGTGAGAGTATTTTTGTTTACTGTATTTTTTTTTTTTTTTATCTTGGTTATTTTAAACTGTCGTTCATTTCTAGAATTGCTAAAATGGAGTGAATAAATCCTGGAAAGGGAGAGATTAAGAATTTGTAAATGTTCTGCATAAATACCTACATTTATACTATGTACACCTTGTCTCAAAAAGGTTGAGCGCATTCTTTATTGGTGTTTTGAGGCAAAAATTTTCTAGAGTCCAGCTTCGGGTATCTTCGGGAAAAAGTAAGCCAGGTTCGAACCTCCAAGCCAGCCTTTGCAATCGGGAAAAAGTTTGCAGATGTGTTTTTCTTCTTTTAAATATGATAAGACTTGTTACCAAGTGTTTAAAAAAGCAACATTGATTGAAATACTTAATGATACAATATTTCGAAACCTTGCACATGCTTGTTTGTCATTTAGCTCTCTATACGTAATGGAGCATTTAAATACGTTAATGAATCTTTCCATATGTAAAAGAATGCTCAAAGTTAAGAAATAGAACATAATTATCGCCTGAGTACTAAAATAAAAGTCAAAGTAGAACAGAAACAGCTTTTGTAATGGATATGAATGTCATAATTATCTTGAGATCCGTTATACATCGCTAGAAGCTTAGTTCTAGAAGTCCTTGTATTAGCTCATTGGTAAGCTGTCGGATTTCAAATCATAAGGTTGTGAGTTCGAATCCTATCTGGGTCAATACTTTTTTTAAAATTATATTTTCCGCAATGCATGAAAAATTATATAAAATAATTACATTAAAATACATAAGTTGTTTATATATAACATAATAATTGCAGAACATAGTAATTATTATGTTTAAAATATAACATCTGAGATAATTTTCACAGTAGGTCGTTATTATATATGAGAATGTTAGGAAAATCGTTTAATAGCAATAAATAAGTTATGTAGTGTATTTATTTGCAGCTATTTGTCATACAGATTTAACTTCTCAATATTCTCATTACAGTATGTTATTTATATTCGTGAAATACAGTATATTCCTACGGATATAGAAAGTGTATAAACAGAGTATCCAAAGTCGTATCCTGCTTCAAGACACATAGCTTTTCCCGATCCCCTTAACGTCACGGGAAGAAACACAAATTCTCTTTAGAACGGAATGTCGTTACTTAGAGTCTCATTCGAATACGTTGAATATGCTTTTGTGTATTCATCTCTCTCTCTCTCTCTCTCTCTCTCTCTCTTTCGCTTTGTTTATGTGTGTGTGTGTGTTGCAGAATATCCCAAGTTGAATACAACATTTGCAAAGTATATGAGCATCATTGTCATCGAATACCAGAAATTGAAAGTCGTGTTTCTTCAGGTTAGGTTTGCGTGTTCATGTTAGCTCACTGGTAGAGTACGGACTTGCCACTGAAGAGGTCTTGAGTTCAAAGCCTACAGCTAATTATCATTCTTTTGTTAGTAGGATTGCACAGAAATCGGATACAAGGAGTGGTTTACTTCTAGAAATATTTTCAGAAGCGTTTAGGTAGCCCTGAAAAGGGCTGTTTTCGGGAGTTAAGGCGGAGTCATTAATATTGTGTCCAAGACCCTTCTGAATTTATTACACGCTCCATTCTTCTGGGCATGGAATCTATTACATGGGTGACAAATCTATCTTCTTCCCCTACCTCCAGCCATGCTTCGGAAACAAGATGCCACAGGTCATCCTGAGTTCTTGGTGGATCTGCCTCAGGCCAACTTTCCCTTAGAGTACGCTTCACTTCTGCTCACATATTTTCCATGAGATTGAGGTCTGCTCCACGAGGCGGCCAGTCGATTAAATCAATCTCAGGGTGCCCTGCGAACCATTCCTGAACCACACGGGAATTATGTATTGGCGACTGGTATTGCTGGAACTGAATTACACCATCAGGCTGAAACAGATGGCACCATGATATTACTGATAATGTCTAAGTACTGAGCATTGTCCAGATGTCCTGCAATTCTATGAAGCTGTCCTGCTCCGCGACTGGAAATCCAACCCCAACATAAAATAGATACATGGCCACTGCGATTGCAAGCAGCCACATATCCATGGTCATATCGGGTGCCTCTCGGACGATACACAAAACGGCGTCCCTCCTTTGATGTTGTGAATATGGATTCATCTGAGAAAACTACGTTTTCCCAATTGAGACCCACATTCGCCTGTGCAAACGCGAGACGGTAAATTTTGTGGTCGTCTGAGAGTTTTTCCTTCACGGCAGCAACACGGCCACGTAACCCAGCATGACGAAGCCTTCGCAGAGCTGTATGCTTACTACCAGGAAAGAGAGAAGCTTCCCTTATCTGTCTAGACGTCCTTAGTGGGTCTAACCGGGCTTCGTTTACTAATCTCGCATCTTGGGCTTCGGTTGACACATGCGGACGACCAAGAGATCGTAAATTACCAGTCTGACCTGTAGCACCATATTTCCGAATCCGTTGCCTTCCTGTAGAGGCCGGGAAACATACTCGCCTGCTAGCTGCAGTTGCAGAATAACCTTCCAACTCCCATAAAGTAATTACTGCTGTACGTCTATCCATAGTTACCAATGTTCTGAGCTGTGAGAAGAAAGCAATAGGTAAAAGCTAGTACCTGACGTGTGATTGGTTACTTGCACGACACGCCTATTGTGGGGAACAGCGTTGCCAGATCTAGCATAATGATGCTAGATCTAGCATAATTTGCATGTCTCTAGCACCTAGCATCTTGCTTTTAGCATCCTGCCCAAATCTAGCATAATTTCAGCAAGTTATCAAAAAGCCGTAAAACCTGGAGAAGTTGGTCGTGGGAAGAAAAAGAACGGCAGAAATGTATTCTCTTCCATTGATTCATACACTCGGTAAACCATACAGGCAGTCTTATTTTCCTAAGTAAGTTCGGAACGGCTTTGGGCTTTTTTTTTTCTTTTTTTTTTTTGCGGCTCCACCCAGGGTTTTCTAATCCTTTAACTCCGAGGCATGGGCGGAGCTATGGGGGCCATTCTCCCCCCAACTTTTTGACAACTTAACCATCTTTACTTCTGACTTCATGATCATATTTATTCCTGAAATGACAGCTCCGAGACCGACCAAAAATCTGCCCCTCCCCCAGCAGACGATTCCCAACTCCGCTTATGCTGCGAAGTAATTTTCTTTCAAAATATGTAAACAAAAACTTTGCATTCATTTATACGATATATACGTCATTGAGTTTGGCAACGACTGCAGTAATTTAGTTGAGTTAAAATTTTGGTGCGTGAAGTATTGAGTTCTATCCATGCATTCTTGCTCTCTGTGTATTTTAAGTTACGTTATCGTATCTCAACTTTGTTTTTTTTTTTTAACTCCTGAATTAGTAATTATGAGGATCTAGCATAATTTGACCGAATCTAGCATAAGTTCGATCAGGTTTTGGAATAATTCCGAGCTGTGAGTCTGGCAACGCTGGTGGCGAAGTAACATTGATTGAAATACTTAATGAAACAATATTTCGAGACTATGTATTCACACTCTAATTTCGTCATTGTGATTTTCATACGGAAAAGAGCATTTACGTATGAGCTCAGTTATATTTCAGAAGCAGCTTCCGAAAAGCGGTCATGTTAGCTCAGTGGTACACCACCGAGCGTTAAATCGTGAGTTCGATACCCGTTCAGGTGAGATTCCTTTATGATATTCTACTTTCCTCAATGCATGAAAATTATGTAAAATAGTTACATTACAATTCATCAGTTGTATATATATTTTCATATCATCAGTTGTATATATGAGTTGAATATATATATTCATATCATTTCACGACATAAGTAATTCTTATCTTTAAAATATAACATCTGAGGTATTCACAGAACGTCGGTGTGTTATGTGTGAATATTGAATACAAATTTAAAAAATCGTGTAATAGCAATAAATAAGTTATGTAATATATTTATTTGCAGCTACTTTCATCGCAGATAACTTCTCAATATTCGCATTACAGCATTTAGGTAGAGCATATCGAAAATCGGATCGTGGTTCAAGACAAAAAACTAGCTAGCCCCAAACTGTCACGTAAGAAATTCACGAATCGCAAAAGTAAAGGGAAGAGATTGAGAGCGGTAATTCCTTAATCGCTTTCTCTCAACTCTCTCTTATCTGCATTTATACATATAAAAGTGTATGTATGTATGTTCCATCATAACTCATGTATGCCTAGAGCAGGGTTTCTCAACCTGGGAGTCGCGGCCCCTAGGGGATCGCGAAGATAGGCGGAAGAGATAAATATAGTTAGAATCTAATACCAGAAATTATTTTTAAATATTATTTTTAATTTTGTTCTGATAGGCATACTTTTATTTTTTATACACACTGTAAAGAACAATAAAAAATAAGTCTACTGAACATTTTCAAAGGGTGTAGAATTCGTGTTACTATTCGGTTCAAAGTCTCTTGTCGTCGCGAATTTTGTCGAGAAATTTGAAGCTTAAAATATACAAAACGATAATCATGCCTGTTGTTCTGTATGGTTGCGAAACATGGTCGCCTACTCTGAGGGAAGAACATAGACTGAAAATATAAAATATTTGAGAACAAGATCCTTAGACGAATATTCGGACCGAAGAGGAACGGGAATGGGGAATGGCGGAAACTTCATAACGAGGAACTACATAATTTATACGGTTACCCAACATTGTTAGGGTCGTCAAGTCTAGGAGGCTTAGGTGGGCAGGTCAGGTAGCTAGAATGGAAGAAAGTAGAAACGCTTTGAAAGTCTTGACTGGAAGACCAAACGGAAAACGACCATTAGGAAGACCTAGGGGCAGATGGGAGGACAATATTAAGATGGATCTCGCAGAGATAATACAAAGTAGAAACTGGATCCAATTGGCTAAGGATAGAAGTCAGTGTAGAGCTTTTGTGAACGCGGCATTGAACCTTCGGGTTCCATAGGCCATAGAGTTAGTTAGTTAGTAAAGTTGTTTAAAAATGAATTTAAATCAAAGAGGTATGATATAAAACTAATGAGAACTGTATATAGAAATACTAGAAAAATACACATGAAACAAAACCTGCACATTGAAATACAATTAAAATTAAAACCTAATGAGATACCTAAGCATGGTGTAATTTCACTAGTGCAGCAATGCTCGGTTCAATCTTCATGACGAATATTATCAAGCCGTTTTCAACTGATAAACGATTTCTTATCTTTGTTTTAATGTTTACCATAAAAAAAAAAAAAAAACACTTTCGCACAAGTACGATATAGCAAATGGAATTATTACTTTTAAAGCAGCAATCACCAGACCAGGATATTCTTCTCTCCTCATCAGGCAGAACTTGTCCAAGTCTTCGTTACAGAAAACCAGTTGCAAAGACTTGTCGCATGATCATTCTATTATTTGGTCAAGAAGTTGTGGGCTTAGATCGGATACGTTAATGGCCTCTTCAATGAAGGAGTTTAACATCCATCTTGAACCAGCACCTTCGTCGTTGGGAATATAGATATTACAGTTACTGTATCCACTGTCAGTGCCGGGCGCCGAAAAGAGGGGCCACACATTTCGGAGGAAGTGTGTTACTCAAGTTAGGAAAGTGCATGTGCACATGTGTAAAATAGAAGGAAAAACGTAATAAAATGTGCTCAAAATTAAGGAAAGGTAGGGTTTATTTTGAAAATGTTATTGAGCTTCGTGCCAACCATGGTGGCGCTTCGTAGCTAGTCTGTCGACGTCACTCATATATACGGTGACATCGTACTATACTCTCGCCCCGGGCAATGATTTTCCATGGCACTGTTCACTATAAACAAACAAACAAACAAACAAAAAAAAAAAAAGGATTCTACTATTATAGAAATAGGTATGTTGAAAATCCCACACAAGCTTATTATAAAACAAATTATAAAAGGGTCGCTGGCAAGAGCGTGTGATAAAAGGGGATCGTGATAGGAATTAGATTGAGAACCACTGGCCTAGAGTAATTTTAACCACATTTCTTATAGTTTCAAAAAGAGTGCTGTCGGGTTACCTATGGTGAATGGGAGGGGGATACATATAAAAGATTGCTAGAAAATGATCGATATTAGATTCATAGTTTTCGGGGTCGCTTAGATAAATAGTGAGACTTTCAATTTCGCTTAACTCCGATTAAGCTCTCATTAGTAGGGATGGGCACGAACGACTTTTCTTTGAAACTCGACTCGACTCGAAACAGACATCTTTGAGGTCTACTCTTGGACTCGGCGCGAAAAATATCTTCCAACTCGACTCGGATTAGAGTCAAGTCGAACCAAAACGAGCCAAATCCTGTGTGTAGTCCTACCTAGACAATACATAGACAATAATTATTCTATCATCAATTATACTACTGTTACTACAAATAATAATAATAATAATAATAATAATAATAATAATAATAATAATAATAATAATAATAATAATAATAATAATTATTATTATTATTATTATTATTATTATTATTATTATTATTATTATTATTATTATTATTATTATTATTATTATTACAACACCGTGTACAAACATGAACGATAGATGGTTAGTAAAGGAATACTAAAAGCTAGTTGACTGCCGACGTCGGTAGTCATGAAGTCTACAAGGCAAGGACATCGTTCATTACCCTAAGCTGTAAGCGTCGGTGGACTACAGATGGTCAACTATTAACCTCTCGCCAGAAATTGGTGGCCCCGCAGTGACGATCAGCTGTGGCACCAGTTCCATTTTGAAAACTTTACTACCATTGGCAGAGACGCGATGAAACGCCAACGAACCACAAAATTACTCTCCCAAAATATGTTAAATTGCCTATATCTGTGATTTGTTTATATTTAGGTGAGTCAAAAAAACACTAAACAAATACCCCGGGGTGGACGCGAACTATCAATATTACGATTACTAGGCACGTGTTCTTCTGACTTCCCCACGGAAACGATCATAAAAAGCTTGCTTGTTGAAGGATAAATCATTGACGTCTTAATTTAGCCAATCAGACAAACCCCTACATCTCGAGTTCTAGGAGGTCATACCGTGAACCGTTTCAGATTTATTGCTTTCTGGTGGAGTACTATCCATGCGCAAAATTTGAGCATAATAGCCGACATGCATCTTCGGTGCCTCTTATCTTTAGTACAATTTTAACCAGAGATGGTGTGGGTCAATGAAAATTTGATCCACGACCCACCATGACCCACTATGACCCACCACCCAAATGACCCATTGGCCCACTCTGACCCATCAACCATCGTGATCCACTCTGACCCACCACCAACTATGAACCACTCTGAACCATTGCGACCAACTCCGACCCACCAAAACCCATCGACATCAACTCTGACCGATGACCCACGTCCTCCTCTCCATTGACTAAAGAGATTACAGTTGTAATAAAACAAGACTGTGAAATTATCACTTATCGGAGTTTGAATTTCTACCGTCATTGGCTCAAGCACCTCTTTGTTACAATACTGGTGGGTCTGACCTTTACGATATATAATGGCAAAGTGTTTCTCATCTTCCGAATTAAAATGAATTTAAATTTATCATATGTAATTATTTCTTTGTTGCCTTACAGACACATTTCAGTAGAAAATAGGGTGAAATTTAAAAGTTTCGAATCAAGGAAAAGTAGACCAACGTTTTAAAAAAAAAAAAAAAAAAAAAAAAAAAAAAAAAAAAAAAAAAGAGAGAGAGAGAGAGAAACTAATTTTCTATATAATTAAGCATGCCGTACTAATTGGAAATGCCCATGTAATTAAGTTTAGAATACAAATTTTATGGCCATTTTTCTCTAACTTTATGGCTTGATTGCCTTATGCTCGGAACGCTCCATATATTAAACACCAGCTTCAGCAATTATAAATAGAAAGCAGTGGGTATAAAATTCAAAAAGAACTTTAGTTTGCATTACTCAATTTTTTTCTCAACTAATATCAATCGTTTTCGATTATTTTTACAAATCAACCTACTACCAATTTCCAATATATAGAAAATGCACCCCCGTCCCCCCGCTCATAAAAGACAATTTTAAAAAATGCCAGGGCATATTCTCTTTATTTTTAATAAAGAGTTATATGCTGAATTTCAGCTCTCAGTTGAACGGCTTGTGAGATACTAAATTTTTCGCAAAAATTCGGACTTCTACTCCCCCTAAGGATATGTATTATAATGAAAGTGACACGCGTATGATAACTTCCCAGTTGGGATTGGAGCCTGATTATATACCAAACGTCAATTCATTTGACTTTGCAATTTGACCGTGATGATTACGCAGACATAGTTACTTCCAATTTTTTATGATACATATCCTTATTTCATATGTTACAGATGATTCAAAAATATTTTTTCAAGCAGTTAGCTCCTCTAGAATCTCACAGGCTGCATCCCAAAATCCAACTCCTACTATCCTATGACAATCCAAAAGTGACTGAACTTTTTTTATTAGGAACAAATGACAAAAGAAAAATGGAGATCTTGAAAGTAAAATGTAGAAAAGCTCGGTGCCCCCAATAACTCCATATTTCTCCGCCCCTTCATTCCGAACTTAAAAATAAAACTTAATTCGAATATGGTTAATTAGTGAATTTATTACAGTTAAATTCCACTCACTACATGCTACAGCTACAACTATGTAAGAAAAAATAACAACTGTGAAACATGTTCTGAATTACTATTACATTTCTTACGCTATTATTAAACATATTAGAATAGTAAAAGAGGATTGTTCGTGAAATAGTATATTTGCTCATGATTTTCAACTTTTTCATACGGAAAAAATTAAAATATTATTCAAGTTTTAAAATTTGCACTCTGCAAATATGTTGCCCTCTTGGCAATGGGACTAATGTGGACTAATGGGAAAGGCTGCACTGTTAGCGGCGCTGAAAACTTATGATTCGATTCTAATATCGGTTGATTTCGATATCTTTATGTCGGTACGTAACCACCCTGGGTGCTAATGGGAGCTTAATTGGACTTGAATTGAAAGTAGAGCTATTCACCTAAGCGACCACGAAACTATGGATTCAATAATAATATCGACCCGTTTCTAGCATTTTTGATATGTATCCCGACAGTACTCTTTTTCCAGACTGTAAGAAATATAGTTAAAATTGCTCTAGATATATCAGAATTATGTTGAAACACACACATAAATCCACTTTTATATTCTGTATAAATAAAGAGAGAGTGAGCGAGCGAGAGAGGGCGACTCAAGGCATCACCACTTCCACATTGCAAAAGCATATATCAGGAATTGAATTGAAAATCTATGTAAAGACTTTCTGCTGTGGCATGCTTCATAAGGACAATTCCAGTCTGCTCACGTGACCTTTGGGGTTCATGAATTTTTTTGCGAGCGTTCCGACTTTGGATTCTCTGTTTATACCCTCTGTTTATGCATCGAATAACTTTTCAAGAACATAAATGACATTCTATATTATGAATGTTGAGAATTACTCTCTATATGACAAATAGCTGCAAATAAATACACTACATGATTTATTTATTGCTATTGAACGAGTTTCTTAACTTGTATTTACATCCTCATATATAATACCGACCTACTGTGAAAATTATCTCAGATGTTATATTTTAAACATAATAATTACTATGTTCTGCAATTATTATGTTATATATAAACAACTTATGTATTTTAATGTAATTATTTTATATAATTTTTCATGCATTGCGGAAAATATAATTTTAAAAAATGTACTGATCCAGATGGGATTCGAACTCACAACCTTATGATTTGAAATCCGACAGCTTACCAATGAGCTAACACAAGGACTTCTAGAACTAAGCTTCTAGCGATGTATAACGGATCTCAAGATAATTATGACATTCATATCCATTACAAACGCTGTTTCTGTTCTACTTTGACTTTTATTTTAGTACTCAGGCGATAATTATGTTCTATTTCTTAACTTTGAGCATTCTTTTACATATGGAAAGATTCATTAACGTATTTAAATGTTCCATTACGTATAGAAAGCTAAATGACAAACAAGCATGTGCTCATATTAATAAAAGGTTTCGAAATATTGTATCATTAAGTATTTCAATCAATGTTGCTTTTTTAAACACTTGGTAATAAGTCTTATTATATTTAAAAGAAGAAAAACACATCTGCAAACTTTTTCCCGATTGCAAAGGCTGGCTTGGAGGTTCGAACCTGGCTTACTTTTTCCCGAAGATACCCGAAGCTGGACTTAGAAAATTTTTGCCTCAAAACACCAATAAAGAATGCGCTCAACCTTTTTGAGACAAGGTGTACATGGAGTCTAGAAAGAAAGAAAATTGGCTAAAGCTTACAGGTGTGACTGAATTTTATTAATATGCTGTTCATTTGTTAGAAATGTAAAGATCTAATAATTTAATCATTCACTTAATAGCACATGACTTAGCGTGTTGTTCCTGTCTTTGCAAGTAAGTATTATTAGAGAAATAAACTCATACTAAACTCTTACTGTAAGAAAGTATTGATGCATTTTTAACACTATTTTTAAAAGTGGTATTGTGGGTCTACCATGTTTAGTGTGTTTTAACTGAACTTAGACATGAGTCACCGGATGTAGGTACCGTAATATCTTTTCATGAGTTTATTTCGCTGTTTTCCCTTCTAGAAAAGGAATTGAATCACACCACGAATTTCAATTTCATTTGTTTTTCACTGTCACTCGAAACATTTTTGTTTAAGCAACTGTCAAACAGCGGATTATTGTTGAGACCACAGACTATGTATTCATAAAAAGGGAACTTTACGACTCAAAGTCGTCTGTTAGTGTGCGAACCAAGTTATCTATAAAACCACTCTCGTAGTTAGTGTGCGAACCAGTTTATCTATAAAACCACCCTCGTACTTACGCATTTTACATTCCGACAGTTTTTAAATATGGTTTAAAAAAATAGTAGTTTGTATAGAAGTTCAGTCAATTGTGTAATTATTGTTAACTGGCAGAATGCTCCTTCTTCGCACGGGGAGAATACATTTCATTTTGGACATAAAGGGCATCAAAACTCTCACCTATCAACTTAGGGACCCCAGAAACTATGAATGCGACATCAATATCGGTCATTTTCAATTATTTTTATCTGTTACCATCCCTCCTTAAGAGTATTAATAGGGGCTGAATTTGGATTTAAATGGCATCGGAAGCGTCATTGTTCGTTTCACAGACCCTGAAAACTATAGATTCGATACTATTATCGGTTACATATATATATACCTCCCCCTCCCCTAAGTTGCATCGTCAAAGTGGAATGATAAAAACCATCCCAGGCCCGAACATCATATATGTTGAAAATTTGATCGAGATCGGTCTGGTGGTTCAGGAGTTAAGTCACAAACATAGGGACTTTCATTTTTTATATATAGATTTGTTATATAAATACAAGTGTCCCATTTGTATTGAAGTAGTGTGACGAACTCTTTAGTTTTTGATTTGAAAATAGTAGAATTGGTAGGAAATCTAAATATTTTACCTACAAGTATACAAGATGACACGAAAACTCCGTAAGTCTGGCTACAGCCCAGTCAACGGTAACGGTAAGAATGGAAGTGGGTTCAGACTATTCTTGAAGTACGATTGAGTTTATTTATCACTGAAGAGTAAATTGAATCACTTACATTAAAAACTGTACAAGTATCCGAAAATGTAAGGTAAACACTCATGAACGTATTCAATAATGTGCCATCGCCATCTATCTTTATCAAGCATCAGTGTTGCTGTGCCATTATTATTGTAATTGTCAGATTTTTTTGTCGAATATTTGTTATTTCGATTGTATTTTTCGGTGTAAAAGGTTTGAGAGAGTTTATCAGTGTTTATGGATTGAATTGCTTATTATAAAATATAATTTGCATTCAGGTTTCCTATATCTAAACTCAATAGAGAATCTTTTGTTTTAATGTAATAAGACTCAAATACGGATCTTACCACCATTAAACACGTTTTATGAAGACACTTTTCATGTTTAACGTTTTTTGACTGACGTAAGTCCTGATAACGCTGAACTCTTTACCTTGAGCTTTCCTGATATATTGCTTATCGTGGTTTCTATATTTCTCTTCGTTGTGCCTATATACTTGCAACTTTATATGCACCTGAATTTGTAATTTCGTCCACGTGATATTGTTTGTAATCTTTTAGTGGCTATTTACATATTAAGTAAATAAACATTGATAAAGTTCTCAATACTGGTGAAAATTGCGTATTTGTGGAAAATATTTAAAATGATTTTTGTTTTTCTTTTTCTTTATAGCATTACAGCAATAGCTTTTAGTAGCTGTAATTACAACAAGTTCTCGCAGTTACATGATTTAAGCAGTGTTGCAAACTGCAGCAATACTTTTCATATCCAGAATTGTTGAGATACCAAAGTGCTGTAAACGGCAAAATAATTTGTTTGCCAATTGCAGATCATACAAGTAATTAAATATGATACTTATCTAAGCATGTTTTCGAAATAAACCCTTTCAAAATGATACAGATTTTCAAGCCGTTGTAATTTCATTCCCATTCATTCGAAACAAGTCATACTATGACCATAATATATCCAACGCTAAAGTACTTTCGATATGCATAATTCTGTACATCTCCGTTTTGCTGTATGTGTGATAGACGCTTGCAAATTTTGGAAGTTTGTAATAATATAGCATCCTTAGTTTGCAACACTGAATAATAAGTATGATATTTTCAGTTTCCGTTTGTCATGTTGATTTGAAATATGTAATAATCAGGGTTAGGAGTTTTAGGTGCGATTTTCATGGCGAAAAGGGAGGGAAAAGGTGCTAAAAATAAGTCAAAAAAGGGGAGAAAAAGGTGCTCTTTCTCTTTATAGCCCATAACTCATTATTTATTAAGAAATTGAAAGTTTAAAAAAGTAAAAACATGTTCGTATTTGTAAAGCAATAGTGTAAATTAAAAACCTGTTTACATTCCATTCCTGTTTACCTGTTCTATTCATAATATTGCTTTATCACAACTAATAAACTTAAGATAGCCCTAAAACTGAACGACAAAATTTCTCTTTCTCCTACTTAAGATAATTAAAATAAATTCACATGTTTTTCCACCCCATTGTTAATTATTGATCAGAGGTAGAAAAGAACATGAAGCTGTTGTACCTCAATACATTAAGCATCTCTATGTTCTTAAGGGTGAGTTTGTTCCTATCGGGAAATAAGACGTCTTTATAGATGCTAAAGCTTCTTTCTACATCCACATACACAAGGGGGGCAAACTTCGTGTTCACTCGGAATGGTAACTCTGTAGATGTAGCAAACTCTACAACTTCCGGATTCTTGTGAAGACTAGCCTCAAACTTGTCTCTGGCAAAACCATCTAACTGTTCCTTCACCGATGTAAATATTTTCCACTGTTTTTTCTTCTCGAGGCCTTCTTCTTCCAAACTTTTAATGGCTACTGGAATATACTTGTAAGCATGGACACAAAATAGTTCTGTCTGTAAATCTTGTATCTTCTCCGGTAGCAGAAGATGTTGTGTCTTGGAGATAGCATCTGCGTTAGTTGGATCCAAAGAAAGCACAAACTCCTTGATCTTGTCAAAATTCTCACATACGAAAACACCACACTCAATCCATGTTCCCCAGCGAGTAATGACCGGGAATTTTGGGAGGGGTAGGTCTGTGATTTCTCTGTAGACAACGGTGCGACTCGGGGCTTTCAGGAGAATTTTCTTCAGGTCAGCGATGAACTGATTCACTATGTCGTATTCATTCCTAATAGATTCACAAACCCTATGAAGGGCATGGACCAAACAGGTTACATGCTTTAACTTGGGAAACAATGTCTTCAACTGGTTAACTGCTGAAAGCATGTATGGAACCTGGTCCGTAATGACCGGGACAACTTTCTCGAACTGGGTACGATTGGGCCAGAGCTTTTGACAAAAGTCTATGAATGACTGCATGACTGTACTGGCATTGGCTTTCTCCAACTCATACATTTTGAACAACATGGGCTTAACTTTTTCACGTGCGAGGGGAAAGACCAGAATGCTCTGAATATATCGATCCATTGAATCTGTAGTTTCATCCAGCATGATTCCCAAATCGAAATCCGACACTTTCTCCTTGATTCTTCGTATGGTTTCTTGATAAACAGGTTCAAGATAGTTTTTTCTTAAAGTACTCTTATCGGGAACTGACGTTCGTGTATACTTTTTAAGAAATCTTTTCAAGGCCGGATGGTTCACCTTATTGAGTGGAATTCCTGCTTGAGTTAAAGCTGCACACAAATCAATGCTAAATTCCTTTAGATTTTGGACCTTTGAAGGACACTGCTCAAAGGCGTTTCCTAATAGCGGCTGTCGGAATTTGTTAGTTTGAAGAGACTTGTTATTTTGATGCTTTGAACTAGAAATGTGTTGCAGGATACGGTCTCGTTGATGTTTTTCATCCAATGTGATTCCTGAATCACAAACAGTGCATCGAATAATGCCCCCATCAGTCTCGATGGAATCCTGCTTGAACTCCTGAGATAGGCCAAATATCTGAATTTGGACACCTTCGGCATGGGAAATTCTTATTCTGAACTTGTTAAGCAACAAACAACTTCGATTCAACAACAGAAACGTACTGGGAAAAGGTTTAAGTTAATTTTTATTCCTTATTACTAGATTTAAATTTCAAGTTAGCTAAAACTCAACTCTGACTGTTGTCAACAATAGAATGCATAAATATACTGCTACTGATTCAATATAAATTAAAAGAACCCAATGAACTAATGTTTTCCATTGTTGCAGGTGTGCTGTATTTGTATTTCTTACAGTCCGGCGTTCACTGAAAGGAAACAAGCGCAATAATTCCACGTTCACGACAAGGTTAATTATATATATATATATATATATATATATATATATATATATATATATATATATATATATATATATATATATATATATATATATTCTTATGGATTGGAAAGTAAATAACATGGTAAAATGTGCTGTAGAAAAATGAAGAAGTAGAAGAGAAAGACCAGAAAAGGGGGGAGAAAAGGGATTTGAACAAAGTGGAGAAAAAAGGATAAGGCTATAAAAAGGGGAAAAAAGGTGCTGGAAAATGACCCCCATTCTCAATTTCAGGCAACATCTCTCACATTGGTTTCTTTCAGAGAGCTCTAATTTGCCCTACAAAGAAAAAGTGCGCACCTAAAAATCCTAACCCTGGTAATAATCTGCCGTAGTGCTATTTGAAAAAAACATATCTTTATATTGGGTTGACAACACCATTTGTTGGGTGTTTCGGGTAAATACATGCAAAGATGTCTTCCTTATAGTTGCTTCTTGCGATCTTTTGCTTTTTCCGTTATCACGGTTGAACATTATAAGTGATGGACCATGTAATAAAAATGTTTTCATTTGTGGAAATACTTTTTTACAACAAAGAAAACGTTAGAAGCGGGACATTCAGGTGCGAAACGATGCACAAAACGCATCACGTGAATATTCAGCCTAGGAAACGTTCCGCTTGTGAGAACGATACTATTTAATGCAATAGTAATAGCTGTCGACTCAGTCATTGTTAAGCACTCTGTCCGCTATGGACATTGCTTAGGAATACTTAAGACGTTCTGCATTCGTATGCTAATCCGTGTGGCCAAACACAGTGCTTCCTTCAAGCATAGTAATCAATGCTTAAAAAGAGTTGAAACATTCTGTCAGTCCGTATAAACTAGGGTAATCTGGAAATTCATTACCTGATGCAGAGGTTGGTTATGATTTATTCTCTTAGTGACTTCTGTAAGTATTTTGGAAACTTAAATGCAAATGCAATTCCGTATTGTAGCAGAATTTAGGAAAAATCGTTTACAATTTTCGTGTGCGTACAGTGCTAACCTTTAATTATTAAACATATTGAATCTTGTAGGCGAATGTGCGGTACAAGAGTAAGGGTTGAGATGTCAACTGGAAGAAGCCGTCGTGGGCGAAGAGGCCCTCCACCATCACGTTATTCAAGGTAAATGAAAATAAAAACCAGTATTCAGATGAATACATTAGGTATTGTTTAATAACGAAATTATATTCAGTGATGTATTAAAGAACCTTAAAGATGTAGTGCAGTCAGCTGCTAATGTTGAGTGGTTTTGGGGTGGTCAAGAAATAACAATTGGGAAGAAAGAGTGTTGAAGGAAATTGTCCTCGCTAGAATTAATAGTAATATTAATAATAATGAAATGTGAAAAAGATAATGGAAACAGTAGTGTGGAAGTTTTAAAACGCTTTTTTTTTTCATAATTATCTCAGTTTTTGATGTGCTGATAAACAGTGAGCAGGGTGACTTTATTTATTTATTAATTTATTTTTTACTTAGTGAATATATGAGGCAGTATGTTATAAAGTAAAGTAAATCGCTTGCAAAAGCTAAATATTTCATTTTTCTTTATTATGGAAGTAAGTACTGCCCTTTTTCCGTATAGTCTTTTTGTTTTATTTTCAAAGCTTTGAAGCATTACTACTAAATTCAGCATTTTTGAGGTCGGAACATTATTGGAATCTCAATTTATACTTTGACCGTTACACTAAAATTCTTTTTGATAGAATCTTTAGATTTATATATCTCTTCTTCGTGCTAATTTGTTATTGATTGTTTCAAAAGTTCGAAGGGAGTTAATAGTAATTATACATACTAGAAACTTAGTGGAAATTTACTTGTTAAGTTGAGTACATGTACGAAAAAATGTTATTTCCATTTCTCTTTCGAGAACATACTTTAAAATGAATAGTATTGTCATAGCTGGTATTGGCATTGGATTATTACAATTAAACGAATATTACTTCTGTATATATATATATATATATATATATATATATATATATATATATATATATATATATATATGTGTGTGTGTGTGTGTATATATATATATCCGAACACGTCTTGTCTGTTTACAGATTTCGTGGAACTAATTCTAAGTATATTGTAAATGGAATAAGGTTAATTCATAAACGGACAGATTAGATGATTTCAGATGAATGTGTAAACCACATCATTGTTATTCTTACAAGGGACCATTCCGATTTGATGAATTCAGTTGCTGAAAATGATTGCAATACTGGATTCAGCACCAAAAGAAAGAGAAAAAAAGGGTGTTTATGGGCAGACCGTATACAGGGTGGGAGATAAGTGAGGGCAAAGTGCGAAGGTAGAATGTAGAAAATGTCTAGAAATGTCATGTTAATTTTGAAACGAGTAGAAGGATTGAGGTCAAATGTTGGATATGAGGAATGCATGTAAATTTCCTCAGAAAAGTCATAATGTGAGCAGTTTTAACTGCCAATTGTATATAACTGGTTTTAAGAAGAGTCGCCAATTTTACAACCGACACTTTTTGTTGGAAGGGGGTGATTAATATACTAGAACCCTTAATGGCACAAGTGTCTTTGTGCAAGGTAATACGCCAGCATTCATCCAGTGGATCTACGTCTCATTCCGTTACACGTTGCAAACATTCTTCTTGATGTTCCAGGATTCGATTCTATCTTTTTCTACCCCTCATGCATACAATGTGCGCATGGAACGTACTACAGGATCTCTAGTTCCTCATTCACGTCACCTTTACGGCAATATTGATACATTGGCATAGCGTGGAATATCTACTGTTACAGAGGTCTCGAACTGTATTGACCATTATTGATTTAAATAGACGGTGTGCATCAAGAGCCATGTGTCTCATAACCCTTTTCCCGTATATTCTTCTTGCGCTAAGGCCAACATGGCAGCTTTTCAAATGTCCCTCATGATTCACATTATATCTATTCTGTGGAGCTCTATATGCATTCTTCATAACCAACATTTGACCTCAATCCCTCTACTCATTTCAAAATTAACATGGGATTTCTATACATTTTCTACGTTCTATCTTCGCAATTTGCTCTAATTTATCTCCCACCCTGTATAAGCTCTGCCACTAAAAATCCCTTTTTTATCTGTTTGTTTTGGTGCTGAATCCAATGCTAGCAGTCATTTTCATAAATTGAATTCACCAAATCGAATGGTTCCTTGTTAGGAATAGTGTGGTGTTTTCCTGACTCTTTTCGCAGTATTTATTTATTTAATTAATTTTCACTGACTAATTGGTATATTAATTAAATTCCGTAACATCATATCATTGCATCTTCAAAGAACGAATTTATCTTAGAAAAGTATATTAAATATATTTAAGAAATAAAACAATATTAAACATTGATATCTAGATAAATTGTGTTGGTTGTGCAAATAACATGTGTGTACTAAAATTTAGACTTTAGATTATTCGATGGCTTATTATTAGTCTTAACTGCATTTTAATTTAATTATAAATTTAGGTTATTTATTGCTTATTACGTCTTCATAAGCAGAAATGTACATACGTTTCCAAAGATTGATGACAATCTAGTTTGTATACCTATTTCATGAAGCCTTTGTTATGCATTGCTCTTTCTACATATTTGATTGCTTAGCAGCATTTATGTTACAAATTTTATCAATTAATCCAATAGAATAAAATGTCAATTTACTGTAGGAAGCATATCAACTATTTAGAAAAGAACAGTACTTCTTACTCGAAGCATCCAGCAACACGAAATTCTTAAATAGGGTTTCAGGGTATTACTCACTTTTTCTTCATTTTCGGTGTAGTTTCGCTCGTACGCTGTAAATACATTCATCTGTAAAAATATATTTATTTGCCTTATGCCACTAAATTTGAGGAGGAACATAAAAATAAATTTGAATATTGTCTTCCTACAAATGATTAGCCAATGGTCAGGATTAGCCAAATGAAGGAGTTTTGTTATCATGTTATAATAACGAAACTTCACCGGCATTGAAAAAGGAGTGATTAATACTCCAAAATCATATGCAGGAATTTCGTGTTGCTGGATGCTTCAGGTAAGAAGTACGGTTCTTTTTAAATAAAATGTTAAATTTTATTAGATGATTGAATTTGCGAAATTTGAAGTTAATGTGCTGTGAAGACTAATAGTAAAGAGTCCCGGTAGTTTTAAAGTCAGTGATATTTTAGTATGTCTCCTTCAAGTGATAATTTAGAACATTAACATGTATATGCATAACAATTAAAGTAGTAAAATCTTCTTCGTTGTAGCTATTTTAATCATAGTATTACTAATACTAAAAGCTTGCTAAGAAAGAAAGGAACAAATTTTAATACTGAAATTGAAACTACTTCCATTATAATTTATCGATTTTACTTGAACTCGAAGTTAAAAGGCTAAATAAATTCGTTTAAAATTCAGACTAATAAGATATTCGCGAAGATTAATCTTCATACTCATCGTTTTCAAGCTTCTCATCACAGTTCCAGGTTTGTTGCTTGCGTTTCGAAACAACTGGCCCATTTGCTCGAGCGAATTAAACTACGATCATTTGGAAGTGGAGGTGAAGACCGTAGTACTAATCTGTAGTGGGTATAATCACACGTGATACTATAGGCGAGTTAAATTAGTGCTTCTCGATATCATTTAATTTTTCTGCAAATATTTGCGATAGAAAGAAGTCAGAGTAAAAAAAAAAAAAGAATAAAAACTTATGCTATGCTAAAGAAGTGTAGGAAGGCTTACAGAACGGTTGTACCTGTCTCATTTATCGATGGTGGGATATAGCGAGAAACGTTTTTTAGCTGTAGATTCAGATATCCAAGAATAGGTTTTACCTCTGCTCATATTCCTCTCCTAAAACACGAAGCATTATACACTTACTACAACTCCGTGTTTAATATTGATTCTTACAAAACAAAAATGGTACTAAGTAGCGACAAGCACTTTTTTGATATGGATCCAAGAACCCAAGATTACTAGAGAAGGTTGCCCACGATAAAATTAGTCGACTTTCATTGACCCTACTGAACGACGCATTTAACCGCAGTTATGTTCTGATACATTTAACCGCAGTTATGGCTACACAGGGGCCTGTACTGGAACATTATTCTCGCAACAAAGGTAAACTAACAGTTTCCTGGGAGAGGTTAATTTGTGTACTTTTACGCCGCTCATTATTGCCACTCAGCAATAGTAAAACAATGCAAAGAAGAGAGTCAGCAAAGTTCGTGTAAGTCTCACCATCCGACGATGTGCCCAATAGATTCCTTCGGTACATGGTTGGCCTGAAATTGTGAGGAGAACATGTCCCAGCGTGTTTGATACTTTAATACAGTGCGCACCGTTAAGGAGGGGACAATCCCTCAACGCAGCGAAGTTTGAACATTCGACGCAATATCTCAAAAGGCACAGTATCCAACACCATTCAGAAGAAACACATGTTGAAACCTCGTCACAAAGGGCGCAGACACCGACTTTCAGAACGCCACATCCAGAAGAGGTTTATTAATGCCAGAAAACTGTATGAAACATACTTCGCAGGAGTCGAGTGGAAATTGGTGTGTACCGATCCTTTTTCTATCCCAAACAGAGCACAAGACTCGTTTTAACTTTGCGCTGCCATGTTATGAGAAGTTTTCCAATGGATTTCTGATTTTGTCCGGAAAGATTACCACTCTTTGAAGTGTCTTCCCAACAAAGTCAACTAGCTTTCTTCCAGGAGAACATCATGGACTGTCTGTATTACACACACATGGATGCACTTGGACAAGGCCTTCAGCCGTACCGGTCGATTATCCTAGGCGGTGTACGTAAGAAAGGTAAAAGAAATGGAAATTCGAGTGATCCGGTTTTTGTTCAGCCCTGTAAAGTCTTCAGATACATCACCAATGGATTACTGTCGGTTCGGACTTCTTAATGCACTTGCTTGACGCCGTCTCTATACCTTGCAGGGTCTTCAGAAAGTTAGTAAAGCGGTATGGCGAAGTATTTCCTCTTCCTATTGTATGGTACAGAAGAAGTTCGCCGCAGTGGAAACTACGCGATTTAGTAAGGACAGATAAGTGGTTTAAAATCGACTATTTTTATTGTGTGTAACATTCTGTAGAAATGAAATGAATGAAATCTCTGCTGATAGATGCTTAGGATGCGTATTCAAATTATTCAAAAATGCGTATTTAAACAGACAAGGACATGTTACCTTAATATTCTTGTGTGCTTTCAACAGAAATTGTTTCACGACTTCTTTGCTCCTTCCTGAATGAGTAGTATTCCGTTACACTGCTAAACTAACGACATGATGAATTGATATTTACTCTCGAAAATCACGTTACTCGAATAAAATGAAAAACTATAATATTGTATTTCACTCTTCTAAGTTGCGTGGAACAGAACTGACGCAATATTACTTTTGAAAAACCGTTACTATGAAGAAAGCTGTCTAACCACTGTTTGGTGTCCTGGAAATATTACTCAGTTATACTTGTAGCTATTAAAAGACCGAATTATAGAAAGATCAATCTCTCACACTGATTAAATATGTACTTTATAAGTGATACGATTTTCACATTTACATTTAATTGTACATGTAGATCTTCAGTACAAGATTAGATCTTAAGTGCAATACCAGATCATGGCCAAATCCCTAAGCCAGTGAAACTTTTTGTATTTTCCTTGTAGCATTTTGACATGCGTCATAGTTCAATTCGCTCAGCAAAGTAAAGTGTGTTTTCGGAACGTAAATAGTTTAAATATAAAAGGGGAATGAATAGGAAAAGCAGGATGCGGTTGTAGTTTACCTGTTTATAACGGTTTTCAGTTTTAAAATACTTTGAAGTATATTTGACTAAGTTTCTATTATGTATTTGCTACTTATTTTAGAAAAAAAAATAATAAGATTTTTTTTTTCGTTATAAATTTAATGGTTTATGGCCGGCATTTGGATGCCATATGGTATCTGGGGAGAAACTTGGGCAATTTGAGAAGAGATAATAATGACAAATGATGATCTTGTATGACACAATTCCAGGGTTATTTCGCCTCCTTCTGAACTACCACCTCCATCACCGTCAGCTCTGGCTGCAGTCACCCTGATCTCCATGTTTTCGCTACCAACATGATTGGGTTCAACATCATCACACTCAGAAACCCAGCCCAGACCAGCTCAGCTCAACTCAGCTCAGCTCAACTCAACTCAACTCAGCTCAACTCAGCTCTACTCAGCTCATCTCTACTCGCCGCGCGTCCCTTCTCCACCAGTAGACTAAAGCTGCATCGTGGTAGCATCTCGGCAACCAAACAAAGATCATAGTTATTCGTTACTCAACCTGACTGACCAACCTTTCCTGGATATAGCAACTATCCTGACCTTATCACCTGCTGGATTTTGTGCTCTAGTGAAAGCACTCCATCCCCGAAAGAACACTCAACTTGACGCGTAGGCCACAGCACTACATCATTTGCAGCTTTCAACACTCACCATTTTCTTCTGTCTTCATGCCAGCGTCGCTGACTCCAATAGCTACAGAGTCTGGTATTCTATTCATGTTTTATTCTCTTAATGCCTTTTTTCGTAGCGTATTTTTAAATAAGTGTTTTTGTAGGTAGTCAGCTGTTATATGAACAGTTTCAAAATTCACAGGCATGACAAGCAGAAGAGAGGTTATATTTTTAAAAAAATCAGATACACTTAGCTTTTTTAGTGAGTGAGTGTATGCATGCCATTTCGTTTTTAACTGGGTCAAGAACTGATAGATAGTTTATGTATAACGGAATCGAACATTCATTCCAAAAGATATCAAAGTAATGAGTATATTTAAGATAACTATTACATAAAATATTTTAAAGAAATAATCACTCCAAATTCTTGAACTTTTCAATCATTTAATTTTAAAATTACTTGAATTTTAGTTAAAAAGAAACGAAAGAAAATATAATTTATGGCTGATAAAAAAAGTTTCGAAATAAATATTTGTTGATGATGTATAACAGAATTTTTTATTATTGTAGCGATAAATATTTAATTAACTTTAGTAGCTTTTCTTGAATTCCACTTATTCAGTTTTAATTTGTATGATAAAAATAGATCATCTGATGTACTTCGGGTCTGGTCATAGTTCTGATTTAATTTAAACCTTTCCTATGTGAAGTTTCTGGTATATAATGCTACTTGACTAAAAACAGTAGTTGTTCCGTTATAAACTAAACATAGTTAGGTACTGTATACATAAGACGAGTTATTAGATGAGGGATAATGTGAAAGATTCTGAAACTTGTTAATTTGTACGAAAAATCATATTTGAGCCATTTTAGTTCTAGAGGCAACACTAAAACCTCAGTTTATTGCAAATTATCTCGCATAATAGTAAATGTTATATTATTATTTTCTGAAATTCGTTACTGTAGATTTTTTTTTTTTAATTTTACGTCTTACGATTATGCTCCAAGGCTAAGGGAGACGGTGATGATGATAATGAACAAAATTGTGGAATGAAGAAAGTGAGAGGAAACAGGAAAACTTCGAGAAAACCTATGCAGACGGTATGTGTGCACTACAAAGCCCGCTTGACGCAAGCTGGGATCGAACCTGGGACCCCACGCACTGAGGCGAGTACTCCATTACTGAGCCACTGCAGTCACTATAGATTAATCAAGTGATGTCACTAAGTAAGTTTACAACCTGTGCTAACTAGAATGAAGCAAGATGAAGAGATTTTATTATTATTATTTTTTTTAAATACACTTTCTTATATATATTCACACTACAACTTTGCACCTGGTGTGTCGCTCTTCACTTTCCAAATATGCTTGTACTGTTTTCCTTTTTTTATTCCAGTTTTCTGCCTATTTTTAATACTTTGTACATATGTTTTCTCTTTGTTTTAACGGAAATTTGTTATTTTTATTCATTCTTGTTGAAGAGTCTTTTAATTTATTCTGTTTCTGAAGACCCACTGTCGGATATAAGGACTTCTTGCAGTGGATGTTTGTAAAATTCTATGTTTTCTCTTGTAGATCTCGTTCTCCAAGAAGGCGTTCTCGTTCAAGGTCTCGTTCGAGAAGTCGCTCTCGACGTTCGAGATCCGATTCTAGGGACAGGAGGTAAGTTTCGTAATATATTGTTCGGAGTATGGGTAGTTGGAATGGCTAACACTGTCGTATTTTATTATGAGATTAATTTTGTGGTAGTAAAAGGTAGCTTTGCATGGGATATCTTAACTGTACTGTTACTAATTACTAAGGATCGAATCTCCGTGATGTAAAAACTTTAAAATTTGCATGCATTTGTGCCATAAAAATTGGAAACTAATGACTTAAAATATAATCTAAAAAAAAAGAAGCGTTTTTTGGACTGCAGATGTTTAGATAAATGTGCTATATATATTTCGAGAATCTACCCCCCACCCCACCCTTAGCAAATGCTGAAATAACACGCTCAAAAAGCACTACTACTTCCTCTTACTGCTAAAAAACACGCAACTTCACACTACTGAAACACTTAACTTTAGGCATCTTAAAACATTGTGATGCCAGATTGTATTATAAAAATCCTTCGAACGTGTGTCAAATATCCCTCATACTCGAGAAATATCCGCATGTTCAGTATAAGGAAGGAATATAGGT
This sequence comes from Thermobia domestica, assembly GCF_964235325.1. Lineage (NCBI taxonomy): Eukaryota > Metazoa > Arthropoda > Insecta > Zygentoma > Lepismatidae > Thermobia > Thermobia domestica. The sequence continues at coordinate 34,682,897 of NC_137463.1, read as the reverse complement.
GAATTTTTATAAATATCGATGATGATTTCAGGAGATAAACCCGAGAAAATTCTCTCTGAGTCATGGTTCCAATCTTGTTCAATGTACATTACCATTCAGTATTTTCGCAGTACTACTTTCACCTCATATGTATTGTAAAATTCTGCTTTGTGCAGGGGTTGGTAGAGCAAATTACAGTCCGGAATTGTTTTCTCCATTACCAAATTATATTACAAAATAGATACAAATTCTCGAATGTTTAGGTAAAGGTAGGTGTCTCTTTGACCTGACAGTCTCGGGAAGGAAACATCACTAAGTAAGCTACGTAAGGAGGAGTAAGACACTCAATGCTCCACTGCAAGCAGAGAGGGATTTGAGTCTGTTACAACTACGATAATTTTTTCGTGGGTGCTGCATTATATATTTTAGCCGTATAATGCTAGGCTTACTAGTTAGGGCTAATCACGTATAAATTTTCCCACATATATAACCTTGCATCAAAAAATCCAAACATATCAAATTGTAGATACGAATGTGTATTTTAATACAATCTATAACTTCAATTAAAAGTTGATAAAAAAATTACAAAATCTAGAACCATTAACAAATACTTAATACATTCCAGTAAAAAAAAACATATAATCTGAATTTGAACAATCATATAATACACTATTATTTTTGTCTTCTTTTAAACATCTTTTTACTTTCCCATGTGCAAGTATTTAACGCAGCACTTATATCCCAACAGAGTCCCGACAAAGCTCCACTGCAAGCTAGGCCGGTGTTGTGATAAGGAATTTTCCAATGCTCCATTGCAAGATAGAGGCTTTGGGTTTAGGTGAGGTACTTCCAAGGCTTCACTGCAAGCCAAGAAGGGGAGTTTGACCAGTTGAAATGCTCTCGGTTATATAAGTTCTCCAGGTGAGACGGCGACGCTGTTGTTTCTCCGTCGTCTGCAGTTATAGTACTCCTAGTAAGACACACACACCGTTAATGTTTGTAAACAGAAGTACATGTCGAGTATTTGTAAACACAATCGTGTGGGATATTACAGTATTTAAAATTTTCCTGGAGGTGGATGGAAATATTTGCCACCATTATGCAACGAAGAAACTGGACTTGTGGTATTTTTGCATGGGAGAGGATAAAGAGAGAGACAGAGACGGTTATTTCTCTTTTCAAAGTGATTGATGCTACGCCCGATCAATCACTTCCACTCCCTCGTACTGATTTCTTCAAATCGTGTTACACACCAAATATTTCTAAGAAAGAAAAAAAAAGAAAAAAAAAAGAAAGAAAACTTCATTGTAAATACTGGCAAGGCAAATATAATTCTGAGCAACAAATTAACTTCTGAAAACGACCGACAGTAGGTGTGTATATCAATTGGGCCCATATACAGCCTAAAGCTAAAATATGGTTCAAATACGGATTTATATGACAATAGTTTCGTCACAAAAGAAAGCAAAAAACTCTTAAACAGAGCAAGTTATAATTAAAAATACTAATTGTGTAACTGTTTCGCCAACTAATTACACCTTTTGGCTTCATCAGACAGTACAATACAATAGAAAGTTGCCTCTGAATATAACAAAATTCTTGAGACTGGTTGTGAACGCTGATTAGGTGATCAGCATGTTTTCGGCCAATCAAAAGTATAGATGACAAATGAGAGACTAAAAACATAAATCTATTTCCTCATCTGTTCTAGTAGATACGACTGGATATAAACAAGTTACAAACTAAGTTTTCAATAACTTTCTCCGCTGCTCATCAATTTTAAGACTTACATTCCAATCCATGACATAGCGTTGTTATTTCTCAATAAATCTGACCTCTTTCCACTTCGTTCTCGTCGTGCTTACAAGGAAACCTTCCGAAAATGATAGTTGCAGTGAAAGATGTGGCCTATACCAATTGAAAGAGCTGTAACAGAGATGAGCATTCCCAAAAAATTAGCTGCCCATAGCAATAGGTTCAAGAAATATAAGGGGTGGAAGTTCGGGAAACAGCAAGGTTGGACAAGGGGGGAAAAGTGCAAATTCCGCAAAAAAGGGGGCACGGCAAAATACAATGCTGACAAGTGATGTATAGAAAGAGACTTGCCACAATAGGGAACAAATAAAGGCCACCAGTGGGGTTAACAGTATTGCCAACTGCAGTGAAAAGTTCATGTTTTGCAAAGAGCACTGTATGAAGTGAGTGCGAGATTCAGTGTCAACCTGTCATGTAGAACATAAGATATGACGTGTATAATCAGTGGTACAATCTAACAGAAGAAAATATAAAAAAACAGAAGTACGAAAAATACGGAAAAGACGGAATTGGCCATAATGCGCCACATTTGATCACGAGCTGTGCATATTAGAATGAACAAAACAATGCAGGAAACAGACGTACCTAGAGTCGAAAAGAAAAACGAGTTCCAAAGTTGGCAACACTGGCCATGAACATCCAGACAAGTCTAATATAGTTAGGCCACTCGCTTCACAAAAAGAAAATTCCGGCAGCAGGCATCACTCGGAATGCATCAATGCTAGAGTGATTGAGGCAATGTCAAGTTGGGGAACATGACATGGTTGGGTTGAACCAACAACCGATAATAGAAGTAGTGAACATTATGTCATGGTTGGGTCGTATGTGGGAATATACAGGGTGTCCCACCAAACTTTGTGACCTGAAAGATTTGTGAAACGAATAAAAATGTGACCGATGCAGTTCTGCAGGGATGTACCAATGTCAGGGGTTGATAAAAGTATGAGAAGCAAGTGCCCCCAGGATCCCCATCATAGGGCCCCAGGAGCCAACTTCAAACTTTCAAATGGCAACACGGACCGAGTCGTACCTCTTTCGATAGATCATCGAATGTGCAACAACACCTATAGGAAACATTTGCTATATGGAGCATGGATTTCAAAATGGCCGCCACAAATATATATTGTGTCTTAACATGGCATCGAACATTGTGATCTAAAATTGCTGCGAAGCGAAAAGACATGTTGCAAATCCAATTGCACAGGAATGTACTCATGTCGAGGGCCAAGAAAACTTTGTAAGAAGCAAGTACCCCAGGGCACCCATCATAAGGCTCGAGGGGTCAACCGCAACATTTCAAATGGGAACAGGGGCAGATGATATTTCTCTGGATAGATGCAACACCGCCTATAAGAAACATTTGCTATATGAACCAGGGGTTTCAAAAGTGCCGCCAAAAATGAACGTTGTTCTTGTCACTGAGCAGATATTTTTGGTGGCATTTTGAAATCCCTTATTAACTATATTTCTGATATGCGTTGTTGCATATTCCAAGATTTATCGAAAGAAATATAACTCGACCGATGGAGCTACTTCCAATTTCGAAATTGGCCCCTGGGACCCTATGATGGGGGACTTGGGGGCACTTGCGTCTCACAGAAGTTTGTCGTTCGCTGACATGGGTACATTCCAGCACAACTGGACGTGTCAAATTTTTTCGCTTTGAAACTATTTCAGTCACAGAGTTAGGTGGGACACACAGGATATATCATATAGGCGGTGATAGTACTGCAGACAGCAGCACACAGCAGATCAAGCCTTTGATTATGTTTGCTTTCTACAGATGTGGATATGTGATAGAAAGATCACCAAAGCTTCCGACACCTCTAGAGTACTGTTTCGAGACATTCACAGGCGATCATTGTACCATGTGTGACGGATTGGCAGTATTCCGCTGTGCTCACTGCAAATGTATCTTCTGTTTGGACCATTGTCTCATCGAACAATTGCACGTACAATGTTGACGAGCATGTACAAATGATGCGAAGGCTAATGCCTGTTGCCGAAATTTTCTTTTTGTGAAGCGAGTGGCCTAACTATATTAGACTTGTCTGGATGTTCATGGCCAGTGTTGCCAACTTTGGAACTCGTTTTTCTTTTCGACTCTAGGTACGTCTGTTTCCTGCATTGTTTTGTTCATTCTAATATGCACAGCTCGTGATCAAATGTGGCGCATTATGGCCAACTCCGTCTTTTCCGTATTTTTCGTACTTCTGTTTTTTCTATTTTCTTCTGTTAGATTGTACCACTGATTATACACGTCATATCTTATGTTCTACATGACAGATTGACACTGAATCTCGCACTCACTTCATACAGTGCTCTTTGCAAAACATGAACTTTTCATTGCAGTTGGCAACACTGTTAACCCCACTGGTGGCCTTCATTTGTTCCCTATTGTGGCAAGTCTCTTTCTATACATCACTTGTCAGCATTGTATTTTGCCGTGTCCCCCCCCCCCCGTGTTTTTGTTTTTGCGGAATTTGCACTTTTCCCTCCTTGTCCAACCTTGCTATTTCCCGAACTTCCACCCCTTATATTTCTTGAACCCATTGCTATGGGCAGCTAATTTTTTGGGAATGCTCATCTCTGTTACAGCTCTTTCAATTGGTATAGGTCACATCTTTCACTGCAACTATCATTTTCGGAAGGTTCCCTTGTTAGTTCTTGGTCTAACACTTCAACTTCACACCAATTAGTGTCCCTTTCCCTCACATGTTTCTAAATGGCTTTCCTTTCTCTTTGTAGCCTTACATTATTTTCATATTGTCTTATGCGTTCTTTCAGTTTTTTCGCTGTTTCACTAACCTAACAGCTGTCACGGTCACTACACTTGATCCTGTAAATAAGTTCTTCCCTTTCCATCACTTCCTCGTGACTTTCCTTCTTCTTTTTCTTCTTCATATGCAACACGTCCAACAGTCTCATTTTCTATATGTTGAAACAGTCCCTTTTTTCGTAAATACTCTCTTTACTATCTCAATGTTCTCTCCTGTACACTCTATTCACACCGAAACTTCCTTTTTTCTCGTCATTCATCTTCCTGTTCCCCCTTTTTCTTCTTTCTGTTTTGTTTTTTCTTCTTCTTTCCATTTTAAGCTTTCTTTTTATCATATCCGTTGGTCTCCAGCTGCTTGTAAAATTCCTCTTTGTCCTCTTCTAATTTCCTTTTATCACCATTTACTAAAGTAATCCTCTCCTTCATGTACTGTATAAAGTTGCTCTTTGTTGAGCAATAAACATTACTTCTTTTATGACTGAAGTTCGCTGAGGCACATCTATTCTGGTACCGTACTCCTGGTTTTTAGTTTATCATTCGTGATCTATAATTCTGATTGACAGAACATTCTGATCAGCCAATCAGCGTTTAGAACCAGTCTCAAGGATTTAGTTATATTTAGGGGCAACTCTGTATTGTATTGTAAAGTGTCTGATAAAGCCAAGAGGTGTAGGTAGTTGCCAAAGCTGTTACACAATTATTATTTTTAATTAAAGCTTGCTTTATTCAAATTTTTGTTTTCTTTTTGAAGTTATTGAAGCAAAGCTAATATGACCGAGATACGTATTCTCGTGTTTGCAAGACTCAGTATCAATTAGACATGTAAAAAGGCACCAAGATTTTAAAAAAAAGGCTCCTTTCACGAGGTTAAGTCATGCACATGAATATTGAATCACTTTTATCACTTTGCACTTCTGAAAAAGGCCACAGAGTAAGTGGTTGAAAATGTTTCGAAAACTCTTAAAGATGCAACAGAGTGTCTATCGGTCACGAAAAAGTCACGAAATCAGAAAACGGTCATGAATGTCAAGAAAAAGTCACGAAATTTAGCTTTTGGGTCACGATTTTTTTTTTTTTTTTTATCTGTATATAAGTACAGACTGGAAAATTTTGTCTCATAAAACATCAAAATTAACCACCATAAAGGTGTATGCTCGGCTTTAGACACTACCAAATCGCAAGCAAAGCTCGCTTCTATCGCATGCATGAAAATTCGGCCTACTTCGCACCCAAATTCGCTCTTGTGAAAGCTACGAAATTTTATGGTTTGGTAAAGAAAAGGACACGAAACTTCATTTTGGAATTTTAGTAGATACCCAGTGCAATTAACAAGGTATTACACTTATCTCCGTTAAAAATTAATGTTAAAAATGTTTCATTTACTGTCTTCCAATAGATACGTAAAAACGCGAAGTGAGTACAAAGTTCTGTGTGGAATTTTTTGTATCGTGTTTCCAGTTGACCGTCAGCTATTAAGGAAAAGTATGAGAATAGACTCGGGAAGTAAGCTGGAGCTAGAAAAAGAACGCAAACGCAATTCCAGTCTTGTCTTGAATTATATACTAAATACAATATTAACACAATAAGTCCAAAACATAAATAAAAAGAAAAGTAAATACAAGGAAATACTTGAGAAATATTTATTTATTTTATTTTCATCAAAGAAAGGAGTCTTTCTTGCTTTAGATAGCGGGAAACTATAATAAAACTCAGACTTCCCACACCGAACGCGTGAGCGCTAACTATTTACTCTTGATGGAGCTCTGCAGTTGAAATAATACCAATTGTTTAAATATTTATGCCTAAATAGTTTGTTAATTATCCTGAACAATTTTATTAAGGAAGAAAACGCAATAGACTGATGCTAGTAAATTAAAAGAAAAGGAATTCACTACGGCGTTATTATTTTATACCGAGATGGTTTCAGTGGACACTACCATCTCCATCAGTTAGAGAATGCTCGTACCAACACTTTTCATCTCCCTGATTATTCGTGTCAGAACCTTCATTTCAGTTATAAATTATGGTCACTACCTGCTGAAAAGTGCAAAATTGTTATCCTGTGTTCAAATCGAGTATAGTGCTCACATCTTTTCAATTCACTTATTATAAATACTTTACTTGTGATAAGAATGTAAATGTGATATTCGTTCTATTAAATATAAAAAGCTACTATGAACATAGTGAGTAAAAATTAAGTATTTATAGTATTTACGAAATAACTACAGATTTAGGAATAAAGATTTCTGGTTATTCATTAAACCTACATATTCATAGTTATATCTGACAACGTTGATTTCCTATGCACATTATCATGGATCTGGCTATTTTTTGAAAGTAGTGCAGTAAACTAATTTTTACTCGTTATTTTCGCAATGTTTGGTATATGTTATTTAGTGCAACGAACACCACATGTATATTCTTACCAGGAGTGAACTGGAAGATCGTACGTAGTGTTCCCAACTTGAACACGGGAGAACAATTTTGCACATTTCAGGACATATTGTCCGTAGTCTGTATCTGAAATGAAGATTCGAACGCGGATGTTCAAAATATTTGCACGAGGATTCACTAACTGATCAAGGTAGTAGTGTCTACCGAAGTAGTTTTGGCACAGAATAAAAAAAAAAAAAAAATGACGTAATAAAGTAAGGGTTCATTTTCTTAATTTTGTTTCGGTTTCATCAAAATAAATGTATTAGTTCCACTGATAATTGGGGCCAACTCAACATGTTTACAAATACATTTTACCAAATAGTCTTTTTCAAGTGTCTTATAAAGGAAGGAAAATTTCAGTCAAGATAACTGATATATTGGCCCTATTTTTTTTTATTCACTTGTACGAGGGGGGATCAGAAACTAAGGTTGCAAAGCCGATATTTTTGGAGTTTCGTCTGTTATAAAGGAATGAGAACTGTGCTCTTATTTTAATACATGGAGTTGGCAACTGTGCGGAGTTTCAGCCACCCGCCACCTATGGCGCTAGTTGTAGGTAAACACAAACGGCGACTCGTTTGGATAACGGATCTCGCGAAGAAGTCCGCTCAATTATTCTATTTCTGTGGGCGAAAATGTAACTGTACTGAAATTCACCGGCAGCCGGTAGAAAATTACGGAGAGACTGGTGTCGAAAGTTTTCGGCTGGTAGAGAAAACGCAGGGTGTCTATCGGTCACTAAAGTCACGAAATCAGAAAATGGTCATGAAAGTCACGAAAAAGTCACGAAATTTAGCTTTTGGGTCACGATTTTTTTTTTTTTAACTGTTCAAATGTAAGTACAGATTGGAAAATTTTGTTCTATAAAACGTCAAAGTTCGCCACCAAAAAAGTCTATGATCAGCTTTAGACGCTACCAAATTGCCAGCAAAGTACGTTTCTATCGCATGGATGAAAATTCGGCCTAATTCGCACCCAAATTCGCTCTTGAAAATTTTAGAAAATTTTATGATTTGGTAAAGAAAAGGTCACGAAAAAGTCACGAAATTTCACTTTGTGATTTTAGTAGACACCCTGAAACGTCACCGGCGAGGACCGGAGTGGCCGACCTAGCACGACATCAAAAGATTTAAACACAGCTCTCGTGCAGGACTCACAGCCCTCAACCCTACAGCCCTGACCTCGCTCCAAACGACTTTAACTTGTTCCCGCAATTGAAGGAGAACCTCAGAGACTGTCACTTCACTTCAGACGAGGAGGTGAGAAACACTTCGTGACAATGTGGCTGAACACGCTAGAAGAGGATTTTTACCAGGAGAAAATCTTCAAATTCATCCCACGATGTGATGAGTGCTTCAACCGATATGGAGACTATGTCGAAAAATAACCTAATGTATATACTATCTGTTGGTTGTATTAGTTGTATGAAACAATATACACATGTTTCACTGAGGATTTGTAACCTTAGTTTCTGATCACCGCATGTATCATGTGTGGGACTCCCAGACGTTCCAGTTCAGCCGAGACAATCCAGGATTTATATCATCTGTGCCTCCAGAAATTGTCCAAAATTTCAAATGTTCCTGTTTCTCTCCAGCGTCTAAGGTCATATCATTCGTGTTATATTTAGAAAAATTCCGCTTTATTTATAATTTAGAAAAATTCCGTCTTATTTGTTACCGATACTCAACTAACAGAAATAATCTACTCTCTGTCACACACTTTGGTGAGTGTTGACCTTTTTTGTAGTTAATTCTGATATTTGAGAAGAAGCATGATGCATAACTATAAATGTATTATAAATATTTCGTAGAAAGTCCTGGTTTTTTAAGTCTAGAAATATGGAAGCGCTAATCGTGTGAAATGAAATGTGACTTAGTGTTACACATTTATTGTTAGCTTTTAAAATTTACATTAAAAAATGAGTACACTTTGTTATGCATAGCAATATAATCAAATATTTTTCTTGTTTCTCTCCGAGCTATACGTTTTATATTTTGATGTAAATACTGATGTAAATAGAGAAATACATGCTTCCTTAAAACGTGTTACTAACAAGAAATTAAAAACGCCTAGTTATCACTCATCGCTTTTATATATATATATATATATATTTTAAAATAACTGGGAAACGTAGTGAAAAACCATCTATCAGGTTATGTTTCAATCTAATAGTAACCAAATAATGTGAAGCAATGTGATCAATTGTTTTGTGTTATTACTTATCACAGAAATTTGTCTATAAGACGTCAGAATACGAATTTAGTACAGATCATCAGGTATACTGTACAATTTTTTTCTACAACTATTATTGTGAACAGAAGGTATAAACAGAATCGAGATACAACTTTAAGAAAGTAAAAATTATGTGCTTAATTTTGTAAGAAAATTCACAATGTCAGAAACGTATTATGGGTCAAGATCCCGAGCCACACGTTCGTGTCAGTTACAACGAAGGAAATAAAAGAAATTTGCTAGGCATGATAGTATGTATTATAACTAAACTATTATTAATATTAAAATTCAGGTTTCCGTGTTCCTAGAAAATCGTGGGAAACATTGGAATCAACTCAACGTGAGCTATTTTTATAAAGCGATGGTGACGAGGATTAGGAGAATATATAGGGTAAAATTAACATTAATACACACACTCAGAGTAATTGAATCAGAGATATCTGGCTAGTAGCACCCTCTTTCGCTTGACGACGGCGGCGATGCGGTGTGACATGGACCACTTATCACCGAAAGCGTTGAGGAGCCAAACTGATCCATGATCGCTACACTGCGTCCCATAATCCATAGGCGTCGGAGCTGGGTCCATGGCGCACATCCCTCTCGACAGCATCCCAGATTTGCTCAGTGTGATAGATTGGGACTTCTCGGGGCCAGGCAAGCATCGTCCAGCCAGCCAAATCGGGATCGATGGACTGGAGCATTGTGTTGTTGTAGACAATATCGTCTGCAGGGTGCTGGATGCAAACAAAGGGATAATTATGATCTGCAGCAGGTTCTGTAGCTTACTAATAGATACTGTGGGGTGCATCTTTAAATTAATGAAATGACGAAGCTTACCTTTGCATCCATGATCCTCTTTTTCAAGTTTGTGTTGATATTTCGACTCTCTCTGGAGTCACGTTCGCAACCATTTGCTATTAGTTTTATTATTATTTATTTATTTATAAGCTGGAACTCGTATAATACTATCGTTGTCTGCTTATGCCCTAAGCAGTGGAATCCAGTTTGCAGACAACCATGATACTATAGGAGTTCCAACCTTAAAAAAACAAACATGACTCCAGAGCGAGTCGAAATATGAACATCAATTACAGGAAGAGCATTACGGGTGCAATGGTAAGCTTTGTCATTTTCTTAGGGTCCTATAACATTCGCCGGTGAAAAACGTTGTCATATGTACCGTGAATCCAGTTTCATCCCACATGAAGTCTTCATATGAGGATACACACCATTGTCCTAAACTGTATCTGCTGGCAAGAAGGATCCACTGCATTATATGGTTGACTACGTACTCGTACCCGGCCTATACTTGTAACAACTGGTGCTTTGGCTCATCTACCAAGACGACCTTTTTCCATGCTTCAAGCGTGCATTAGCAGTGTTCCTTTGCCAATGTCAGATAACAGTATCAAGTAATTATATACAGGGTGTTTTAAAACAACACCGACAACGTTTGGGAGGTGATTCCTGACATCAAGATAGACAAGTATAGACCAACCTGGGTGCACAATCCTTCCTTTCGGAGTTATAGGCTGCCGAAAACATGAAAACATGAACTTTGAAGGTCCAAAGCTCCAAAACTATGGGACCTACCAAAGTCGGGTCAAGACTTCACTTAGGAACTGGTATTTGCCGTATCCAAATATCCAAGTTTTAGAATCCTAAGGTACTCACGCAACAATTTTTATAGAGGGAGTTTTGCTAGAAACATATAATCTGAAGTACTCACAACTCCCTCTATAAAAACTGTTGCCTGAGTGCCTTAGGATTCTAAAACTTGGATATTTGGATAGGGCAAATACCAATAGCTAAGCGAAGTCTTGACCCGACTTTGGTAGGTCCCATAGTTTTGTAGCTATGGGCCTTCAAAGTTCATATTTTCATGTTTTCGGCAGCCTATAACTCCGAAAGGAAGCATTTGTGCACCCAGGTTGGTCTATATTTTTGGCCTTATCTTGATGTCAGGGATCATCTCCCAAACGTTGTCGGTGTTTTGAAACACTCTGTATATATAATTATTATTATTATTATTATTATTATTATTATTATTATTATTATTATTATTATTATTATTATTATTATTATTATTATTACTTGATAACACTGTTGATGCTATCATATGAACTTTTCATGTATCATCTACTCCTTCCAAAGATGGCTTATACGGCTTGTGGAGCTTCGTGAAGACGTCGAGAAGAATTCTCGTTGATTTGTACATTCTGCCAAGTTCCTTTATCTCTTAATACTCTATGTTGCAGAAATGTTTAATCCTATCAACTTGAATACTTTCTTCATTGGCATTCGCACAAAATTGATTACTAAATGTTTGTAAAACCAGGAATAAAAGCTAGTAAGGATTGTATTCTCCAAATTAGATAGATATTGTTATTTAAAGTACATTACTTGATTTGGCATATTTTTTTACTGTCTAATTCTAATAAATATTGCCATTATTAAGATGTTATAAGTCAATTAATCTAATTTGTGCAGTTTAAACAGCTAAAAAACTGAATATGTGTTTTAATCTTAAAATTACTTTCACCTATATTTGATTAATTCAAGTAGAATAAGGAATATAGAAAGTCTATTTAAAAGGCATACTTAAATAGTTTATTTGAATAAGAAGCTTCGTGTGCCTATGTAATTGTAATCAAATTATTTGCTTTAGTTATTAATTGATATTGAAATTATTTTTTCATTTATTATTTTTAATAAAATCATTGTAAAATTACAGTAATATGAAATCAAACTTTACTACAAATTAATACCAAAAATTGTTGAGATCCAATTTTCAGCAAAAGATAGTGATCCTAACAGTTCGTTGTAACACGTAATATTTAACAATAGGAAAGCAAATTTTAATATGTATCTTTAGATTTCCTTTCTGAAATTTACTAAAGTTGAAGAAATTCTCTCACAGCATAAATCTTCCGGCTGGTTGGACTAATTTCAACATCAAGTCGTGGGGGGAAGAAGGCCTGCGATGGATTCGTAAAGTCTACACACATGCAAATTGACCGTAACCTTTTTTTCTCTGTATAAGGAAATTTGATATGGTAAAAACAAATTAATTTTTCAGTTCAGTCACTTTTCTAATACGTATTGCTAGCATTTATACGGTTAAGAAATCTTATATATATATATAAAGTAGACTTAAATGTAGGGCAGCTGAGAGATTCTCTGTAAAGTGCAAAATTGAATAGTTTGTAATTAAGCCAGTTTTTCTCGTCTCTTTACTGGAAATACTTGTCTTTGTGGATCAGAATATCATCAGGATACTAGTTGGGGGTCATATCAGTGTAAATGAAATATACATACGATATTTACGTAAGAACTCACAGTATTATTTGTCGTGTTATTCTGTACTAAATTCACGTATTTGTCCTTTGTAAAACTTCGTGTCCTTTGTTGTATTACACATACAAGCAACGAGATGCATACTCATTATGAAGTAGGTGAAATAGGTCATGTGTTTAATTGCAAAGTAGGAATAATCCTGCTCATTCTAGCGTTGGAACTGCATATAGTATAAATAGAAATAAGATTTGATCAAACCAAACATCTAATAGTTTAATAACCTGTGTTACACTTTCGGTAATATATCGTTTTCTTCATCAGACATTATCCCAGTATCTAATAAAGGCAGTTATATAATGCCGAATCTATAACAGAAGCTATTGAAATATAGGTGCTCGCTTTGGTCAGATTTTTTGTTTAAGGAACAATCTAGTCCCCTCCCTCTTTCTTTCTTTCTTTTTAATCCGTATTTAAATGATAGGCTGTAACGAGATGCATTGTTCCGATAGCACCAACTTCCTGTTTCTGTTAAGATGACAGAATTTTCGGTGTTGGCCCGACATCATGAGATATTTGGGATGCTACGTGAATCAGGGGGTAGCAAATTACTATTTAGAAGGCCAGAAATAATGTAGGGAAACACTCTTCTGGTTATTTTTTTTTCTTTCGATTTTAACCCAGTAGCGTGTGTGCAATTTTTCTGTTAGAATATTGAAGAAGACTGCTTTTCAACTTATTTTACAGGCTGTTCATTATCATACCATACAGTTGTATTTGGCACTTTTTTTTTTTTTTTTTTTTTTTTTTTTTACCGTGGTTACTGGATTTTTTTTTTCCTGGTAGGACACTGTAAATATCCAAGTCAACTCCAGTACATACCCAGATGTAAGAGAAGGAATAACGCATAGTATACAGTACCGTATAAAAGCCGACATAGAATATTCGTTTTTAAAGTACTTTCTGGTATTTTATTATTGGTTTAAATTTGATTTGACTTGATTTTGGATTTAGCATCATTTTTAGACGTGAGGCTGTATGAGACGTGACCCTACAGCTTAATGTGGGATCCAAACCACATTAGCTCCCACCGTGAATTGAATCCGGGTCTCCCACGCCAAAGGCGCATACGCTAACTGCTTAGCCATGAGGGAGCTCTTATACTAAATTTATTGTCTTCTGAGAAACTCAGTGATTAATTAGGGCGTATTTTAATCTTTTGAGTCTAAAATAGGTTGGTTTTAAATTCGATCTTATCCGAAGTCGTAATTGACTTTAAGGAAATGATTAAGACTGGATGGGCTTGTGTAATATATCGTGGAGACTGGTGAACTTACATTAGTAAAAACTACTTTGAATGTTACATTCCATGGTTATGATCTATGGACGAAACAGAACGATGAGAAAAATTAGTAAAGGGTGAAATAGTAAGTACCGATTCTCCTAAACGGAACCTCAACTAACGGTTACATCTTAGGATCTGTAGATTAGCTCGCGAAACTACTATTATTAGTTAGTTGCATAGGATCTTTCTTTTCTAATCTTCAACCAGTTAGGGAATAGTTATCACTAATCAGTGTTAAGGGAGAAAGAGTATTGTTGCCATTATTCAAAGTACTCCCACGCACAGCATAGGTGATAATAGATAAAAAAAAAAAATCAATATGAGTTTTGTGTACAATATATCATGACCGCGTTTTCGAACTCGAAAATATTCTAGTTAAGTTGCCCTTTCTCTTTTTGTCTTTTTACAGTTTCGAATGGTGATAAAAAAAAAAAGAAAATCATTTCTGCTCCACGCTTGCTCGAATTCCTATTTTAGGCAATATTTTATCTGTGAAATTTTTACCATATGTTGTTTTCCCGCTTTCTGTATGCATTAGCTGAGGTGTGTGTTGCGAGGAGAGTTCAAATATGAAGCAGTTATAAACAAAGGAATCAAGCGAAAATTAAACCCACACTATAGTAATTAAAAAAAATGTAGAAGAATATATCGAACTCATGCTTCTCTCACAGGAAGATATATGAAGATGACGTGATATATACATACTATGTTGTTGTGAGATGTTATGTAATTAAAGACAATTGGAGTGGAAGTGTACCGATGATAATCTGTTTAAAAAAGGAAAAAAAAAAAAAACTTCGCAGCTCCAGAATGATCACCTGTCATATACTGTATGTAGTTTCTGTTTGCCTGTAAACCAAATGCAGTTATGGCCTTATAAATAATGTGCATAACGTTTGGACAAAATAATGTGAACACCATCTGTTAACAATTCTTAATTTTTTGATTTTTCCTTTTTGACATGGCACATACTTCCTTTTGTTTCTGTGTAAGAGAAGATATGTCTTACTGTTTTCAGGAAGTAGTTGTTTGATGTTGATCTACGATATATTTTTACAGACTCCCAAAACGAACAAATTGATGGTCTTGGACTGAAAGTTCCAAGATCATCAGAGTTATCAAGAACACTTTATTGTCCTGGTAGATTGCAGGGTTAATGGAAAAAGCCGTCTGCGAAATGTTATAACCATAGCAGAAATAAGATTCAGGGGAACACTATTGTGGTTTGTAATAAGAAAAAATCTGACGTATGTAACTGGTAAACTCAGTTTACACCTAGTGCAATTTGTTTCACTACAACAGGACGAAGGAAATTGCATAAACACAATATTCATAGCAAACCTTAATTGGCCAAAGTGCTACAGGTGATTTGCAAAATTGGTGGCAATAATGGTGCCACGAGTACAGAATGTCACCGATCATTGGACTATATTATGAAGTCGATTGGATTAATTACGCTATTCACTGTTGTGAGACGTGTTTACACGTAAAACACTCAAAAAAACTTACAGTTAAGAATCTATTCTCTCAGTATTGAAGCATGGTGGAGATTCCATTGTAGTTGAGGTGGTCACCGTATGCTCTTGAGCAAGTTCAAGTTATCATCTTGATAGGAAGAATTACTACCATGGACTACAAAGTGATTCTGGACAACCACGTTCATTTAATGGCCCGGCGTTTTTCATGCAGGGTATAGCATCTTTCAAAATAGTACGTTTCCAAATTCAAACAACTGAATGAAGCCAGTATTCGGTGGAAACGTGATATGTAGGTAATGTTGAAGCCATTTCTGGCCTTCACAGGAGCAATCTTGGTAGTATTCTCGAGGTAACGTAGTTTTCCGGAAACAACATAGCATGTCGGCGTTTTGTTTTTTGAGCCTCTCTCAAGAAACTGCAACACATGTATGCGTTCATTACAAAAACGATCCGTGCTTTTAATGTTAAAAATTTTCTTTTTGTGCTCTATTTTTAATTTTTATTTTCATGACAGATCCCTCGAGTCATTATCACTTACTATCATAACCATATCAGTATTTTGTAAATAAAATATATCCATATTTAACGTATAACTTGCTAAAAAGTCACTAGAATATTTTAGAGTAAAAATGCTGATTTTTATTTATTTTTAAAATAGTTGTTTTTGTGGGCAGTAAATCAAGCTTCATTGCAGCTTCGTCTATAGTACTTTGTGTTTAGTTTGTATTTTTTTCTATGTGAAATTCATTTCCAATAAAATAAGTGCCATTAAAATTTTCCGAAACCAAAATTAAAATTTATTGACTACTTCTCTTAAAACTGGGGAATGACCAGAATTTTACATCGTATCGGACGTTTCCTTTTACGAGGTCGAAGGTGGTTGAAAATATGCTTTTTATGTAGATAAGGTCACATTTTAGAATAGTTTCGTTTGAATGTGTATAGTTTTGCTTGTGCGTGTGTGTATGTAACTTTTGTTTGTCTGTTGCACCTTTCGCTATTTGGCATATGTTTGTGTGTTGTTTGTAAATATTAGTGTTAATTTGTTCCATAATTATAGATAAACGAAATTGGGTGAACGTATCTACGTGTAGTAGTACACTAATACATTTTCATCTAGTGTATATATATTTGTCTATTTATTGTGTATTTGTGTTCGTCTATTAAATTTGTAACATGTTTTTTCACAATTTTGTTCTATTGCAGTAAATACTCAGCCTGAACCTGTTCTTTTGATGCTCGAAGGTAAGATTTCACGTTGTCGTGTTAACCTTTATACCAATAATTATTTACACCGTGATGAGGATATATATATAGGGTGTCCACAAAGTCCCGTTACCCTTGAAAATAAGTAACATACACCACTAAACGTACGTATATAACTACACGTAAAGAACTGAATGACCTGAACAACAATGCTTTCGAGAAGTTTTATTGAGATAGGAAACATTAAATGTCCAAAGGATAAGTCTGTCAACCATCATTCTCATGACAAAGGATAATACGTCGCCAGGTTCTGTGCCACATTTTGCGAAGCATTGCAGGTGTAATTTGAGTGAAAGCTAGTTTCACATCTTCTCTTAGTTCGGCAATGGTATCGTAACGGTTTTGTTCAACGATGCCCTTTTTGAATCCCCATAGTGCAGTATCGCAAGTGATGAGGTCAGGCCTTCGTGGTGGCCAGGCAGGCGGAGCGGGCAGATCCGGACTATCACCACCAATCCAACCCCACGGAAAGACTTCTGTAAGATATTCGCGAAAACCTTACATTAGCATTTATAAAGGGGTAACGGGAAAACTTATATTAGCATTTATCAAGAGATGACGGAACTTTGTGGCCACCTTGTAGTTGTTGGAAACTATTTGTTATTTGTTGGCACTTCATACTTTACTATTTCGTAAAATTTTGCCATTGAATAAATTGTAATAGAATGTTGCAGCGTAGTGTTTTACGGTCTGTTAACAGTATCATAATTTGTGTAGTTTGTGTTCTGTTTATATGTATTTATTTAACTGTTCGGAATTTGGCCTTATTTCAAATGTCTATCCCCAATACAGAATTAAATATGAAGTTAAACATTTAAGTTAATAAGTATTGTGGACTAGCTTTCAGTATCCGAATAAAATCTTTCGAGTTCATTCGAAGAAGATGCGAAATAAATTTTCTTTATACATACATGCTGCTCTCATATATGTAATTATGTTTACAAGTTTTATTACGATCTTGAACGGGAACGGCATGTGCTTTCTGCGTAATCAAGGTAGAAATAGCACCTCTCAGTTCTGTAAACCCTTTTATTTTTTTATTTTTTTTATTTTTTTATTTATTTATTTTTTTAAGGTAAGTTGTAGACTTTTAGTCAACCAGCTACATCATCATCCCTATTTATCCTAGGATTATGGTTCGCATCTCATTCTCTTCAGAACAGAACAGCCTTTCAAGTGGTACCATTCACAGGTCCCCATCATGTATCTGCGGCGGGAAAATCGCGAAAAAGGGATTTTTTGTTTAAAAAAATCTGAAAACTACTAAGGGGTGCCCTGAATGTGTGTGCAAAATTTCAGTCTTCTAAAGACAAAAGTAAGCCCGCCCAAAAATAATAAAAATATTCGTAACAAAAAATATTTTTTAAAGTCGTGACGTCACAATCCTCTATATCTCAACGCAGAAGACCGTGAAATCATGCGTAACGTGTTCTACAAGGCCTCCAGGCTTTTAAAAAAACGAAGTAAAAAGCTTTATTGGTACTTTTTTTTTTAATCGAATAATGAAGACACTACCCTATCACATAAAAAAGGTGATAAAATATAAAAGGGTTAAAGATAAAAAGAACTTACAAATACAAGAATTACTTCTTTTCACAATAAAAGTATTTAATGCTTCCTTAATTTCTATATTTACAAATTCTGAATAGAATTGAAACGATCCATATATAAACATGAGAAATTTCACATATGCATGTCTAATGTAAAGTCATTTTAATCGATCTATTAAGTCAACTTTAATATATTATAGCATAAAACAAAGAAGTGATAGTTTTGTGTAGTAACTCAAAATAAATTCTGAATTAAAAGCAAACCGCTGTTTTGCGTAATCCGTTCCAATCTGTTTAATTTTTAATATCAGCCTTGGCGAAAGTTATTTGTCACCTATGTGAAACCTTAATAACATTAAATTATTATACATTCAGGTTAAATACAAAATTTGAGTTCATGAAAATAGAAATATATTTTAATGTTTCGTACAAAATCTTTGCATTAACAACATCAGTTATTCTTTTTGGTAAAGTCAACTTTCTTGTGCAGTAATTGCCACTCGTGAATCAAAACATGTTTTAGTGCTTCTCTTGATGTGATAGAGTGCTCCCTTATCTTGCGCTTCAGAATGTATTCAATCTAACGAATACTTTATTAAAAGATGGTTCCAGCGCAAATTCTAATACTTGGATGTATTTTTTTGATCCATTCGACCTTCACATGTTACGGTTTTGTGTACTCCATGTACCGATATGCAACCTCACACCATTATACTTCCTTTTCGTGTTTTTCGGTTGTTACCATACATTCTGCCTTGTATTTTTCGCCCACTTTGCGCCTTACGTAGATGCACCTCAGTACCAAACACCCGAAGTTAAAACAAAGATCCTTAAAGTAAGAAAGGGTAATGAACAATAAGTTAATTTGTTCCTCTATTATTTTGTTGTATCTAAATAAATTAATCTGGGATTCATCAAATGAGAATAACTCGAAATTAAATTCGTCCGACCATATGATATGCGACCAATCCTCCTCAGTGAAATTTCTATAAGTCCCATACGCTAGTATAATTGCTACTGTTTACTCTTATCTTACAATCAAAGTAGACCGGCATGTTGAAGCCTTCTTCTTACTGTTCTGGCTGGAACTTTTTTCTCAGTGCGTCCGAATAAATCAGCAGTGAGCTCAGAAGACGATCTTTTGTCGATTTCTTAAAGAACTCTGTACCAACTGTCGGTCTTCTCTCGCACTTGTAATGCGTTTTCTACCACTTCTTTGTAAGTTCTCATAATTTTATCCTTTTATAACGATCTATAATGTATCACATAATACTATGAGGACAGTCAATATTTTTGTTATATGTATTTTGTTTTCTTCATACTGTAATCGTATTTTCGCACGTTTAGCTAAATATAATTATTATGGTTTTGGCATTTCTGTAGAAAAATATTACTATTCTTTACAGTAAGCCACTGTCAGTTGGGAACTATTGAGCAATGTGCACTTCGAGCGTCCGCAGTAAACTGAACAGTTACAAGCAAAATGTACGCTTTCTTCCGTACACATGTTGCAACTTGTTCTTTTGTGTTTATGATGTCATCGTTTGCTTCGGTTAGTCAGTTTAGCGTGGTAATACTTGCAAATTGTTATATGTACTTGGTAACACGCAAAAGGAGTTCAGAGTGTAAGAATTGAGGGGGTAGCAAATACTTTTGGCCAAGCCTGTATAGTTATAACTGTATAATATGGCCCTGTAATAATACGGTTATAGATGCTGTCATTACATTGTCTATATCAAAGGTTCACACAAACCTGGAAAATCAATCAAAATCAAGGCATGCCAGGAAAATCAAAAAAGTTCTTGAAAAGTTAGGGAAATTATTAAGAAGTTATTCAATGTCAGGGAAACCAAGTAGTTATTCTCGATAATGAAGGCAACTTTTAAGTAATGGAGTTATTTTGAATTCAGAGATCATGCAACGCAACAATATTGAATATCCCAAAGCAGAACAACAGGCGACGGTGCGATAATGTCGCAGAAAGAAAATGCGGGCTGCAGAAAGACTGTCTACTCTGTAAATAAAAGTTCTCCATAAATAAAACACGATTCAGAACAATTCAACATTTCATAATCATGATAATATACCGATAAACATAAGCATCGTGAAAGGGAAGAGTAAGCGATACGTATAGTCGCCAATACGAGCGCTACAGTCGCCAGTTTTGCAGTACATACATCCGAGTCGAGACCCTAGCAGACAGCTGTCCGTTGGCGGGATGCTTGCTGAGCCTTGCGTATTGCTTGGTAACGCTGCCGTCGTGGTAAAACGTAATTGTGATACTTAAAAATGGTAACCTCAGGACGATTTGTAAAAGCTGGTGGTCTCTAATTAACAATATTATGACTAACCGCCCTGCAGCCAGCGATTTTTCGTTTGAGAAGATTGGCACAACTGATTGTTGGCTTACATCCAGATAAATGGACCACCTGCTGGATACAAGGGAAACATGATTTTTTTAAAATAAAAAAATTGCTTTATTTCAGAAATATGGTAGTCAATACCACAACTATTTTAAGCATATTTTTGTAGACAAATTAATGTCTAAAGAGGTGACATTCAAAGTTGTAAGAAGGATTCAAAGGGACTTAAATGATTCATATTTTAAGATGTTAATAAAAATCTAAGTATCTGTAATTTTGATGATCGCGACATGTTCATGTGCAGGGCCATGAGTTTCTGCGTACGTGCCGCATTTCGAACGATTCTTGCATTCGCTGCTTTAATGATATCTGGTGTCCTAACGGGGCGAAGTCTATTAGTGCAAGGGTTATCCTCGACAGATGATGTTGCATTATATCACTATATCATGCGATAAAGGAATTTCTGTGTAATATTCAGTTTTCACAGTAACTTAAAAATGGTTGTCAGAGGGCGTCCGCACATGTGTAGGGCTAAACTGCAACACGATCTTCTTTCTTTCCTCACTCCATCTTCACTCTGCAAGAAACAAAGGAAAATAATGTTATAAGTTCAACCAACATTACGGTTTCATATCATTTCTAACTGCTGGCATTTTTCGTAAATGTTTGGACAAAACCTTTGACCAGACTGTGTATATATCTGTTTAGCCACGTATGTTTTCTGGGCCGACCCATTTTCTAGGAAGTTAGTGCCTACCTTTAGGTATCTAACTAAACTAATGGAGTTACGAAAAAATGGAAGAAATAAACAAACTTTTGTCAGGGAAAACAATTTGCAAAAATCTGTGGGAACCCTTATCTTAACGGAACACACTAGCTCAGTGCTGCATCTCTTCTCTCTTGCGAGGGGTCTGGGTTCCCTCCACTGATTCTTCCATCATTAATCAGTCATTAATCATCTGTCTCCTTTAGCTTATAGGACGTAACTAAAAATTCCATTTAATCTAAATTGGTTAATTAAAAATATAAAGTACTTTTAAAAAAGTACTATTTAATCTTCTACCGTAGTTCCTGATGGTTTTTTGACTTTTATAGAGTTTACAAATTTATATGCCCTTCTTTATTTTTCCAAAACACAAATATCCATATATATATATATATATATATATATATATATATATATATATATAGTTCCGCTTCAAAATGTATTCTACAGTGATGGCCGCATAGGTGTTAGACGCTATCGTGGTGCGTGCATTATCAAGCGTCATAGTGGCAGAACGTCAATTGTAACGGCGCGGAGCAGTATTGGGTACACACATTGGATGTAGCACATGATTTTGCCTGCTACATCAGAGAAGTTGTAGATGCTAAGGTACAGCTCTTCCTTTAGGCAACTCAGAATGCCATATTTCAGTAGAAGTGTTTTCTTGAGATATGGCTAATACTAGGGAAAGTTCTTAAAAGTCTGGGTTTTCCTCTTTCTCTTTAAAGGTTTTCTGAAATGACGCCAGAGCCTGAAAATCATCATTAAACCTGTCTCTTTAACATTTTGCTGATAATCTCTCGTGAAGATATTATTCACAATGCCTCTGGTTACACGAGTGGGTTTAATTCATAATACGCCAGGAATTGTGGTAGCCTGGGTGAGCGAAGGCAGGAAAGTAGTGCAGTAAGACCTCCAATTCACAAAGTGACTTAAAAGTAAAAAAGCTTGGGCCTCATTCCATATTGGTTTTTGCCAACGCAACACAGGTTTTGCATTTTACTTCGCATTAGTTAGCATAGCAGTTACAATTGCTTCACTGCGGAGAACAACAATGAAAACATCACCCTCTTCTGATCATCAGAAACGAATTTACACAGAAAGTGCATATACGAAAGATCTCTTCGTAATGTCGTAGAATCCTGTACTAAAAAGAAATGTCTTCCAGAGATATGTTCAATACTAGAAAAAACTGCTTAAAATCTGAATTTCCGCTTTCTGTTAAAGGTCTTCTGAAATGACGACAGAGCCTGAAAATCATCATTAACCTGTCTCTTAACATTTTGCACCATTGCCTCTCTGTAAAACTTCCCAATCTTGATCATCTCTTGCTTGGAGATGTCATCACAAAAATGTTAACACCTGCCTCTCCTGCAGAGCCATCATTGGTTTTGATGCATCGAGAATTTGTAGAAAGAAAATTCTGATACAACTGCATTTACGAGGGACGTAGCTTCACAACTGTTATTTTAGGTACTTTGAAGAGACTTACTCAGTCTTATTAGTGGCTTCAATAACTTCGACAACAGAGTCAAAACAAACACGATAAAAGACTTTAATAGTAGTAGCAGTCCTTCAACCAAAGTACAATTGACCGCACCATCACTATAAATCTATTCGAGGGATTAGCAGATAGCGGTGAAATGTTGGCAAATAACGATCGCGCTACTTTCATAAGATAACCAATGGGTATTTCGTGGCTGAACAAGTGTATGTGGTAATTTATGCAGAGCCCCTTTAGTTTTCTGTACTATACTCAGCCTTTTATTGCTGGATCGACACAATGAAAATGTCATGTTGTATGATAAATCCATAAAGATCAAGTAATAGAGTGCGAATTCTCTCCCCGATATTTGAAGCTGGAACAGAGCAGTACCTAGAATGGAACAGCCAATCACTTCACGATAGCAGTGATGTATAAATAATGAAATAAATAAATAAATGATGATGTAGGTAGGAACCACTCCTTGTTCATTAGTAGGACTAATAGGAACTTTTTCAATGCTATCCAGAAGTTGGGCCATCCATCTACTCCTTTGCCGTGCACGTGTAGTGCCCCCTTATTCTAGTTTATTCGCTTGTAATATATTCACTTGTACTTATTTGTGCTTTGACAAGGACAACGAAGCAATTTCTATTCAGACGAGGTAAAGTTTAATTTTCTCTAGAAACAGTAAATTAAAATTATATGTGAGTAATGGCATTTCGCAGCACTTTGTCCTTGTACTTAAAAAATACTAGAATTTGTAATGTTACACGTAAGGTGGACTACATATATCCCTGCCCTCTTGAGGTGTCATTTCTCAGTTGTCACAAAATAAAATAAAATTTTAATAAGTCTAATAAAAATAACAATGGTTTTTACCTATGTGCCTTAAGTCTAGAAGCGGCTGTGTTGGTTAATTTCTTTTCGCAGTAATTGCAAAATACATAATACTTTCTGAGTTCTTTTATAAGCATAAAATTAAGGTTTCTACACATTCGTGGCATGTTTAATTATGAATTTCAGTTTTCAAAGCTTTACAAGTCACAGTTTAGGCAATCATTATAGTTTACGTTGTTGTGTACATGTCTACGCCGAAAATAGTCTACCTATTGTTAGGGACACGAGTTTTTCGCAATGTGCGATAAAACGAAATGCGTCAGAATTAAGTAATTTTCAGTAACTTGACGTTTTATGATATTCTCTGCATATTTTCATTGGTTTTCGTTGCGCGATAAAACGCAAAATTGGCAGTTTTGCGCGCGAAATTTCTAACAATACGCCAGTTGCGTTAAGGAAGTTTTTAAAAGCTTGTAAAGTACCGTGTTTGGAGTTTTACAAAGTGGCCTATGAACTCTTGACAAGTAATTCGTCTGGAAAGTGCAGTGTAGTGAATGTTTTCAATGGACAAAAATTCCGAAGTGATGACTGAAGTTTGTTGTAAATGCACTTACATATATATGGCTTCCAACAAGCAATGCTAATTGTGAGAGATTTTTTTTTTTTTTCAAGTAGGGACTGGTAGTACAACAACACGTACACGTACAACAATGGAGAAGGAAATTGTGGAAACATGTAACATGCTTAAAAGTAACTTGTGCTTATGTTTTCAGAAGACAGCAAAACTTTCCTACTCATAGAGGCATAGTAAGTTTAGTTACTGATTTCCCTTCAGTTTGATTAAAAAAAAAAAAAAAGTCCATAAGTGAAATTTACAATGTCAAGTGAAATATTCAGTATATTTTGTTTTTAGGTAATTAATGATTTACTTCTTTAGTGATCTATGAATACAAAAAACAGTTGTAAAAATATCTTTTCCGCCAGAGCTACAAAATGCGAAACTATTTGGAAAATGCGACTCTTAGTGCGAAAAACTCGTGCCCCTACCTATTGTGTACATGCAAACGTAGACTATCGATTTTTAATCGTAGACGCACGTCATTAGTTTGTATTGAGAAAGGAATGTAGATTTGCACTAAGCTGCTACAGTACTTAATGTACGCAGGGAAGGTAGCAGGTTAGTGGGAAATCAGAGATCATTCTTTCTTCCTCTAATAAGCACAAGGGGAGGGAAAGATTTCTTTAAGGGTCAGACATTTGTATTTATATAAGCCCCCTACCTTCATGCTAATGTTTGACCTTCCACTTAAGTTGGTGTGGCTACACCACTATAACAAGGGAAAGTATATAACCCTGCGTTTCATTTTAGACACCATCTCAGCATTTGCTTCGTAAACCAAGGAAAACTTGAAAAAAGGGAGCAGTCCAGTGTCCAAGATATAAACACCAGACCACTTAAATAACAAGGTAATGATTCAATATTGACAAACTTCAGTTCGATTACTTCGATATGACCAAGTTGGATTTTGTTTTGGACATCACCCAACATGCCAACGTGCCCATCTCCATGGTCCAATGGCTCGGGTATGGTACTTCGGATTTGCAATGTGTACTGCGGGGGAACGTGGGTTTGAACTTTCATCGACCATCCTAACTGAGATTTTCCAGGGTTTCTCAGTTTTACTAGTCTAATGCTTGGGTAATACCATAACAAAGGCCCTGGCTGACTGTCCCTACATTCTAACCCGTCCGGGCCTGAGCAGTAGGTGCCTAAAGGCCATAAACATGATTTTTTTTCTTTACAAAAGGTCTCCAATGTTTGCATATCATTTCCATTTTCCACTTCATAAAATCGAAATAATGTGCTTGAATTGGCAGTTAGAAATCTAATAGAAAACTAAGTTTCATATCCTCTATTTTTTTAAAATAATATAATTTGTGCATAATATATGAAATGTGTGTGAGATATATAAACATATCTTATTAAAAAAAAAGTAGTTTTCCGGTGTATTTCCTGCTCTCTTGGGGGCCGCGGTGGCTCAGTGGTAGAGCGTTCACCTCTGGTGCTAGGGGTCCCGGGTTTGATCCCAGCCCCCGCCAAGTGAACTTTGTGGTGGACAAACACCGTGTGCGTGGGTTTTCTCGGGGTTCTCCCGTTTCCTCCCACTTTCTTCATTCCACCATTTCATTCATTACTCATCTTCACCGTCTCCTTTAGCCTAACCGGCATAACCGTGGGACGTAAAACTCAAAGATTTCATTTTTCCTGCTCTCTTCATAAACCCAAAAACTGCGGCAAACAGTCGTAAACAATCGCACTCTGAAGTATATTCTCTCTCTGATAACCAGAGTTGAAATATGTTACAGCGGAACAGGTAGAAGTCGCATGGGGCTAGGTCAAGGGAGTAGGGAGGGTGAGGGACCGTTACCATATTGTTTCTGGCCAGGAATTCCCTCACAAAAAGCGGTGTGTGCGCGGGCGCGTTGTCATGGTGCAGCAACTTCGTCTTTCGTTTGCTACAGCTCTGGTCGTTTGCGCCGAACATCTTTCGTCAGTTTCTGCAAAACATCGTGAATTGTCTGCCTTCTGTCCTCGCAAATAACATTACGCACTTTCATGATCATTTCCGGTGTTGTGCATGTTGACGGTCGACCAAAATGTTTGTAATCTTCCAGATTCGCGGCTTTCTTTGAAATGCTTGAACAACTCAGATGTTCTTGCTTGACTCAGTGCAGTCTCACCAAATGCCTCTTTTAGCATGCGGTGGGTTTCGGCTGCAGTTTTCTTCAACTTGACACAGAACTTGATGCAAATCCGTTGCTCCTTAACGTCAGCCATTGGATAAATCGCAGAGGCACTGAACCACGTTCTGGCACGCACAACCACAACTTACAACTGAATACGTCAAAGATGATTTAACTTTGTAGTGCAGTAGCTAATACATGTACCTCGCGACATCTAGCGGCGGAATGTCGTACTGCCACTGGTTTTCCTGCTAAAAAAAAAAAAAAAAAATCTCGGATATTTTGGGTAGTACCTCGTACAGCATGCATACAGATCCACCGAATACACAATCCGTATATGTAAGTATTCAATTATAGTATAAACTAAATAAATAAACCTAAATTACGCTAACATTGCTGTATGTGATGCTCAACCTAGGGCTTAGGGGAACTTTTCGAACATCCAGAAATAACTACTATAATATTTAGGTTTTGATAGAGTATTGATTTCTCATTGAATCGTGTTTCATAATCATGCATAATTTTGTCTATTTGTTGTTTCAGATGAGCACTGACTAATGATTTCTGGAGAATGAGCTGTTTCCAGACACTGAAGATTAACATATATATGAAACTGAATGTGCATGTATATTCCTCCATCGTATAATGAAGTCTTCAGCTGACACTAACTGTCCATTATAGATGTCTATGTCAAAATCTCATAATGCATTATATTTTGCCGAAACATTAACTTGCATTACTTTTTTAGTGTAGGTAATGTCAATGTGCGTAGATCAGGTCCTTATTTTTAAGTATTAGTTTTGTGACTGATGTATGTATTAAAAGTAAATTTTATTCTCAATCATGAATGTAAGGATGAATACATTACAGTAGAATTGAAAAGATTAGTCGCTTGTTAAGATGCTACTTTATGAATCACAGAGGAAAGGAATTTGGAAATTTTATTTATGTGAATGTAAAACGAAATTCTACATTATGAAATTGTGTAGGTTTTTCCTCAGTCATAATAAAAGAAATTTTTATGTAATGTATTTCTGTATTTAATTTTTACTTCCATAACTAATGCACTGAAGTGACCAATGATATTATAGACAATATGCGCAGTGTGGCAATTAGAAATCGAAACTACTCTGTAAAAAATAAATGAATAACAAGTGGAATCCTTTGTCTACGCACAACTTTGCACAATCCAGTAAGTCATGGAATGGCTTCTGGACTGGTGGTAGTTAAGATCCTTGTCGTTGCTTTCTGGATAATAGAAACAATCAATAAAGCAATCCTTCAGTGGTGCTTTTAACTTGGCAAAAATAAAATAATCACAGGGGACAAGTCTAACGAGTATGCTTGGTTTGCTGGGCATTGTCATGGAACATCTTCCAGTGAAGATTACTCCGTTAGTTCCGTCTCACACGCGTGGCTTTTCGCACCACACATTTGAGAACTTCCATATAAAATCTCTAAGCGACAGTTCGGGTGCTGGGAAGAAATTCTTCATGAACTAAATTTCTTTGCTGAAAAAAAAAAAAAAAAAAAAAAAAAAAATCCAGGAGTGTTGTGATTTTGAACTTTGACAGTCGATTTCATTAGTTGAGGTGAAACAAGACCCTTCCAATTAATACTTTAATGCTTCATCTTCGGATCGTACCGAAAAGCCCATGTTCTCTGCAGTAATATTCTGGAGGAACTTTTTCTCCCTTTCAGCAGCGGCTGAGAGTTCCTCGCAGTGATGCATTTACTTCCCAAATTCTGCTTTTCCCTTGAGAAATCGAGCGCGACAAGCGTGAACAGTTTTTATTTATTTATTTATTTTTATTCTTCGATATTATTTGTCGAACAGTCTTGTTATTCACACTCACAACGTTTGAGATTACCCTGAAACTTGCAATTCGGTCATTCAAAATATCCCGAACTCCATCAATTATTTCAAATATTTTGATAGACTTTCTTGGATCTAGGCGCTCGTCATCCTCCAGTGTATCTGCCAGACAATATTCCAGTCAATTGTCAATAATTTCCGATTCTGTTTCATTTACAAGATGAGGTTGGAAAACAACTTGATATTTAAAAATAAGATTATTGAGTAATAGGTAAGTTTGTACAGTCCGCAGCAAAAAACCTGCAACATGAGCATGTAAGTTTATTGTGAAACTACACCTAACGGCGCATGGAATCAACTAACGTCCAAGTAGCACGAATCATGCCAGGTGAAACCTCGGCGTCCTCTCCTGCACACTTATTTTGGAGCAAAAGAATTCGTCGTTTCACAATAAACTTACATGCTCATGTTGCAGTTTTTTTTCTGCGTGCTGTACAACTCCCATTGTATTAGTAAGAAAGAAATCAGGTGCATTTCGATTTATTGAAGATATACGCTTTTTGAATGTCAAAATTATTCCAGAAGGGTGACCGGTGCCACCCATACAAGAAATTTAAGGTGCCTTCCATTTCAATTCAGGCAGAGCATGTACCATCACCATCTCAGATATTGTTGAAACTTTTTGTATAGCAACTAGACATGTTTTTAAGAGACCCATATTTTTTGTTTGGTCGAAAAAAATTTTCCCGCCAAGTAATGGGCCATCAAAGACGGGGAGTACAATTTATGAATTGTAGAAGACATGGAAAATGGTCAACTTCGGAGCCTCACCATTCGGCTATGGAGACAGGTAGAGCTATAATTCTTGTTGTGGTATGTACTACCATGAGCAAAATAAATGACGCGTCTCTTTATTTTGAAGTTTTTTGAAAATATCTCCGTTTTCTTTATATGTTCGAAATTTCGGAAGGTTTCCCCAGCAGGACAGGTTAATAACAAACCCGTTTTTAATATTTGTGTTAGATATTAGCTCAAAATAAAGAAATTAGAAGCAAAAAACATTAAATCGACAGAAATCTCGAGAATTACCAACTCTGCTAAAGTGGGAAATTTTCAAGAACGCGAGAGAATTCTGCAGTTCAACACGAAGCAGCGACATCTATGTCATTGAGAGAAGCGTGGATTAGATCTACAAACGAAAATTTTAACGAAATATTTCTAGTATGTCTTATTATATGCATTATCAGCAAACTCAAATATATGAATCTATGCTAAGTATTAACGTATAGATAGTGCAAATAGTGGAAATTACCTATGGAAAAAGACGAATTGTTAGCCCAATCGTAATGAAAAATCGTCTTTACTGTAGAACAGGTTCAGCTTACGTAAGAGAGCAAATAGCTCAGTTAGATAAAGCAACGAGTTTGTATACCGAAGGTAGACGGTTCGAATCCCGTGGAAGTACTGTTGTCATTTTTATCACTAAGGTTATTTTATTTATTTTTTATTTGGGAAAGAATCAAATTGTAACATCTGTGTAAAACTCATGACGATACCAAAAAAAAAAAAAAAAAAAAAAAAAAAAGAAAAGAGAAAATATCGTCGCATTTGCATTAGTGTCTCTAATTTTTGTTTGCAAACAGATTCGTAATTATTTCCCCTGTGCTCACTGATGCATAACGAATGTTTTCCAGTAAATGTTAATTCTAATTTGGAGAATTTTATAGTTTCACAATGTTTCTCACTACATAGTCTTCTATCTACGTGTTTGGATATTTTGATAACAGATTTCCCTATTAAATGTTTAATTTTCTCTATAAATATTTGTCTTAAATTGAAATTGTTTTGAATTTACTACATAAGCAAAGTTGCCCGAAGGAGGGGAGCTCAAGTAATAGATACTCTACGTAAAAGCAACCTATTGTAGAATGATGATGCTTCTTACCTTCAGCACATAATCTTAACGTTAGAGAGTCAGAGAGAGAAAAATCCTGGTTTTTCCTCCTCTATGACCACCCATCTTAAACCTCTACATATCATTGTTCGTCTCACATAATTTCGGCTCTCCAAAGACATTCATATTTATTATTATTATTATTATTATTATTATTATTATTATTATTATTATTTAACACTCTTTATTCTACATGCCATCTCTTAATTTTTCGATACAGCCCCCTTAGTACTATGAAACTCTCTTCTTCAATAGTGAAATGGAAAAAGATCATATAATTGCCACTACTTTACAAGAATATAAACCAAAAACGTCAGTAGAAAGCACATTATAAAATTTACTTTTTGAGGCTCGTTTTGGTGCACCTCTTTCTCTGGCGCCCCGGGCAGTCGCCCGGCCCTTAGTCCGCCCTTGAAAGTACGGACGCATAACTAAGGACTGCGGAGGAGAGGTTAACCTTCATGTTATGCCACTGGTTTGACGTGTTTGAAATGTTCAGTAAGTGATCAGTTGGTGAAATAATTTCGACGGTTACTGATGTTTAAAGTTTAGCTAAGACAAAGCTACCTAATCAAATACATTTGATATCGCGATGTCA
This sequence comes from Thermobia domestica, assembly GCF_964235325.1. Lineage (NCBI taxonomy): Eukaryota > Metazoa > Arthropoda > Insecta > Zygentoma > Lepismatidae > Thermobia > Thermobia domestica. Next base: position 34,652,155 of record NC_137463.1, on the reverse strand, counting down.
CAATTTGATTTTTCCTCACATAAAAAAGATAAAAACAATAGTAATAAAAACCCTTACTCGTACTGGGCTCCTAACTAACTAACAACCTAATTCTTACAGACTAGTTGCTCTGACCAACTGAGTTTCGATTTCTTACGCGAAAGAAGTCTGTTATATTAAGAGGCATGCTTTTCATTATCAAAACTGTTCGAAGTAATACGAACATGGCTTAAGAACAGAGACGGAACTGAATTACCACTCGATTGACCTTGAGGGCAAATCACCAAAGCGTAGCTATAAACGTAAGTTCATCATGCATTTCTCTGGAGTTGTGTTCAGTATTCCTATCTGCCAGTCATGCTTGTTCGTAGGAGTAATATGTTACAAACCTAACCTTTCCATAGAGCACAATGACAGAGAATCAAAATTAATGAATTCTTGCCCTTGTGAACTTGGGATACCACCATGTGCAATAAAACTGTTGCGTCTTCTGAAGTGGTATTTTATCGAAAATAACTCGTTTTCCTTTATATATCCGAAGTTTTTGAGGGTTTCAAAATGAGGAAACGTTACTGACAAACAAGGACGCATTTAGGGGTGGGTCCAGGTGGTCCGGACTCCCCTCTGAAATCCGAACTTCTCTGTAAATTTAGCTTAAATTTAAGGATTATCTTTTAAATTTTATTATAATTTATCCTAATATTGAAGTCGGACTTCTCCCGAAATAAATTACTGCATACGTGCCTGCTGACAATTTTCAATATATTCCTTAAATAAGTAAAATAACTAAATTAGGAGCAAAAAGCTTCAACACGGGCTAACTTTTGTCCACTGCCAATATTGTTAGAAGGGATATTAATAGCAAAAACTGCTAGGCAATGCTGAACCTTGGAACTTCACTCCGAACAGCAAGCTTATTATTGAGAACTACATATGAAACATTTTATCAAAACTTATCTAGCTTTTACCTGGCATGAAATTATTATATACACCAAAATTCACTCTCCTAAAATGTGTATCTAAACATTGCTCTAGGTATCTACGAAGCAATGAAAATTATTTATCGAAATATGTGAGCAGGGAATTCTAACAGCCATCCATTTTATTTAAATCGTAGTAAACCCTGTAACCGGGCGTTAACGTGAAGACAAAGCTTGGTCCATTGGTAAAGTGTTGGAAGAATATAAACTCAATGTTCGTAGGTTCGAATCTATCCACTCACCATAACATTTTGTTCTTATGTGTAACGATGAAATAAGAAAGAAAAAATGTATAACCGTTAAGACAAAACTTCAACCAAGTCTGAAGAGAACAATACTAAAATAGTAATACAATGACGTCAACCAAAAATTATTTCATGTAGCGTTTGGACGAAATTACAGCTGTTAACAATTGCAGAAATAAAAACAGGCTGTAATGCAGTCTAGACTTCTGAATGCATTTACTTCCTGAAAACTTCCGTCTTGTCATTGGTATGCCGTTAATCATTGTAAAACCTTTCAATTGGAAGTGAAATGACACAAACTAAAACAGTTTTAAATCAATAAATGTCTATGTGTAAAAGTAGGTGTCTTTTATCTGTAGTTCTGAGTTCCTTTTACTTTGAAGTGACAAATGAGAGAAGAAAGTATGGTGTTCGAAAAAAAATCAAATTTGAGATTTCAACGAATTTACACGTATTATAGCCCCTAACACCGAAAAAGTTCTTTTTCGATACATGTCCATCAGTTCGTCCGTCCGTTCGCTACACTTTTCTGTGCACTCGCCTAGAAGCCATACCGTTCAACTTATCTGCACCAAATTTTAGTTTAAGATTTTCATAGTATTTCCTATAGTTTTTTTTATTTCCCTCCTACTCCCAAAACAAGGGTAGTTTCCTGTACGATGAAAATAAAAAAAAGATATTTTCTCATAACTGGCTCTAACGATCTTGTTTTCTTTTTTTTATAAATCAATATTTAATTAGCAACCCTATTTTGTGGTATAAGGCATTTATCTGAGAAAAATCTACAAGGGGTAGTTTATACTAAGGGGGTGAGTTTTTTCTCAGTGATTTTCTCAAAATGGACTCAAATGTTTTCGTTCATATTTCATAAATAAAGATTTCATTAATAACTTATCAATATGGCATAACTCGTTTGTCCTAAAAAAAAATGCGAGGGGTAGTTTATTCTTGGTAGTGTTGTCTGGGCGATTTTCTCAAAAACGACTCAAAAGAGTTTATTCATATTTCAAAAATAAATATTTCGTTAATAACCGAACAATATGGCAAAACTCGTTTGTCCTGAAAAAATATGCGAGGGGTAATTTACTCTTGTGGGTGTTTCTCCTCCACGGTTTTCTCAAAAATGAGTCAAGCAATTTTGTTCGTACTCAGAAATAAATATTTCATTAAAAACCTAGTAATATGGAATAACTCGCTTACCTTGAAAGAATCCTCAAGAGAATCGTTATTTTTCCCTCACGATTTTCTCAAAAATTACTCGGACAATTTTATTGATAATTCATAAATAAGTATTTCATTAATAACCCTATATTTTAGTATAAGTCATTTCTATGAAAAACAATTACAACGGATAGTTTATATTTGGGGTCAAGGTTTTTTCCCCGACAATTTTCTCGAACGACAGGCGATTTTGTTCAAATTTCGCAAATAAATATTTCATTAATAACCAAAAGTATATCTTAACTCATTGTTCGAAACAATTCACAAGAGGTAGGTTACTCCTGACGTGTTCTTTTTGAACGACTTTCCCAAAGTGACTCATTTGATTTTTTTCATATTTCATAAACAATGATTGCATTAATTGGTCTATTATATGTCTAATGAAAATGTGCTCAAAGTGTGAGCTAGTTTTGTAGTATGGATTTTCTTCAATCGAAGTTTTTTATTCGATAATCTGACATTCGATGTATTTGAATAATACGATAATTTTATTCGTATTATCCAAATACACACTTCAGTAACAACTGCGGCCTAACACAGTTAAGAAATTGAATTGAAAAAGTTTAGTGCGGTGGCCCTGTAATTGAATATTTTTTGAGAAACTCCCTAGCTTTTTGTGGTAAACTCAGGCTTTTCTTTTTCGAGCGACAAAAGAGAGAAGAAAATATAGTGATTGTGAAAATAATATCAAATTCAGATTTCAACGGATTTACATGTTTCATGGCGTCTACATACCGAAAATGTGACTTTTCTACACCTGTCCTTCCGGTTCGTCCGTTCGGCACACTTTTATATGCACTCGTCTAGAGGCCATACCGTTCAACTTATCTACACCAAATTTTAAACTTAGGGTTTACTTAGTATTCTTACAGGAGCTTTTCCATTTTTTCCTACCACCTAAAATAAGTGTGGTTTACAAACAGCCGAAAATCGAAAAACGCTATTTTCTCAAAAATGGTTTTAACAATTTTGTTTATTTTTCATTAATCAATATTTAATTAACAACCCTATATTGCAGTATCAGATATTTCTCTTAGAAAAATTTACGAGGGGTAGTTTATTCTTGGAGGTGACTTTTTCTCGACGATTTTCTCAGAAAAGACCCTGGCGAATTTTGTACACACTTCATAAACAAATATTTGACCTTACAACATGGTATAAGTCAATTGACCTGAAAAATATATGAGTAGTAGTTTATTCTTGGACTTGAATTTATTCCCAGTGAGTTTCTCAAACACGACCAGTTGGCAACCCTGTATCTCGACAACGAAGCTAAATTCGAAAACTGCAAGAGGACCATTTGTCTCCTTTTGATGTCACGAATCACCTCCCGAAGTTTGTGGACATCTTTCAGGTTCACCCTTCTTTTCGAAAAGTTAACTATTAATTTTAGGCATTGTTTATCTTTTTTTAAATCACAAATGTCGTTATTAATTTTAAGGCAGAGAACTACTTCTGAGAGAATAGATCTTGAAAAATAATTTTAAAACTTAGACTTTTGTTTTCGAGACATTCCAGACAAGACGAGACATTTTACAAGCTATCTCGTGTCCAAAACATTTGCCTCGTATTATCTTGGATGTCACAAAGCGCGTCTTGTCTCTTTCTCGAGACATGTCTTATCTCGTGCGCATTCGTTAACACTTGGGAAGGATTATCTTTCTACTCAAAGCATTGTTTTTATAATGGTTGCATATTTATGATAATTGCTGTCCACATAAATTACAGTCCTTTCAGTTGAATTAATTATTATTATTATTATTGAAATTGCAATATCTAGTTTAACGTTGGACGATTATGCACCTACGCTAAGGGAGAATGATGATGAATGAAATGGTGAAATGAAGAAAGTGGGAGGAAAATGGAAAATCTCAAGAAAACACATACCCATGCACACGATATTTGTCCACCTCAAATTTCACTTGGCACGAAGTGGAATCGAGCCACGGACCCCCTGCACCAAAGGTCCCTGCAATGCTTTATTATTATTATTATTATTATTATTATTATTATTATTATTATTATTATTATTATTAATAATAATAATAATAATAATAATAATAATAATAATTGAAACGAGCTTAACGAGTTTCAACCGTACGACTCAACCAACGTTTGGGTGCCTGTTCGTTCGTCTGCTCCTCTCATAAAAGACATTTCATTTTAATGAAACTAGTAAGTGCCTTCTTTTAGCTCTGCGAAGTAACTATTGCTTGGAATATGAATCTGCAAAACATAAGAGGTAAAATTAACCAAATGGTGCAAGTTTCCACTTATATATACAAAACAATTTTGCAATATCAACTACGTGAATCTTGTCCCATAAAGAAGCCGAAACCCCTACACCGAAGAGCCCTCCGAGATTTGATCATTGTCCACACGGACTGAAATTGTCATTTGAAGCCAAGACTTTAATATGAAGCCAATAATTTCTTTAAAATAGACGGAAAATTCGGAAGTTATAAGCATTTTCATATTTTTGCCGTTTCCCATAAGGGAGCCGTAGCCCCCTATACTGAAGACCCCCCCGGAGATTTGATCATTGTCCACTCGGACTGAATTTGTCATTTGGAACCAACACTTTAATACGAAGCAAAATATTTCTTTAAAATAGACGAAAAATTCGAAAGTTATAAACATGTTAATAATTTTGCCTTTTCTCATAAGGGGGCCGTATTAGCCTACACTGAAGAGCCCCACGAGATTTGATCATTGACCACTTGGACTGAAATTCTCGTTTGAAACCAAAACTTTAATATGAAGCAAAAATTAAACTTTTACATCAATTTAAACTGACTGGGTTCCGGTTCCCCCCACTATTGTTTAGTTTAGTTAAGTGGTAATTTGTGACAGCTTCACATCATCAAAAGAATGTTTCACTTCCCCTCCCCTCCCCCAGGAGTTCGTGCTGGATCCACCACTGGAATCAATAGACACTCTTCCTATTCTTTTTGTCACCCTTGATTGTGTAGGGGCTCCCTCGTACAAATAAAGAAGCGGTAATATTACAATCAAGGGGCGCTATATATTAGGTATTTTTTTAGTTACCTACCCCTAACCGCACAGGGCCATCTTTCGTAGAATAAAAAATATTACGTAATATTCCAATCATGAAAGGGGAGAGGATGCTGTAAATATATTTCTTATTCATTTTGTCTGTCCTGCTTATCAAAAATTACTTTCTGTTGGAAGGCTACTGAAATGAGAGGGGAAAAATAAAAAAGTCGTACCCCCTCCTACATGGTTGCTCAAATAAGTAATAAATAAAGCATTTTAAAATAAGATATTTAAGATTTAAACTAGGAAACTAAGATATCCTACATTATGTAAGGATGGCATATTCAGGATGATGATGATGATGATTATTATTATTATTATTATTATTATTATTATTATTATTATTATTATTATTATTATTATTATTATTATTATTATTATTATTATTTGAATGTTTTTGGAGCACCGAAATTTTGTGAGACGAACAATGATATGTAGAGGTTTAAGATGGGTGATCATAGAGGAGGAAAGACCAGGATTTTTCTCTGTCTGACTCTCTAACGTAAAGATTAGGGCTATGTGCTGAAGGTAAGAAGCATCATCATTCTACAATAGGTTGCTTTTACGTAGAATATCAATTACTTGAGTTCTCCTGCTTCGGTCTACTTACCTTATGTAGTAAATTCAAAACAATTTCAATTCAATACAAATACTTGTAAAACTTTTCCGTAATTAACCATCTAGGGAAAATTAAACATTTAATAGGGAAATATGTTATCAAAATATCCAAACACGTAGATAGAAGACTATCTAGTCAGAAATATTGTGAAACTTTATAAAATTCTCCAAATTAGAATTAACATTTACTGGGAAACATTTGTTATGCGCCAGCGAGCATATGGTGAGCAGTGAGCACAGGGGAAATAATTACGAAACTGTTTGCAAACAAAATTAGGGACGCTAATACAAGTGCGACAACAGCATTTTTTCTTTTTTTTTTTGGTATCGTCATGAGTTTTACACATACGTTACAATTTGATTCTTTCCCAAATAAAAAAATAAATAAAATAACCGTAGTGTAGTGATAAAAATGATAATGGCACTTCCACGGGATCGAACCCGCTACCTTCAGCATACAGACTCGTTGCTTTAACTAACTGAGCTATTTGTTTTTTTATGTGAATTGAGCCTGTTCCGGTAAAGACGATATTTCATTACGATCGTCCTACCAATTCGTCCTTTTCCATAGATAATTTCCACTATTTGCTCTATCTTTATGTTAATACTTAGCATATATTCATATATTTGGAGTTTGCAGATAATGCATATAATAAGACATACTAGAAATATTCGTTAAAAGTTTAGTTTGTAGATTTAATCCACATTTCTCTCAATGACATAGATGTCGCTGCTTCGTGTTGAAATGCAGAATTCCCTCGTGTTCTTGAAAATTTCCCACTTTAGCAGAGTTGGTAATTCTCGAGATTTCTGTCGATTTAATGCTTTTTGCTTCTAATTTCTTTATTTTAAGCTAATATCTAACACAAATATTAAAAACGGGTTTGTTATTAACCTGTCCTGCTGGGGAAACCTTCCGAAATTTCGAACATATAAAGAAAACGGAGATATTTTTAAAAAACTTCAAAATAAAGAGACGCGTCATTTATTTTGCTCATGGTAGTACATAGGGATATAAATAAACTATATTTTATTATAGTTTGGTTTGCGCATGCGTATCTTTTTGTACATAAATTAACAAATGAACGTAAATTTATCTGAAAAGTCGAAGTTTGCGAATTTTTTTCGAGCACTTCCGGTTCGAATTTTAAAATTCTGTTTTCACGGTTGGTAAGACCTGGTTACCCGCTTTCCGAAAAATTTTTTGTATCGCTTCTGTGTGCAACCGTTTTGTCGCAAAAAATTCGAGAAATTGTAAAATTTTCAAAAATCGCCATTTTTGGGCGCCATTTTCTCGAAAACACCATCTTTTAAAATTCTGAAATTTTGTCAGATGGTTCAACTTTACATGAATAATAAACACGCCAAATACCATTCTCGACCAATGCTTCATGAATTAACTGCAGTCTTTTAAAGTTAGCGAAGTTTCAAATAATAATCTCAATAATCTCGTTAAAAAAACTGACACTTTCTGTTTTCGTATCGTACATTGCTTGTTTAACTGAAAGAATTGTAATTCAAGACTACATCAAGAATTAATTGCTACCGAAAAGCACCGTATAAAATTTCAAGATACAAATTCTATTTTACTTCATGTGGACTTCACTGAAAACTGGACTGTTATTTTGCAAAGTGAAATTCAGAGTTATCACCGGAATACGAAACACCTGACAGTTTTGTTGTAATCATAACCATATACTCATAACCATAGACAAGATTCTAAAAATACTCGAAGAAAAGCGAAAATATACTTTATAGAAAAAGGTTTGAATACGAGAAAATAAGTGTCTACAATTTCCCAAACCGTGATTTCTGATGGCGCTGCATCCCACTTTAAAAATCGATTTAAGATGTTCGAGATGCAGACAGGTCCAATAAAGCAGTGGTTTTGCAGTGAAACCGGCCATGCATGGTCTCTGCGACGGTATTGAGGGGGGGAGGTGTAAAGAACGTGACAACGTGGCATAACCTTAGGCAAATACAGATACACAGTATTAAAACCGCAGAAGACAAAAAAATGAAATGAAATCTTTTAAGTTTTACGTCTCACGATTATGCCGGTTAGGTTAAAGGAGACTGTGATTATGAGAAATGAATGAAATGCAGTAAGTGGGAGGAAACGGGATAACCCCAAGAAAACCCACGAGGACGATGTTTGTCCACCACAAAGCCCACACGGCACGATCTGGGATCGAACCAGGGACCCCAAGCACCGGAGATGAACGCTCTACCACTGAGCCACCGCGCCCCAACTAAAACCGCAGAAGAATTCGTGAGTATAGTGCAAGTACAAACTCCGGGTATTACTCTCGTTTTGTTGCCTGGAACTGAATTCGACGACTTCCGGAAGAAAAAAAAGGGGAAAGTATGCGACCGGTAACTGGTATTCAACGAAGTCATCTTTGGCTTTCGGAAAATGGCGAAGTTTTTATGGCAGTAATGGGTCACCATGAACTAACTTCATGCTTACCCCAAAATCGAACTTCTGCAATTCAAAGTGTAGATTTAAGAAATCTGCAAAAAGGAACTTTTGTTACATATATATATGTATGATAACCAGTGGTGCGTAGCAGAAATATTATGAATAAATCATGAATTACGTGAAGTTGAAGTGCTGCTTATGCTTCCACATGGACGTTCAGCATTTGTGACTATAGACAATGTGCTACGCAGAGGCGGATCCAGGACGGACTTCTGGAAGGGGAGGGGGTATACTGCTACTTAGAGCTACGAGCTCCAAACTCTGAGATCGGTTTTATTTATATTTAAAATAAAAAAAAAGTTTCTTCCCCCTAGATCCATTCCTGGACAAGTTGTGAGTGAGCCAACACCTATGGAGCACCTGCACGGTTACATGCTATTAGACACCAATCAAGCAAATGATTGGTCCATGTAAAAAATAAAAAAATAAAAAAAAATCAGTGAAGTTTTGTTTCCGAAGACCATTTTAGGTAAATGAACTTGAAATTTGTGCTTTTCGCAATCGTAATTTCCACCTCAGATTATTTCGGTTTAAGAAAACGGAGGAGTAGGGGGAGGCCCATTTTACTATTTGAGAGCCTTCTTGATCAAATTAATGAAAAAAAAAAAAAAACAGTCAGTCAAGAAAACCTTTTATTCTTCATTTAATGAATGTGAACCACAAACGTAATCAAATCATTGCACTTTTATTGTTCCCAGTGTTGCTAACTGTGACATCAAAGTTAACGAAACTTCGCTAACTTTAAAAGGCTGCAGTTAATTCATGAAACATTGGTCGAGAATGGTATTTGGTGTGTTTATTATTCATGTAAAGTTGAACCATCTGACAAAATTTCAGAATTTTAAAAGATGGTGTTTTCGAGAAAATGGCGCCCAAAAATGGCGATTTTTGAAAATTTTACAATTTCTCGAATTTTTTGCGACAAAACGGTTGCACACAGAAGCGATACAAAAAATTTTTGGGAAAGCGGGTAACCAGGTCTTACCAACCGTGAAAACAGAATTTTAAAATTCGAACCGGAAGTGCTCGAAAAAAATTCGCAAACTTCGACTTTTCAGATAAATTTACGTTCATTTGTTAATTTATGTACAAAAAGATACGCATGCGCAAACCAAACTATAATAAAATATAGTTTATTTATATCCCTATGTACATACCACAACAAGAATTATAGCTCTACCTGTCTCCATAGCCGAATGGTGAGGCTCCGAAGTTGACCATTTTCCATGTCTTCTACAATTCATAAATTGTACTCCCCGTCTTTGATGGCCCATTACTTGGCGGGAAAATTTTCTTCGACAAAACAAAAAAATATGGGTCTCTTAAAAACATGTCTAGTTGCTATAAAAAAAGTTTCAACGATATCTGAGATGGTGATGGTAGAATTTTATATTTTTTTGCCTGAGTTGAAATGGAAGGCACCTTAACCAATTTAACAGAACGTAAATACCTTTGCTTGTCCGACGTTTATGGAACATTATTTCAAATCCCATTAACTGAAGAATCAAAACCACATCTGCTTTCTCAGCTGCCTGCTTGGTTTATATCATTTTAATTTTCTCCCTCAAAGTGAGTGAACGTACATTTTTTTTTTTAGCTTGGATAATTTTGAATAAATTATAGAATTAACCAGAATGTTGTTCCTAAAAATAAAAGAAATAGGTTTAAAAATCTCCCAAAAAAAAAACAAAAAAAAATTTTTTTCTAGATAACAATCAGTAAGCAGCAGGGTTTGAAAAAACCCGGGCTTTTTTGAAAAAGCCCAACCACCTGGGCCCATATGGGTTTTTTCGGGTATTTTCTGGTTTAATTGGGTTTTTTCGGGTTTAATCGGGTTTTTTCGAAATATTTCAATGTCTTTGGGGTAAAAATGTTAAAATGTGATTTATATTTCAAGATTGTCATTGTCACAACTTGCAACAATTTTCTACATACTGCTGTTTTGAAAAAAAAAATGGCCGCCATTTTGAAATTTTACATTCGATCGCCGAGAAAATCTATACAGCAAATTTGGCAGATCTCGTGCTTTCACCGTCAAAACTTCAACTTAAAAGACTGAAAATTGTGCTTCGTAGAGTGGATACTCGCTGTTTTGGAAAAAAAAATTCTTCCATTTTGAAATTTTACGTTGGTATGCCGCCAAAATTTATACAGGAAATTTAGTGTGTCTCGTGCTTGTATTCTGAAAATTTTAACTTAAAAGGCCAAAAGTTGTACCCAGTAGTGTGTGTGGTAGAGGCAGACAAACGAGTTGAGTTGATTTTGTGTTTAACGTCCCTTTCAGCAGCGAGGCTATATGAGACGGGACCTACTGATTAACGTGGAACCCAAACCATATGAGCTCCCTCCGAGAAGCAAACCCGGGTCCCCCGCTGAAGACGCGTACACTAACCGCGTAGCCATGAAGGAGCTCGGCAGACAAACGAACAAATGTAGATCAAGTCATCCAGAAGCCTGACTGACGTTCGCCAAATATGAATACCAAAAGGGGTCTATTAATTTAAAACAAAGATACAATTCATGTTGTATGAAATAAATACATGTTTTAAAATGTCTTATATGAAATTAACATCTTCCAGCGTAAATAAACCTGCCATATTTTCTCCATGAGAATACGGGATACTTCAGACCCCCCTCTTCCTCAACTTTCCAACACAATGCAATGAACTGTAGTCTGGTTATGAACAAAAGTATAATAGGCAGCGGTGGCTCAGTGGTAGAGCGTTCACCTCTAGTGCATGGGGTTCCTAGTTCGATCCTAGCTCGCGTCAAGTGAGCTTTGTGGTGGACAAACACCTTTATGTGAGTTTTCTCGCGATTCTCACGTTTCCTACCACTTTCTTCATTCTGTCATTTCATTCATTTCTCATCATCACCGTCACCTTGAGTATAGCAGGTATAACCGTAAGACGAAAAGCAAAAGATTTCATTTTATTTATTTATTTTTTTCAAGAATATAATTGGCGAAAGTTCACTAAGCAGCAGCTGTTTTTCTCTTTTCGTACCCTGCAATTAATTGTATAGACTAAAGATGCCTAAAAACTTAAGATGTGCTATAAAAATGCTTTACAGGAAAACAATATGCAAATTATTTAAATCAGTGGTACAATCTACTTTCAATATTTTTCGCGCGTTTAGCAATATTTATTTACATGGCTGTATCTGCCAAAATTACGTTCGTCAGTTTAATCTGATGAAAAGTTTATTTTTCTCCTTGTGTCGTGTATAATTGCCAGGACCAGATTTACATTTTTCTAAGACCTGGACCAAAGCACAATTCTGTGCCCCTAGCCTCTGAAAAAGATTATGATTCTTGTTAACTTATCGAATTTGTTGCTTAAGAAAAGGTTAGTCTTCTTCTCTATGTTTGTAAATGTAGAAACACTCAAAGCCATTTTTTTAATGTTCCGGAGAGTAGAGTATCCGAATTTCCATCAAGTGCAATGGAAAAAGTAGCATTGCAAATTTAGCTCGCTATCAAGTCGAACAGGGTGGTGTTATAACTTCCTCGAAACTGTTACATGCAACAGCGTACTGTTCATACACTAATTACAGGATTCCCAGCCAACGTCAGAATTTTTTGTTTTTCACTTTTCGAATAAACTGATATTGATAGCAGAAATGGAACGGAGTTAAAATATGGGACATTTCTCTGTCCCGACTAAATTTACGGGGACGCGGGACACTCGGGCCCCAAAACGGGACACTCCCGTTCTTTACGGGATGTATGGCAGGCTTAAGCGTAAAATAAATAGTTTTATTGTTGAAGTATTCATTTCCGATCCTTCTGCGTTTAATTTGGGAATTTCCCGAGCACTTCTTTCACAGCGTGTACATCAAAACTTCCACTAGTACGGAAACTTGAACTCAGCACTTGAAATAGTAAGCGTTACGTAGTCTTCGAAACCCCAAGCATTAAGCTTCTTAAATTTGACAAGAATTTTTACGCTATTGCTGGTGTTGATTCTACAGAATGCTTACTTGAAGAGTAGCAACAAATGACTGAACTAAACTGTTATTGTTGGAAAACCAAATTTTAGTTGAAGAACTTTGTGTTTTACATCAAAGGTAAGAAATAATACTAATAGTTTTACTAATGTATTTATATATGTACTATTAGTACTGGCACCTATGACCTTAAACCCGTCAAACGTATGAGTGATAATGTCCCTCGGTGTCGCCAAGTCGACGAGCATACTATTCACGGAAAATATTTTCTAAAGTACAGAATTGCTTATTTTACTTCAAATAGGCTATAAGCATAATCCACACATTAATTTGTTCTATAACTATCTCAAGCTAAGGTAATTTTTTAAAAATTCATTTAGTGCATTCAGAACTTTATAAAGGCCTTATGTTGAATGTTGTTGTATACCTTAACGTGAAAGCCTCTAATTCGCCCAAGGAAAGTCTGAAATCTGATAAAAATCACTTACAATGTGATCACCTTAGTTGTATCAATAATATACTAACAAATAGGTCAAAAACCCAGGTGGGTTTTAAAGTGTTTTTTTTCAGGTGGGCCCACTTGGGCAAACCCTGGTAAGCAGTCCTATATATCTCGAAAAGAACAAGAAATTCTATCACCGATTATAACGTCCTAAAACAAAAGAATGTCTAAAGTGTTTTTTTTCTTTCTTTGTTTACCTAATTTTAGTTAAGTGACAAATCCTCTTGTTTAGTTGCTAAGAAGGAATACCGTTTTGTTGGAAAGAACCTTAGGAAACTGCATTTAATCAGATCAAACAGGCAATTATTTCAGCTCCCTATTTAATGAGATACGGAGTAGAATGTTGGTGAGTGTTATTCTCCAAATAGCTCCTTTAAACATAAGTTTTGGTAGTATTTACAGTTGCACAAGGTACATAGTTGCACATTTCCTCCGCGATATTATAACTGGTACTTGAACATCATTTCTTCATCACCAATCCATTCTAAGGTTTGGAATTTTTTACGAATTGGACAGAACTAGTTCGTTCACCAGTGAATTACTCAAAGAATTAGGTGCTATGATTTTAGCAAACATGTTTTCTAAACTTTCAAAAGCATTACAAATATAGCATCTCAGAAAGAACCGTAAAAAACTTAGAACAACGCTTCAAATCTGCTCTGTGATAAGGTTATATGACAATGGGTTGATTTTTTACAACCCATTATTTTTTCACTTAATGGCAACAGAAAATTATCTTCGTAAATATCTCCTTTTGAAGCTTCGTTTGGATTCAAAGCAAGGTTATTACATCAAGCGATTTTGAATACTCACCGCCAGTAAACCTTCATGCGACACTCAAAACAGCAACCAAGTATTTTGATAAGCGGAACACCAAACTTGCATTCAACGAAGAAGATAAGGTGTGGATTCTAGACACACATATATAAACCGCAAAAGCATTTAGTGGTAAATTTATTGGCCCAAGTATAATACGTGTGGAGAATCCGAATTTGTACTGTTAAGTTTAAAACTACAAGACGGCAATACAAAATCGATTTCATTGCTGTGCAACGTTTGAAGTAGTAGTATGAAAATGAAAACCCGGAAGAGAATGACCGGTTGGCAAGATGGCGTAGAATGTTCTACACAATAGAGCGTCATGCTCTTCAATTATTTCAATTTAATTTTTAACAACAATTTCAATTTTGGACATAATTTAGTGCATTACAATTTTTATAGTGATATACATAATTTTTTGTATGTTCTACGCTTCTGCCTTCCTTTTTAATTCACAAACTAGTGTGGAAACAGAACTATTTGAAACAGGCCAATTCGTCCATTTTGGAACGGGCCATTTTCTACAATTCCATTAACAACAAAAAGATTTAAAACAATTCTAGTGAAGCAGTCAACTTGGCCTTAGTGCTGTGACTTTTAATTATAAAATCTCCCGCGAGGGAAATGAATAGAATAGAATAGAGAATGACCAACTGGAAGATTCCGACAACGAAATGCCTATTAACACCTGCATTGAAGACGAGCGAAAGAAGATGAGAAACAACAAACCTCAAGAACAATCACTTGAAGAAATTTTCAACCTACGGAAACGATGCATAGAAAATGTTTTCATTGTTCTCTTCATGTTTGTGTGTGGACAATCAAAAACAGGCTCTTTCAATTTGTTGCTGCATTTATAAACTCCTCGCAACACGGCATTTTGCCAGGAAAATCTTTTCTTACTAATTTATCAATTTTTCTTTCCGATGCTGTGGACAGCATCTCAGAAAATTTACTCGACATGTATTTGGACCTGACAAAGGATTTCGAATCTCTTCTATACCATCTTTTTATATACAAACTCAGTTCTAGATTCAATATACATGGCAAATTACGTAGTTTTCTGTCCTATCTCAGTAATAGGACACAACGAGTTTCAGGTTACTTTTCTGATTTTATTTCCGTAACTTCTGGAGTTCCTCAAGGCAGTTCTGGGGCCACTTCTATTATACATGGACGATCTGATTTCTTTGTTTACAAGCAGCTCTACCAATATTCTTCTACTTACGGATGATTGCAAACTCTACAGACAAGTTCAATCAGAGTTTGATGCTCTTGCTCTTCAGTATGATGCTTCAATTCTTCTCAACAGGTGTAACTTGTAAATTTAGCTTACACATCGAAAAACGTACTTCTCTTACGATTTCTCTAAAAAGGAACCTATAAACCACATTTACAAAATTGGTCATAAAAACAAATTCTATCACCTCTTTCAGAGATTTTGGTGTTATCATTGACAGTAGCTTACTTTTGCGAATCATATAAGCGCAATATCTTGTACTGCAATGAGAAAACTGGGACTCCTTTATCGCTTCACTGACGTAAAAAAAATCTTAATTCCTTAAGCTTGTTCTATAAGTCATATGTTGCTCCCACTATTGAGTACTGTTCTCCTATCTGGTCTATGGCCTGCCCTACGCATTTAAAAAATTAAATTTCGTAACTAAATTCTTTTTAGACATTGTATCCTACCGAGTACCTCAGCTCCGAACATTTCCAAAAAATATCGTTTTAAAATCCCTCAATATCAAACCTACCCTAGTGAGAAACAAAATTTCTGACCTAATATTTTTGCATAAAATTGTAAATGGCCATATATTTTGAACAGTTATTAAGTCAGATCAATTTTCGCGTACCCGCTAGAACTACACGGTCTAATGATCTCTTTTACACTCGAGTGGCGAGGGTAAATATTGTCCAAAAGTCCCTTTTAAACTGAATTGTCAGTACTTCTAGTCAGTTACCAGAAACTAGATGGTTTTTTTTTCTTTCTTTCTTTCAAATGAGTATACTTTCAGATCCTCTATAAATAAGCTATTTTTGTAATGTCATCGTTGTGCTGTACCACCTTAGCTCAAATTGTTATTCAATTGTCATGTTATCAAAATGTTAAAATGACCTAGTGCTGTATCTGAAACCTATTACAAATAAATAAATATAAGATAAATCATGATTGCAGAAAATTAACCAACTTGCGCAACCATCATGGGCGCCCGAAGAAAATTTTCTAGGGGGCCCATCTCCCTGGTTGTTGTATTAAGTTCGGTGTTTTTTTTTATTTGTATTAAGAAATTTAATACATTTTCGGGAGCCAGGGGGTACCGGGCCCAACTGCCCCACTTCGGGCGCCCATGGCCACCACAGGGAAAATTCTGATTGGAGAATCAGAAATTTGCGTGCAACACTGCAATCAATTACAAAATTAGTGCGTATTGTGGTAATACAGTGGATATAAAAGCAGACATATTAGTCAAACCAACCAACGAAACATTTAACTCCTCTCGGTGGCGCAGGGAGAGCGATACACGATGCAGTAGGAACTGAACTTTTAGAAGAAAGTTTACACATAGCATCTCTAAAATCTGGACAGGTAAAGGTAACAAGTGGTTATCAATTAAATCGTGAATAAGAAATTGGTAAACGGGAAAACCGTATATGTACAATGAAACAGGCATGCAATTTGACCAAACTGTAAACACAAACAGCTGCTAGGTGTTTGTTTATCTCTAGACCACAATTGTCCGTTTGAAACTTCAGTATTCGTGATGTAACGAAAGAAGAAAGAAAGGGTGACAAAATGCATCATTTCATACTACGAAAATGAAAGCAGGTAAAAATAATTTCAAAACATTGCTTCATTTTGGCGAAGAAGGTGTCCCAAAAAGCGAGATATACTGATGATCTCCAGGTTCGAGGGTACCCAGCAGAGAAATGATCGTCAAGCCGTGAAATCGGGACCGAAGATGATGGCGAAAGTGCAGAAGTTGTTTTAAAGGGATCCGCCGATGTCGACTCGTCGTGCTGCGTAGAAGTTGAAGCTAAGGCAGTCAAAACTCTGCAGTTTATAAAGCAGAAAAATTAGGAATTACGGCATACGTAAAGAAAACTGCACCCAAGTACATCAACGATTAGGAGGAGCGTGCGAAGTCAGGCTGCCGTTACGTTTACTGAAAATCCCTGCGCATAGTAGATGACGAGCCCTGTATGTCTTGGGAGCCAGACGAACTTCCAGGAAGGAGGTATTTCCATGTCTCGGATCCAGCTGCGCTTCACAGCATACCAAAACTATGCATGCACCAAAAGAAGTGTTCTTCCTATGTCCGCTAAGTTGTTTAATAAACTCCCAAGTTATTTGAAGGATATCAAAAACATACGAAATTTTAAAAATGAACTATTTAATTTTTTGTGTAACAAAATGTATTATCATATTAATGAATACTTGGGTGATAGTTTGTAAAATAATGTAATATCAATTATATTGAAATGTCTTCTTATTATTTGACAAGTCCTATGTACTGGTCTCTGACCAATAATGTACGACGTGGATGAATAAAGAATGAATGAACGATACGACGGAAAAAATGAAGAGGCGTAGCAGCAAGTTCAAGAAAATATTGCTGTGGCAAGCAATAGCCAGCGAGGGGACAGTTTCGGAACCTTTTATATCTGAAGGCACCATCAACGCCAACGTGTACCTCTCGGAGTGTTTGAAGAGGAGATTGATTCCTTTATTATCTGGACGCCGAAGAGAGAACGTTTTGTTTTAGCCAGACTTTGCTACAACGGACTACGCCAAGAATGTTGTCGAAACTCGTCGTAATGAAGGCATTCCCTTCGTTGAGAAAGCAAAGAACCCGCCTAATGTACCCCCAAGCGCGGGCCAAATAGCCATTTTGGGCCTTATGTAAACAGAAGTATGCTTAACGTTCTCACAGAGCCAAAAATCTTCGTAGCTTTATGCAGATTTGGAAATCTTTCAGTCAAGAAGTTGTGCGAACTACAGAAATCGACCTGATGCGGGGGGAGCATACATACAGGGTTCATTATGAAAGTAATGAGCATTACTTTAGAAAAACTGTTTTATTGTTCCGATTGTTAAAAATCTTTAAAATTCCTCAAAATACGCTTCTTCTGCATCGACACACTTCTGGAGACGTGTTTTCCACGCCTGGAAAGCATCTTTATAAAGTCCTCGGCTGGAATGGCTTTTAAAAACCTTGTAACATGGGTTTGAATGTTCTGCATGGAGTACCAATGTTTTCCTTTGAGATGTCTCTTGAAACGGGGAAACAAAAAAAAAAAAAAAAAAGTCACTAGGAGCCAGGTCAGGACTATAGGGGGGTGGGGACCACTGGGGTTTTGCTCTGGGCCAGGAAGTCGACGACGGTGAAAGCGGAAGGGTCCATTGTAGTGGTGGAGTTTCATTGAGTCTTTGATGTCACTTCGAACGCGGGTGACCCTGCGTTTCAGTCTCTTGATCATTTCTAGATAAAATCCTGCATTGACAGGTTGTCCTGGTGGCACAAACTCGAAATGGATGATTCCTCGAACGTCGAAGAAGACAATGAGCATGGTTTTGATTCGGGATTTGCTCATGCGCGCCTTTTTGGGGCGGGGGAGGATGAGGTGTGCCACTCCGCACTCTGCCTTTTGGATTCTGGATCGTAGTCGAACATCCAAGATTCGTCTCCAGTTACGATCGAGTCTAAAAAGTCTGGACCACTTTCACACAATGCCAACAACTCCTTGCAGCGCAAAACTCGGAAGTTCTTTTTGTTCGTTCGTCAATACCTTCGGCACAAGTTTCGCACAGACCTTTCGCATTTGCAGGTCCTCGGTCACTATCCCATGTACCGCAAATGTTGACATGTTTAGGGTGTCCGCGATTTGTTGAATGCTCACACGCCGGTCTGAGCGCAACACTTCACACACAGGGTTAACGTTGTCGTCGGTCCTGGCCGTTGTTGGGCGTCCAGAACGGGGCTCGTCGGCGACCTCCTCCCGACCCTCCTTGAACGACTTGTGCCATTTTCCGACCAGGGATCTTGACAAACACTCCTGCTTGTAGGCCTCTTTCAGCATCTGGTAAGTTTCCGTAGCATTCTTACCCAACTTGACGCAAAATTTTATGGCGTAGCGTTCGAGCGAACCCTCCATCGCGCCGTGTTACAACTTGTAAAAACGTGCTTCACGCGGATCGACATCCACACGCTGTCACTGCTCGCAGGAGACTGACTCCGGGCGCGTTTGGAAGGACATACTACCCACTACTTTTTCCGCGCCGGCAGCGTGCGCTGCGGTGGATTGTTGAGTCAGGGTAGCATCATGCTCATTACTTTCATAATGAACCCTGTAATCTGCGGAAATAAAAACCATCCCAGGCTCGAACCTAATCTATGTTGAAAATTTGATCAAGATCGGTAGTGTGGTTCAAGAGTTAAGTCACAAACGTAGTCACTTTCACTTCTATTTATTGTTGTATATCTCTCCCTCCCCCTCCCCTACATTGTACAAAAGCGAAGATATATACTTTTCCATGAAAGCATGAAAGTGAAAAAATTGACTTCCAATCCTGTTCGGAAGGCAAACTACTGGCGATTGACTACATAAGAGTCTTCAGAGTAGGGCCACTATGAAGAAAGAAAGAAAAAGATATGCTTATTTCATGGGGAGAACAAAAGAAAATAGTCTATCTGCTTCTTGACATTAAGTGTTTGAAAACCAATGCTGTTCTGAATATCCATTTTCTAATTTCCATAGAATAATTAAAGGGAAACGTTAATTCTCATATATAAGAAGAAACAAAGAAAAATATATCTCATATATCATACAGATAACGAAATAAAATAGAATATTTATCTAAGCCTTCGCGCTTCAAAATTGTTCAGAATGTTTTTTTTTCGTAATTCCCATAGAAAAATAAAGGAATAATGAGAATTGTTAATTCGCATAGAAAAAGAAAGAAAAAAAATATAATTATACTCAAGGATCTTATAAAATAGATGATCTGCCCTTACAACAAAATCTTGAAGTCATACGTCACAGTTTCGCCACCCCTACTCTGCCCACTCCGCTCAATAGGATCGCAATGTTTTGAGCCAACAATCATGGCGGAAACAAAAGTAGCCAATCAGACGATGGTAGAAACGAGTAGCCAATCAGACGTGCCGATACTCGATTGCTTTTTGGCTTCACCGATTTAATAGGATGAAGATACATATGGGCAGATCCTCTATTTATAACATCCTTGATTATACTTATTAAACAAAAGGAATAAAATAAAATATATTCAGTCTGTCTTGACAATTCCAAATGCTTAGAACTTAAATGTTTGTTTTTCTTTTTCCTTCTGCTCATGTACATTTCATATATATCTTCAAACTAATATTCGTCTTGAACAAAATACTCTTCAGTAAACATAAGAATCTTAAAATTTTAAACCTAATAGCGTGTCCACGCACCATGATTATCTATCACCGCATTGATTTGACGAGGCATGTAATCAATTAGTGACGAACATAAGTCAGGTCTTCTACGGAATATTTCACAGACTTCTCGAACATGGTTCTTCAGAGCTTCAACAGTTTTCTCCCGTCTCGGTTCCCAATTCTGCACCATTAATGCTCATATATTTTCGATGGGGTTTAGGTCCGGGGATTTAGATGGCTATACGAGCAAAGAAATATGAGAAGGTCTCTGGAACGACTGTTTAGTTATTCTCGAAGTATGAACACTGCTGTTATCTTGGACGTAATTAATGACAGGCATTTCATCTTCCGGATATACGGCCCTGACGGTTGGTAACATGTCGGGCTAATATTTCCACATATTCTCCCGGATCCATCCTAGGCGATATGTCTACCAAATCTCCAGCTACTCCAATTACTACCGTTTTACTTGTATGCATAGACCTGTCAAATATACTTCAACATAGTAGAGCTTACATCTTATTGTATTTTCTTCTTACAGCGGATATTATTTTTGGCATCTTAATTTACTACCGTATACCGTACTGGCTCAATTTGATCATTGTATATCCTTGCTTCTATAACGACTGTTGCAAAGAGACATCTTAATGTGCGTTGCTTGTTAACCTGTAGGTTTTATTTTATATGGTTAGTTAGTTGATTTGGAGTTCAGTCCCGTTCAGAACTGGCTATATGAGACGTGGATCTACAGCTTAAAGTGGGATCCGAACAGAGCCGTGCCGTGGAAAATCAGCGCTCGGGGCGAGAGTATACGACGGCGCCCCCATACATATGTTCCAAACAATTTTTCGTATCTTTTTCCTTTTTTCTCCCGAATTTTTCGCCCCTTACTTCGGCGCCCGCGGCCGTCGCCTCCCTCGGTACGGCCCTGGATCCGAACCATATAAGCCTCAACCGAGAATAGAACCCGGGTCTCTCGTGCGAAGGTGCACACCCTAACTATTCTTTATGTACTCTGCTAACATGGCAAAATTTACAACCAGTCTCTACATCAAAATATCTTGTATAAGTTTTATTTATTTTGTAGTTATCAGTAGCCTACTTAAGGTCTATAAAGTACTTTTTCTCTCCAGCAAGATGGTGTAGCAGTTAAAATTCCAGCCAAGTGATAAGGATGGCGCCACAATGTTATTTATTTATTTATAGATATGTTTGGACATTACTAGCACCTATGGCCTTTAGCCCGTCACATATGAGGAACGACGTTTCTTGGAGAGCATACACTTCTGGGAAGGGGGAAGGAAGCGGCCTGGAATATGTATGTTAGGTATCATCCTGGCTTTGCCTGGTATGAATGAGATAAACCCAAGAAAAGTCTCACTCAGAATGGCTGGCCTGAAAAAGCCGTTACATCTTTTCGACGGAGTGTCCCCATCGAACACAGTCGATGAAATATACCTTGTTTTGCGACACTTTCAATCAACAGTTTTGTTGTAGCGTTTTATATGATATCTGATTCTTGATTATTTAATGGAAGATAAAGGCGTCTGGGACATTCTTCATCTGAAATGTTGCAAAATAATATTTATCGTTTATTGTGTGGGCAGCATATATTCAACTACAAAATCTTTCTTATCTTTTTTTTCTTTTACTACTGCCATCGAGACTTAATATCACTTATAAAGAATTTATGGTCCAAACTCCCCTTCACAAACGGAAATAATGAAAATTGTTAAATTAAACGCTTGAAACAGTATTGCTGAAAATTTCACAAGCAGCAATTACGCAATAGATTAGGATATTTAATTTATACACAATTACGATATTAGAGATGCTACAACTATGATTTTTTAATTGAAATGTATTACGAGTAAACAAAGCGCCATATTGAACTCATACACATTCTATTCATCCTTGTGTGTATGTTATTGTGTGTATAAAGTAGTATTGGCGAGGAAACGAGACAAGACGACCTCGTCCAGTAGAAATAGGTAAACCTTTCCGAATACGAAGTTGAATGTTAACGATACTTCACGAGACTAGAGAAACCAAAATCTCATTCACGTGAACACTAGAAAAATCCTGAAGTCTGCGTCGTGACCGAGGGGAATTCCCTCATAACTATATACTTAGCGTACTCATCTTCGGCACGGGAGACCTGGGATCGATTCCTGGTGGAAGCTTATGTGGTTCGGATTCCACGTTAAGATGTAGGTCCACATCTTAAATAGCCTCGGCGCTGAACAAGAGACAAAACTCCCAAATCAACCCACTACCCAACCAATTGAAGTCAGACTTGGGAGCGCATTTTCCTGTTATAATTGGGGTATGGTGGCTCAATGATAGTTCTCACCTTTGATTTCAAAGTCATAGATTCGATTCCAGGCTATGCCAAGAAGTTTGTGTTGAACAGTATCCTGTCCGTTGGTTTCTAAGGATTCTTTTTTTCTTCCAATTCATTCGTTTCTTTCATTATTCATTTTCTCTACTCGCCCGTTTCCTTTAGCTTTCAGAACATAATCGTGCAATGATAAAACTTTCGTTTCATTTCATAGTATTAGATCAATAATTGAGTCTTGAATTTCCAAAATCATTCTTCACTGTTCACACCTAATTACTTGCGAGTAGATCATGAGTATTTAGATATCAAAATTAATTATAATAAGTACCCTGGCACTTGTAAACTATTGTATATAAATTATTATTCTTGTTTTCGTCAAAAGGAAATTCCAATATAGTTTCTCCTCTCTATCTAAAACCACTAAGCTTAGTATCGAAAAGAAGATTGCTTTTCAGCATACACTGGATTTGTTTGACAGTAGTCGCTTCCTTACAGACCTCACGTGAAAGCAGCAAGTCTCTCGGAGAAGTTAACTCACGTGAACAGGGTTGGAGATATTTTCCCCTTTTACCCGGCTGACTTACTTCTTTCGCGACTGTACCGTCAAAGTGAAATGATAAAAATTATCTCATGTCCGAACCTCATCTATGGTGAAAATTTGATCGAGATCGGTTGGGTGGTTCAAAAGGTACGAAGTCACAAACATGGTGATTTTCACTTTTACACCCGCATATTAATTGTATTAAATTATATATGGGATTTTGGTTTTTACAATACTGTCGGCAGACAAAGAAAACTTGACCAGGAATGCAGTTTGGCAGACTCTTACCCTCATTGTCCCCCGCGCCCTTTGTGCGAGATGCAGGCGGAAAGAAAAGGAAGTCCCGTCTGACTGGTTCGCATAGAGCATTTCCACTACCAATGAACTCTGGGAAATAGTACTTACATTTGTGTCGTACAGAAGTAAAAAGTTGTCGACCGATAAGTTGATTGTAATCTCTTGCTCTCTATCTGTATATTATTTGTCAGGTCTATAGACTTTTTTTTTTAAAAAAAAAAAGGAAAATAATAGTTGTGATTGCAATAGTTTTTCATCTTTAACGAAGTGGTCAGCGTAGTAGCTTTTTTTAAAATAAAGCTGCTCTTTAAAACAGCTCAAATATAGATATGCATGTGTTCAGCGCAATTGATGAATTTTTCAAGCCAGAAGTTGTATGATTGTAGTCGGAAGCAAGTAAGAAATCTAGCGTGTTTCAGACTGATTTCAAAGCCAACTTCTGAGATCGTGTGATTCCTAGTTAATAGCTTTGCTGACAATAGAAAGCTATTCTTCAATATTTATATTTCAGATATTAAGAAACGATAATCAATTGCCAACACAATCCATTAACAATATAGGTAGAAAAAAATAAATAAATAAAAGACTTGAAAAATGAGTGTTTGAACTTGTTCCCCTTTTCCTGAAAAATACAAAAATTACAATTTCACATTAACTTTTAAAAGTGGCAAAAGTCGGACTCCCCGAATGAAATTTCTGGCTACGGCCCTGCAAACGGATACAGCTTTTTGCTTTTGTCAGTTTATGTTCCCTGATCTATAATCTGCCATCAATTTCATCCAAATCTACAGATATGATATTTTACCTTTGGAAAGCACAGCACGTGACTAATATTCTCACTGAATTGCAATGGAAGAAACTTATGAGACTTTTTGCACTGGAAACTCTCTTCGTCCAAACGTTAATGGGAAGAATATTGAAGGTTCATGTTCTTTATATAGCAGAATGATCAATTAAGATTATACACATATTTGATTTTTATTTTTCAGTGTAGCGTCCCTTTCATTAGCGAGACTATATGAGACGAGGACCTACTAATAGACGTGGAATCCCAACCACATGAGCTCCCGCCGGGAATCGAACCCGGGTCTCCCACGCCAAAGATGAGTTATACACATATCTAATACAAACCAACTTTCTCCGAAACACGTGGACTTGGGCTTTGGTACCATACGAATCGTTGCAGATAATTGATGGAAAAATCGACAACGTAATAAACAAACAGAAAAGCTATTACATCCAGACCTGAAGAGCGTAGACACCTTTTCTACTGAACTGCTAAATTTATACAGTGGAGATTTACGAGAGCTCGCAAGATGCTGTTTACTGAATCTTACACAGTACAAGTCCAATAGCATATATTGTATTAAAATAAATAAATATATATATCGATCCAACAAAAAACTTTTTTAAAGGTTTATTAACCTTGTAATATCGTAGAACAATTGTACAACTCAACTCCTTTGCTTAAAAATGTTTTTCTAATGTATTTTTGCAAGTAAAACACGAATCTACGAGTAGGTGTTTTGTATCACGTACAGTTTACCTGAAAAACAATCTTTTTACATCGCGTGTATTACGTAAGAAACAATTGTAAATTCGTTTAAAAGGTCTCTCTCCAGCGCTTCATTATCCTATCAGTCTAGCGTTGTTATAAATAGAAACATTATGCTGAATTATGTAGTGATGAATTTACATAACACTGTATTGACAGCACTGACTTTTTTGTGCTTATGTAAGATGAAAGCTGTACTTTGCAATTGCAGTTGTTTGTCAAGTTTTAAGCTTTTGTTAAGTTTCTGCCAGTGAAGTGTGTATGAAAAGGAAACCGTGTTCAGTGTATCAATGTTTTATCCGAGTAAGAATAACCGATTCATTTTGTTATACATGCAGTGAACTGACGTTGAAGCGTCAAAGTAGTAGCCTTACGGTTGTTGTAAATAAATGAATAAATAAAATCGGATGCCGACTACTGGATCAAAATAAGCGATGACCACAATATATTTGTCGCAATTCTTGTTCCAGAAACTTGTAAAATTGGATCTAAGGAAGGTGAAGTGGGCTAAAATTTGCCGTTTGCTAAAATTTGATTTGGAGGGAGCTCAGAGATCACGTGACTGACTTTTGTTGGACAGATATAAAGGGTTTCTCTTTAAAACATCATATAAAATATCCTAAATTGGAGTCAGCAAAGCGTTCAGGGGCCCATAGTGAAAAACTATCTGTGCCGAAAATTGTACGTTTGATGTAAAAGATAAAAAGTCCAGGTAATGAGGACGTTAGTTTTCAGCCACCATCTCTCTTATGAGCACCACATCTCTCTACACGAAAGAGTTAAGTGATCTAGTACGGGACTCACATCTATCAAAACCAAAAGCGGAAGTCTGAGGTTCTAACTTCAGGAGTGGAATCCATTAAGAAAAATATCAAAATTAACACGCTTCGAATGCGATAGTCTAACTTTTCGGAGAATGGAGGAATTGTTTTTTGTAACAATGTTACTGGTTTATTTCAGGAGTTGAGCCATAAACACAATCCAGCAGAATGGCGATCGCTCATTGATTCGTGTAAGATAAGTTTGAAGGCAGTGCTGGTAATGGTTATCCATCCGTTCCAGTGGCGTATGCTGTTCACACAAGGAAAACATAGGAGGCAATGTGTGACATATTGCAGCACATGCAAGTGGCAATCTGTGGAAACCTTAAGTTATGGGAATCCTTACAGGCATGCAATGAAGATATACAAAATTTATAGTTTTTTGTGTGTAAATGGAACAGCCGGGACAGAGTTAACCATTACAAGCGAAAATATGGCCATCACATGAACAACTCGTGAACGCGTAAGATGTTTTTCTTCTCCCATTACATATCAAACTAGGTTTGATGAAAATCAGAGAATCAGATCGAGATGGGCCAGCTTTCAAGCACCTAAAGACAAAATTCCCAAGCCTAAGTGACGCAAAGATAAACGACAACAGTTCATTGGCACATAAAGAACTGTCATGCTGGATAGTGAGTGAATATACACTGTCAGACATAGAAAAGGCATTATGGCAAGTATTCAAGTTAGTGTGTTCTCATTTTCTTCACGTGTTTTCAACTAAAGGACATTTTCGTGGAAATCTGTAGACGTAAAATGTCTAACAAAATGTCATGTGACTGTATAATAATAATAGTACGTGTTATCAGAAAACAACTTCATATATCGATTTTGCACCTCTATTTAGTTAAAATCATCTGTTTTCAACTAAAGGACGGAACGTAACTCGAATTTGCTGTACACTGTAATCAGAATCACTGTAATCCACAGAACATAAAAGATGTCATTTTTTGTTAATAATTTACCAGACTTTATCTATGTTGAAGTACCTTATCCTCTAGTACTTCATTATTTGGTACTGCGCTGGAGAAGCTTCTATGCAAATTTCTTGAAACCAATTGCTATGATTCACCAAGTGGTTCTAGGCAAAGTTCTGCTTTGAAACTGAATGAGTTCAAAAAGTAACCGATTCCAGGAATAGATTATATTTTCACTCATATGTTTTCCGCTGACCATAATATAAAGTACCTAAAATTAAAGAATATGTTCCTGTTCCTCTCAAGGGTTGCAGTTCCTGTTCCTCAGTTTTAGCTTGCATATTTTGTGGAATGCATATCTTTTTCGACCCATTTACTTAACTGAGAGGTTGAGTTTACTATATCCTCTGAAACTCATTCATATAGCCAATCCTGGAATCGTACCAATATATCAGCAATAAATCACTCCTTTCGAAAATATCTATCCATCTCCCTCATCTTACTGTTCCAGTTTAAAATGTGTATAATTTTACACAAACACACATGCATCTCGTTAGGACGAAGCAAATACTTGGTGTATCACAAGTTACCAACTGAATCGATCCGAATCTCAACGATGAAAGGCACTTGTATTCATCATTGGCTTCGATTAATTTACACAAGGTACGGGTAGAAGCCACGAAAATTTTCGGGAAAGTTATATTTTAAGAAAGACACACTGAAAGTTTTACATACATACATTTATTTATTTATTTATTTATTAAAAAAAAGATATGTTTGTAGCAACACTTAAAAAAGGTACTGTTTTATTTTTAATTTTCTCGTTGGACCCTACATCGTACCATAAAACATTAAATCAATTTTACACATTGAAGGAAAAACATGTGAAATCAATTTATTGTCTTTAATTGAAGTCTCTCTCTCTCTTAATTGGTTGAAAAACTAACTTTAAATTTCACAATGTTTCAATATTTTGTATTTGTAATCTAATGTCACTTTTCCATATCGGTCGTCAAATACACATGCATTTAAAAATAATACACTTCATATGTAACACACGTTATGGGATGAAGGAAAAAAATGGATGACACGGTATCCACATTCAAGGCGGTGCGCTTTCAACTTGATTTTGTCACAAAAAGACATTTTACCTGGAATTAAAAAAAGAAAAATGGAATACACAATTACTTCATGAAATAAACTGACGCACATATTTAGCAGTAACTACTGCCACTAAATACGTCTAAATTTGAAAAATGACAAATTGTTTCTACTAGGCCTCTCGTCTTTCTCAATGGCTTAGAAATTCTTTTCGCTGACTCACTTCACATCTCCTGAAGCTAAATCTGCAGGAGTGGCAGTAGTGAGTCAGGATTCGTAAGACTAATGGAAATGAATAAGATCGTAAAAGTTCAAATAATCCCACGTATGTTAGACCATGTGTAAAACATATAATTTTCGTTAACTTTCTGTCCTGGCTATTTGAAGGTATGTTGATCGGTGTTGGTCTGTACACTTTCGTGGACAAACGGCAGGCAACGGGACGAGTGAAAGTAGAGACTGAGTATAACATGGTGTCAAACATTTCTTTGGTCATGACCGGGAGGTTTGCAGGTTTTGTAGGAACCCTTATGGAAAAACACCTGCTCAATGAAATTTAGAGACAGCGATCGATCCATTTGATAACGCATTCCATTTGTGTAACACTTTTAATCTACATAATTTCATTACACAACATGAAGTAATCGTTAAAAGCTAATAAGGGATTAGGAAGGAAAGTTTCCAATCTAAAATTGTTAAGTTGTAAACTACATTTCCCACCTGTACAGTACCAGTGATAGTGAACACCTCTATCATCAGGAGATATCAAGTGAATTTGCAATAGGAATTCTGCGCCACAAAGACAAGAGGCCTTGTCATAACTATTGGGAATTTTCAAATTGAGACATATTTTAATGGTAGGTCATTGCTAAATAGTGGGTACACAATATTAGTTTCGCTACGTTTATCTCCCACCCCCTTAAAAGAAGAAAAAAAAGACACTCAAGAACATCAGCCAAATACTATCCTTCTGATAATGATTTTGAAGGTATTTCCAATAGTGTAAAAATTTGAGTGAACACAATTATGACATCATGAAGTGTGCACACACATTTCTGGCCAATAACAAAAACCCTTAAAGAAGTTGTTAGTTTATTTAATCACATTAAATTTTTAGTGTCTACACCCTTTATTACATACGATTTAATATTTAAAGGGAAAAATCATTTTATTATTTATATAGAGGTGTCTCAAATAGATGTTATTCGGTATTTCAATGTTTATACTACACTGAATGAGTGCACAGCACGGTCACTTCAGTGAACACCATTAGTGACGTATGCTTATAATGAACGTTTTTGCTACTTTCAGATCACACAAGAATGACGCAGAGAAAGTATTGGATCAGAGAATTATAAAAATAGTAATCCCATAATTTTAACACAATTGAAACTCTCAGATTGTTACGATTATTACATACTTCCAACTTTCTGAATAAAAAAACCGAAAATATGAAGTTTGAATTAAGAACTGAATGAAAGCGTATCACTTTCAAGCTGACCGCAGAATCGAACATAATCGATTGTAACCTACAGCTAGAAACTGTTTGGAAACAATGTTAAAAACATTTCTGTATTTGACACACACAATATAAATTCTCTTCGAAAATGAGTTTATACATAACCCTTGAATGTACTCATGAATTTTTAAGCCCGGGTATCCAACAAGAAACCTTCCGTTTCGCAACAAAAACTGGATTAACGAAAGTAGAATCCATTGATATCTTACCACAAAGGTAGGATTCACGCGATGTCCGCCATGGAGGAATTTCCCCAAAATTTCTTCCGAGTGATATCTCGAGAACAAAACAGAAAAGGAACTTCCTATCGACAGATGTGATTCTATTCAATCTATTATTATTATTATTAATAATAATAATAAATAAAAATTCCACAATTTATCATGTATGTATACTTTAACCTATTTAAACAACATATCCATCATAGGCTTTAAAATCAATTAGCTCACCGATTTTATTATAACCAAGAGGTTATCCAATCTCTTGAGGAATCGTGGTTGATAGAAATTAGGAAAACAGCTAAAAGTGGAAGTACCAAAATTGATAAGATGCACTCTTCAGAACCTTATCCAGGAATTTTCCTACTTACAAGATAGCAAAATGACCAGATTAAGTTCGAAGAAAAAAAAATCAAATGTGTGATTAAAAAGCAGTTTGGAACTTATCTCTGACTTTCGTTCATTGATTAACGCACACATTCAAATTAGCGTTAACAGATGTGACTGACATGTTCAACTTTATTCCTACTCACCTAGAAATTGAATGCACTCAGAATTGGCTAAGGGAAATAAAGTACCAGTTCTAGTAATCTACGAGACCACTAAATTTTCGTGGAAGCTTGCATTAACCAGAACTTTTCCTGTTTGAAAAATATATTTCTGAACAAACTGAAGGTTTTGCATTGGGTACCTTTTTTTCTTCGTCACTTGTTAACATAATCATGAATCATTTAGAGAAAAATACATTCTTAAGAAAGATTAATTTAAATATATCAAATAATGTAGATTCATATTCGATCTTTCGATTTCAATATTTTTGTTGTACTGATTATGCATTAACAATTTAAATAAAATGTAGATTCATAGATGATTGTCTTTTGATTTACGAGGAGGATAAAGACCTACCACTACGTCCTTCAGAATTCAATAATATTTTATCTGAAATTCAATAAAACAGTAGGATTTTTTTTTTTTTTTAAAATAACTTTAGAGGCTAAACGTGTTCGTGATTATTTCGTACACAATAAATAAGCTCACTCTTACTGAGTTCAGACCAATGTATGGAAAATCTTTTTTTGCTTAAAGCATTTAGGACTTTCACTCTGGAAGATGAACTTTCGAAGCATTGTGACATCATACAATTAGGAAAGAAAAATGATTACAAGGTTGACATATAAAATATATGAAGTTCGGAAATTTCACTCTCACTCCCATAAAAATGTAAAATAGATTTCTATTTGCCTTTCGTCTGGGATCACAAAGAAGCTTAAAATAAAAAATACAATTTCAAAATAATGCAGACATCTCTAAATCAGAGAATAGAAACTATTTTAAGAATACAGTCAACTTCCGGAATTTATAAGGTGGTTTTGCAGCTGTAGTGAGTTTCACATCGGCATGACAAAAGAAATATTTCTACGAGATTAAAAGTACACATTAGAGACATCAAAGTGACGATTCTTCTTTTGCTTCCGGCCTTTCTGAGACATTTTTAAGATACTAAATCACAAAATTAAGAATGTGGAAGCTCTGTACAGAAGAACAACGATAAATCTGAATAGGAGGTATCTTGAAAAAAGATGAATCATAATCAACAGCTCCATGGAACAACAAACTCAATATCAATAGCATAATTAAAACACCAGAATTGAAGTACTCATATTTTATTAAATTTTCTTCGTGTACAAAGCTATCACACATTATACAAGTAATTAATATAAAAAAAAATTATTTCAGATCGTTCATGATGTGGTCTCAAAACAGTTTCTAGATGTATTATATCGATTACTGTTTGAGTTCGATTCTTCAGTCAGTTTCGAAGTGACACGCTTTTATTAACGAACTGTTCTTAATTCGAGCTGCATATTTTCGGTTCTGTTACTCACGAAGTTGGAAACAATATAACCAAATTGTAACCTGACTGTTTCAACTATATATTAAAAACAGGAATCCACTACTTCATATTTCTCTCCATCGTTCTTGAATCTGAAAAGTAACAAAAAAACATACATCATTATTGTTGATTGAAATGCTATGCTTTTGTGCCAGTTCAGGTCACTTGGATTTTATTTATACTTTTAACAGTGTTGATTATTTTTTGTACGAACATGTCAACTGTGCCTTGAGATCTTGAAATGAAGAAACATTCACGCAATCTAAAAAGAAACCTGTGAGCATATGTGCTTGAGAAACTGGTCTCAGTAATGCCGATGCCGATCACATTTTGTAGTGTCGTGAAAAGATGAAGGAATTAATTATAACATGGTTGGAAATCTTAAATGAGGATGAGCCAGATTAGCGTACGTGGAATTTTGTGAATGGTGCGAAGCATATAATGCAGGGGGCAAAATTTCAAAGTTAGACGCACTCGCCAATGCAAAAGTGATGATCGCCAGTATCTCTCACGTACAGATTATAAGAGGCCCTAACCCACATTCGTTGGTTTGACAAAGAGATTGCATCAGGGCTAAAATTTCAAAACCAGATAATTAGATTCAGTGTAATCAATTTTGAATTGGACAATTCATATACATTTTTGAAAAATCTTACCTTAAGACTTCACGTTTGTGTAACGCTCTCTCTGCACTGAAGTACTGGTTCTCGATTGCAGTTTTCGGATCAGAGTCCTTAAGTGAAGGGACATTAATGGAAATTGTCAGCAAATCATCCAGTGTGCCAGTCTTCAGTGAATTCCTGCAGGTAATCTTAACTCTGTTGAGATTACTGAAATCTCTCGCACATAAAGCAGTACTCACAGGTAAAACTGCACAAAATGTGACATTTGGAAGTAAATTCGGGAATCTTGTAATGAAGTTTTCACTGTAAATCTTTTTCAGTGTCTGATTGAACGTCAAATAAGAAAACAAAAGTTCTGAGGACTTCACATTCCGTGTTTTCTCTCACTCAGTGGCAATTATTCTCCTGCAAAACAAACTACTGAACACTGATCGCCAGTTCTAAATTTCTAGTCGTTACTGGCGACCCGAAATTTTGCGCCCTGATATAATGGTTCTGAAGATTTGTTTGCTATAATGAAGCCACTTTACATGTAATGGCACTGTGGATCGGAAGAACTGTGTACAGGCGTAGAAACGGCGTTGTCAAACGGGAAAGCAATTCATCAGGGAAATCCGTGTGGAATGGCCTATCGTCTAGAGGATTGATTGGATCTTTATTCCTTCAGGGGCCAATCACTTGCCTTCCATCTACAAATGTTGCAAGATGAAATTGGCCCGCTCATAACTACGTCTTCATCGGTAAGGATGTAGTATACTTTCAACAGGATGGTGCAGCATCACATACTCGTGATATGGGACCATTTCAGAATCTCACGTTCAAGCCATCCAGGCCAAATTGACACATGGTTTCAGATCGACCCTTATAGCCTGCAGTCAGGGACGTACGTAGGAATTTAGTTAGGAAGGATTTCAAAGCATTTAGTTGGAGGATGGAATTCAATGAGGATAAATATTAAAATTTGTAAAATTACTCCTAAAATTAGGCTTACTTTATAGAAAAACAGGGATTCGGAAAGGGAGTGTCCGGAATCCCCTCTTCTGTGTACGTCCTGATTGCAGTGATATCTTATATTCTGACCACTATCATCAGTGTGTGATACGAGGTCAAGCTCAAGTTGATTTACGGACTAGATTCGAAATTACAGGCCTCCGAAGTTCTCACAAGTTACTGAAAGTTGCGTGAGTGGCATTTGTTCGATTGGCATTTGCGGCTAACCTAAAAGACCTAGGACGTTATTTAAGGCGTCATTTTAAAGCTTTCGAAAAGAACTTTCAAACGATATCCAACACGTCAGAATTCATTTTTTCTTGAAAATATCAAGTTTAAATCGATTTTCTCAGAAAGCCATATTTTGAATTATTTTTTTTTTAAAGAATCGTAAAACAATATTCGGATTGTTATGAACAAATCTCGAAAATTTCATTTCCAGATCAACATGGGATCATTTGTTACAAAAGTTTCCACCTCCACACGGGGAGTTGAAAATCACGTTATTTACGTTCATTAAAAAACACTGAAAGAGATGAAGATGTTACTAAATTAAATGAACAGCATATCACAGTATTAAAAAACACATTGACTATGTTTCTGTACATATCTGGAAGTCCAAGACTTCTCTAGGCTGCTTATAGCTTAGTCTGACGTGAGCTTGAAAAGCTTCTGCTGTCATTAACATCTTTGTGAGGCAAGATGTATAGTCGGCCTGTGAGGTCACTGGATTCATCTTATACAGTACAAATCCAGAGAGCACCTAGCTTCCGAGGACATGCAAAAGTAGAGAACCCAGCAGAATAGAGAAACTTCACTTTCATTTCATCTTTCCCCATAACACATGTCAGCCACCACTTATCATTACAGATTGCAGTTATATATCCACTTATGTCGGTCTGTTCCAATACGAAAATACCTTGTCAAAAAGTTTCGGAAGATCTGAAGCTGTAGAATGAACGCATGAAATTCCTATGTACCAGGAACTGTGATTTGTTGAAGTGGTCTGGTAGAAATGTTGGTGACTCAGTGATTTTTTCTTGAATTGACAAATATAAAATTTACGCCAGTAGTTAACCGCTGCCGCCAAAACGCTGTTGGGGTGAAGAATTTTATTATTATATGGATGCTACAGACTTGCTTACGCTGTCAACCTCTTGACTGTGCCAACAGCCGCATTACAAGGACCCTTTGCATGAGCTACAGCAGCAAGATGCTATTCAACCTATATGCCAAAATCAGCTTTATGTAAACATAAATTTAAAAAATTATTTTGGTTTTTGATCCATCAAAACAGTAGTATATCTTTTTCGGTCTAAACTGGTTTGTCAAGAATCCAATCTGCTGGAAGAAGTACACAGCCATAACGTTGTGATCGTGACACTACAAAATTACAACATAACTGACACACACTGTTTTTGTTTCTCCTTTATAGTACACTACAATAACGACGCCAGTTTTAATTTCCTGGGGGACGAGGGGAGATATTTGGAGGTAGCTGTAGTTTCGTATACCAAAAAGAGTAGGGGGAGGGGGCTCCTTGTTCCCCTCAGGCGTCGTCGCTGACAAAATGCATGAACAGAGACCTGCTCACTAGTCCAGTGATAGATAGCTTTGCGACTCATCCTGTGCCTCAAAATTATTATTTCCATCCATTTTATAAGAACTGAAATTAATGTGATTTTCAATTCCACGTTTCGTTTGTAAACAAATGATCCCACGCTGATCTCAGAACTTCGGGGAAAATGAAATGAAATCTTTAAGTTTTACGTCCCTCGGTTATGCCAAAGGAGACGGTGATGAAGAGAGATGCTTTAAAATGACACCTTAACCAACATCCTAGTTTTTTTTTTTTTTTTTTTTTTTTTTTTTAAGGTAAGCACGAAATGCCAATCGAACAAATTTCACTAACGCGATTTTTAGCAAAATTTGAGAAGTTTGAGGTCTTGTAATTTTGAAGCCAGTTCAGATATTAAACTGAAATATTACGATTTGCCATTTTCCAATGGTACCAAGAAGTACCGAATTTCATCAACATCTGGCAAGATAAGGTAGAATTTGTTTGAAAATTGTGTTCATTTAACATGAAATAGCTTGTTCCGAAACATGGATAAGAAAATGGGATTTGAAGAATACCTTTCTCGACCCCCGAACTTAACATCCGTGAACTTCTACCTCTGGGGTATATGGCAAAACATGGTGCATGACCCAAAACCACTAAACCTGGTGAATATGAGGGGAGACATTGAACGTTTGTATATTTGCTATTAATGGTGGTGGGATTATTTCTAAGCTTGAGTTCACATGCACGCAAAATCATGTTCGTATCCCATTATGTGGTCAAACTATACATACAAACAGTAGATATGTATATTAATTTAAGACAGGCTGTAAAATTCAAAACTACATTCTTACACATTTCCATGAGTGTAATTATCTGATGTTTATACAAAAAACGATTCCGGAAGCCTAAGTAATCTAAGTATTGACCCAATTATACACATATTTTTATAAAGATCCCTAAACAATTCCACTGCCTGTTTGCTACTGAAACACGATTGGACTAATTTGTGCTTAAAGTTTCTTTTTAGCACCCAGGCAATAAGATACAAAACCTACTATTAAAAGAGTGATGATATACGAGCTCTCCCAGATTGTGTGTGTAGAATGCCTATATGTAAAAACACAAATTGCTAAGATGATACTCTATGACATGTGCCCACAAGGACAGGACATGATGAAACTATAAGTCACTGAACTTTAGAGGGGTGTTAGGAAAGAAATTGAAATGCTTACAGTAGTTGGTAACTAAAATTTTTACATAAAACTAAAAAACATGTTTCTGAGGGAAATATTTTGGGCTTTTCCTTCTGCACTTTTTGTATAGAATTCGTCTGAATTGAAAGTCTCGAATCACACCACCTCTTTTTCTTCCATCCTAAATCAAATATCTACAAACGCTGAAACACGTATATACTAATTTTCAATGAAAAGTTCAAATATCAAATTGTATGACTCTAATATTAAGGAATTCTGAGATATGGATATCTTATTATAATAATTACAACCTCCACTACAAGTCCAATGTGCTGTTCAAAATCAAGAACACAGCGAAGTACGCGAGTATCTGAAATTTACTTGATTTATTGCGGATGTCACTGATGGAAATCAGAGTCACTGAGTAACTTTAAAACCAAATAATGCTTTTTAGGACATGTCAAAGAATAATTTACGAGGAGCGTCCTGAACCATAAAGAATATGGGGCACTTCTGCTCTATGTGTGACTTTTAGACCAACTAACAATATGAATGAATGTAGAAAAGTATACATTCGGAAATTCTATGATCTGCAGGTTTACTTTATACTCTAGCCTTATTTCATTTACCTTCTGTCCCTTGATCTAGAGCGTGAATGACGAGAACGGCTCCTTGAGCGTGATCTGCTGCGAGAGCGTCGCCTTGGGGAACGACCTCTGAAATAAAGTAACATCAAGTTAAAAAACGTATTGGTAAGAATCTTCATTATTAAATATGAAATATACGTTTCTCAATGTGCAAATTATTCAATATAGTTCTACTTGAAATTTTCACTGTTAAGTCCAAATTATGTATTTATACTACAATACTTCACCTGGACGACGTCTATCTCTAGCAGAAAATAAAGCAACTATACTTAATATACAGAAATCTAAAAATGCCAAATTACAATTACCCAATTTGTGCTCCCAAGCGGATGATGTGTGTTATCTGAAACGAAATATTACTTTATGGTACGTATTTCATTCATTCACCAATTCGTAAGCGAAAATAATAATTTTTATCAGTTATGACCTGAAAATTTATCGCACTGTTTCATTGGTTAAAAACGGATGGTAATCATACGATTACAGTGTTTTTACGTAAAATTTCTCAGCCTAAAGAATTTACACAATTTTCTATCGTAACCCAGAAAATGTACTAATTACTACACAATAACAATGTATTAATAATAATTAAAAAAAAAACATTCTAAAAATATTTACTACCTAATCATTATCGGAGTTGGTAGCATGAAAATGTTTAACAAATAAATCTTTGGAAGTAACATTAACTTGTCCGCTTCTTTGACAGTTTACATGAATCAGAACAAAATACTGAGAGCTGTGATCTTATCCTCTATTACTCAACAAAACACACAAAATTTAAATTGTGTGATATGTTTGATAATAAAATTAAAATAAATAAATAATAATAATAAAGTTGGTAGAGGTTATTCCTTTAAGCGAACTTAGTAATTGGGAAACAATAATAGTAAACATCTACACATTTGTTGTGCTACTCTCAATAATAGGGTTATTCTTGTACTATCTGAAAACTTACTTGAAGACTTTCTTTCGAACTCTTGTTAGGAAGACTACTATGGAAAGTCGCAATTAACTTTGCTTCCAATATATATAAGTACTCACTCGAAACTGAAAACGGAAGCTCACGCTCTAACACGTACAGTCGAAAAGGAAAGTTCTAGTATGTTCGTGATGTCATAGCTGTGTCCTATATGAATTCGAGCATTTCATAATTTTCATTGCTCTTTTATCTTTGTTATAATTAGTCTCGTTATACCAGAATCCGTTTCATTCATTTGTTAGTTCTGATTAAATCACTCAACTTGTATATGAATTTATGTAAGTAAAAAAGACACACAGAGTTCCAAGAATTCATACTAACTTTGAAATATCATTCCTTGAGTGAATTTAGGATCGGGAAGGGAATGAAAAAGGGTGTTCTGACCATTTGGACAGAACTATGGAAAACTGTAAGCGTTAATAATGGCTATAGGGTAGAAAAATCACCAATGTGGGTGGAAAGAAATGTTATAACTGCAAACTCAACACCGTCCGCTATCCTGATGTCGGCATTTTAAGATCACTTAATTTTCAATTAACTTAAAAAGTTCGTTACTGAATTCTGTGTGTGTGTGTGTTTTTTGCGACTTCAATTTTGAGCCCTCCATTCGATAAACATCAAAAACTATCTGAGAAAGTAGTGGAATTTTTCGCGTCACTCTTACCGTTCCCGAGATGTTGGCCAAAAATTTCCAATTTCGGGACATTTACGAAGCCATATCTCGGGAACCGTAAGTCATAGATCATGTTTTGCGAATTTTTCAATTTTTTGAGTCCTCCATTTTGAGCATGTACCTTTGTAAAACAATATATCGTATGTTTTAACAAAACTCTTAAACAAAACATGTGGAAAAAATTTAGTATTCACGGAAACTATAAATAAAGTACATAGAACAATTGTCATAAAACCTGCAAAGTTAAGAAGAAAAAATAATTATTTTTAAGTTCGTTCTGGCAGTGCTCTTAGAGCACTCTCAACTTTATTATTATTATTCTTAACGAAAAGAGAGTATTGTGATACGTGTTTTAGGACTAGGATTTAGAGAAAAACATTAGGAAATTTACTATCTGTAGCAACCTATACCAGAGTTTGCAAAACTAGTTTCGAACATTGGTTCTCTATAGAAATTCTATCGAGAAGAGATACATCACGTGATCCTGATCCCATTTGAAAAAAAAAAAAAATGAAAGAATTACAAAATGGCGGAGAATGTCCAGTGTGCGCTCAGAATATCTCTACCAATCCATATTGGTGATTTCTATTTTATAACCATTTCTAGCGCTTACAGATTCAATGGCTTTCCGGACTTCTGGAACATCCTTAGATCTTTGTTACTTTGGATTCACTGAATCAATCTGCCTACCAAAATCTTCAATACGGCATAAAGTATAAGATCATCTCTCAAAGTTTATACGCACGCTCTTAAAATATCCTGAATATGGGGTTTAAATATTTGCTTATTTTCGCAGTTTTATATTTTCAGTACCGTAATCTAATAATATTTACAAGAATTTCAAATTAGCATGGTAAAATTCAATGTTGTCTTGTTAGATAATTTATATCTTTTATCTGACTGCAAATCTAGTGGTATTAAATGTCACAACCTTCTTTGAACAATTTGACAATGTCTACTGATTGAAGCTAAAAATAAATCCGTGGATTCTACCTTTTACGAGTTCTCATGATCATTTGTCTCTATTCTACTGATCATGTCTAATTATGACTGCTAGTTGAGAACTAGCTCTATGAACTAGCTCTTTTCATTCTTGATTGTACTTTCTGTATGAGTCTTACCTCTGTCTTCAGCTATTAACAATATACATTAATGTATGTCCTCCTTCACTTTCCGTTACTTTGAATACTAAAATTAGTTCCGCTCTTTTATCATATGCATTTAACACCCTTAATCATCTAAATGTGTTTGATTGGACTGTCAGTTTAAGAATTGGCTTTACCCAGAAATGTCGATTACAGTGCAATTTTTAAAATAAAATTTAATTAAATATACGGAAATGCGACTTCTGTTTACCTTTAATTTATATACCTTTTTTACTACGTCATTTCTATTGTACTAAGCAATTAGTGCAATATTTTAGTGTCAAATTCTAAGCATGCAAACCAACATTATCTTAAAAAAATATACAACTCGACTAGTCATTAAGCTAGAAGGAATGAAATTTCAGCCTATAATGCTGTTAAATTGACAATATAAGTCTTAATAATAATAAATTCACTAACCAGGGATACTGAAAAGATATATGATTAAATAGAATACCAGGCTCTGTAGCTATTGGAGGCACGCTGCGTGAAGACAGAAGAAATTGGTGAATATGTGCAGAAGCTGCAAATGGTGTGCTGTTGTCAACACATGAAGTTGAGTGTTGTTTTCAGGGGTGGAAACCCTACAGCATCAATCCAGCAGATGGGTAGGTTGTCGGTAAATGCACCTGAAGGTGAAGAGATTGTGGAACGGTCTTGTTGTTAGGTGAGTTAGTTGGCTGGAAACACCGCCGCGGTGAGTTTTAATTCGCTTATATGCCAACAAGGGATGCGCGCCGAGGAGTTGAACACCCTGGGTTTCATATTGTGAAGACGTTGTTGGACCTTGTGATGTTGGTTTGTTGCGGTTACTTTGGAGATCAGGGTGGCTGCAGCAACGAAAGATGGCGGTGATGAAGGTTGTAGTTCAGAAGAAGACGATTATCCCTGCAATTGCGGTCACATAGCATAAAAATTGATCAATTATTTTTCTTGTTAATTTTTTTTATTATTAAAACTGCCTTAATAAACATGTTGGCACGATCAGTTGCCCACAAAATATCATCACAAATGACGCTGTCAAAAAATAAGAAACATTTTTCCAATTAAACAAATATATCTGTAAATGTAAGAGACCTTATCCCACTATACTTAACCGAGAACATGGAGATCAGTACAAAACTCCCTGTAATTTTCTATTCATCGACAGTTCTCAAGTCATTATGATCCTAAATTTCAACGTACTAGAACAATCGATGAATCGAAGATGGAGATTTTCTTTTCTATCTTCAGTTAAGCACAGTAGGACAAGGTTGTACAACTCAACTAATTTAGTGTTTGCAATTATTTAGCACATGCATGCCATTCAAACCTTGCACTACATTTCTTAAGAGAAATTATAGAAATTTGGCTAAGAATTAAATTGTATTATAATAAACATACTACACAATTGGTAAAATAGGCTTCAACACCCAATGCTACTCATTTATTGTTTATATACTTTTCTCTTTATGGTTGAATTGTTAGGTAAAAGAATGATCTATAAATAATTTTATACTTTATTCTGAAATCAAGCGAGCTCAACATTTCCAATATATATCTATATATATTAGAATAAGTTTCAAAAATTAACATACAAATGACATGCAGCAGAAAAGCATTTTGACTATGTTTTTATATATTCGTTATGTTGATTTTTAAAACTTACTTAAATATGATATTAAAACAGCCTTATTTGTGATGATAAACAATAACATACTGAGATATGAAAAAAAGAAAAACAGCACTTACATACTTTATAGGGTCTGATACGGCCAACACTTAGAAAAATAAAATCTGAATTGTTTAGTACTGAAAAAAGAAAAAAGTAAATTGGATAATAATTAACAATTATACTCACCCAGAATAACGTGGTGGGGGACGTCTTCCTCCCCTGCGACTTCTCCCAGTTGACATTTCAACTCTTACCCTAGCTCCACAAAGGCGCCTAATTACCAAAAATGGAAAATTATGAGTTCAAAGCAAAACTGTACGTAAACATAGTTACCAGAACAGAATTAACATCTCTTAATTAAAATAGTATGTGGTTTGGGATAAACAGTAATTAATGGACAAAGCATATTTATATAAGCACTTCTATTAATGTTAAATTTATTTCTAAAGAAAGTTAGCGCCAGTTGATACCATGGCAGTATTTCGTAACTTAACAAAACCAGAGTCTTGTGACGCAAATTACATGTCCACGTGATCGACTCAGAAAAGGACATTGAGGAGGAAAGTAAAATATAGCGTAAAATCTCTGAAAGTTCAATTCGCAGTCATATTGACTTTACGTAACACCTAACTGTACGCTCCAGATGAAAGAGAACAAACACTAATATAACATTATTTGTCCTGAAATACTATATTAATCTTGAACTCCATTTAAACATCCGCTTTCTTTCTCAGTTCAATCGTAAACGTTTCGATGACTCCTTGTAAAAATCGTAGATAGTGATGATTTATTTTACTTATTCCATTTGGTAAAACTCAATATTAAAGATAGATAAATTCAGATATTTTGTTTTGTTTAAGGGAACACTTTTCTCTTCTTCGCTTAACCCGTAAGTACTCGCGCCCTTTTTGTGACACTAGTACTCGCGCGGGGGTCCAGTAGACCCCGAAATTGATATTTGTTTTATTACAATAAAAATATATTTTTTTAATAATTAAGACAATGTAGCGTAACTCTAGACATGTTTTTAAAAGTATTTGCTGCAATCAGACTTTTTGAACTCGTTTTTAGACATTTTTTAATATTTTTTCATCAGGACTTCTGGTTAGAAACACAAAAGTTACGTGGTTGGGGGTCTGTGAACACCCCGTGCGAGGTACTTACGGGTGGCTCTAATGTTTTCTCAAAATTTGTAAGCCTGTTCTTTCCCTTCGCTCCCCTACTAAATAGCTGCCAACAACTGTAGTTTTAAATGCAGTATTTCCAACCGATATTCCATAGCTGAAATTTGTTCTCCTTTTTACCTAATATTTGGATTTCATTTACTACTTAAAGTATCAACAGAATCAACACTATTTACAACAATGAATAGAAGTCAAATATAGCTAAGGAAATATATATAACATAATAGCTTACGTTCCGTCCAAACCACGTACTGCATCTTCTGCATCTCGTGGATCCTCAAATTCCACAAACGCAAATCCTGGTGGACTACGAGCTACCCACACATTTCGAAGGGGACCATATTTGCTGAAGGCTGCCTCGATATCATATTTTGACGCATTGTTTCCAAGATTGCCAACATACACTTTGCACGCCAAATCCCAATCACGATAGCGCGACATGCTTCACCACCTACAAAATAAAGTATTTTCCTTACTTAATAACCGTAAGAAACATATATTACATATTTAAGCTTACCTTTCTCTTTCAAAACATTTATAAGTA
The DNA here is from genome assembly GCF_964235325.1 of Thermobia domestica. Lineage (NCBI taxonomy): Eukaryota > Metazoa > Arthropoda > Insecta > Zygentoma > Lepismatidae > Thermobia > Thermobia domestica. The sequence goes on along the minus strand of NC_137463.1, from coordinate 34,609,473 downwards.
CTGTATATGGATCATCTGTAATATCCCATGCTTTGTAAAAAATAGTTCCCCTCCTTTCTTTTTTCATTTTATACATATATTCCTTACATTCTTGTAAATGCCTAAAATTTCTAACTTGTTGTAAAACTAAACAGATCTGAGAATTTTCAATTATATTAGATTGTGCAACTGACAACCTAATTAGTGTTAGATTTAGCATTATTGAATAGTCGGAAAAGTAATAACGGTAATAAAGTACTTTTTTTTGAATGTCATTTATTAATATAAAAACAAATATTTTGTTAAGATAACATTTTGTCATTTTCCAGTGAGCTTCATAATTGCTTGTTCATACAAGCATGGTTTTTCTAGGCGAAAAACTAAGCAATGTGCTGATTTACAGCTCTATCTGTATTGAAAGCCACACAAGGAGTTTTGAAGAGTGCAAAACAAGCGGAAGTTTGACGGCATAAGGTTAGGCAAGTATTATGGGGATGGTAACACATCCCATCCAATCTCGAATTTTTGGCGAGTGCTCAAACTTTTATGTGGCTATGCATTATCGTGATGAACAACTCCTTTACGATTAACAAACTTTGGCCGTTTTGCGATTATGTATTCGTTCAAATCGTTCAACTGTCGATAGTACACAGTCGATTTGATTATTTGGCTCCTTCATAGCGGTTCCAAATACATGAGACCATTAAATTTCCACTATCTTGAAAGTACAGACTTTTTGTCAGGAATATTTGTTTTCGATGTCGTTTTGGGCGAATTGTCGCACCGGGGTCAATACGGTTTGCGTACCACATTGTTGTAAATAATCAACTTCTCGTCACCAGTTACCAATATCTTAAAAGTGTTTTAACCCTTAAGAGATCCCGGGTTTTTGGGCTATTTTTTTAGACTTTCAGTCAAGCAGCTACTGCATCGTCACTATTTATCCTAGGATCATGGTTCATACCTCGTTCTCTTCAGAATGGAGCTGGGCTTTCAAATGATACCACTTGCATGCTCATACCATATACCAGGAGTGGGAAAAATGATGTCAAATGGAAAATTTCGGAGGGAAATTTTTTTTTCTCGCACTTTGGACCCCCCTGGAGCGACCCTGTGTGAACGTAGCCATCTAAAAAAAATCTGATAGATAGTACTTGGTATACTGAATGTGTGTGCCAAATTTCAAGTTTCTATCTTGAATACCAAGGGCGGGAGAAATTTTATCAGGAATTCCCACCATGCCCCAAATTACCGTAAAACACCATGATCTCAGGTAAAAAATTTCCTGAGACATCCCTAATTACCCTAGGGTCACATTTCGCCCATCATCCTCTTCAGAACAGAACTGCCTTTCAAGCGGTATGACTCACGTGTCTCCATCATGTATCTAAGGCGGGAAAATGAGGAAAAACGGAATTTTTTGGGTCTAAATATCCTTTTTTCAACTTTTAGCCCCCCTGGACCCCCCCTGTTTTAACGCAGAGATCTGAAAAAAAATCTGGTAAATACTACTCGATGGGCTGAATGTTTATGCACAATTCCAATTTTCCAGGTGCAAAAGTAAGCAAAAAAAAAAAAAAAAAAAAAAAAAAAAAAAAAAAAACGACAATGTCCCATATTCCCGTATACAGAGGGAAATTTTTAAACATTCCCTGAGACATCCCTAATTACCCTAGGGTCATGTTTCGCCCATCATTCTTTTCAGAATAGAACGGCCTTTCAGGCGTTACCATTCACTTGTCCCCATTAGGTATCTAAGGCGGGAAAATCCCGTGAAAGGGATTTTTTGGTAAATTTTTTTTCAACGTTTAGCCCCTCTGTACCCCCCTATTTTAACGCAGAAATCTGAAAAAAAAAATCTGGTAAATACTACTCGGTGTACTGAATGTTTGTGCACAATTTCAATCTTCTAGGTGCAAAAATAAGCCAGCACAAAAATAGTACCGAAAATGTCCAAAAGTCCCCTATACAGAAGTATATTTTGATAAAAATTTCCTGACACTTGCCTAATTACCCTAGGGCCATGTGTCGCACATCATTCTCTTCAGAATAGAACTGCTTTTCAGGCGTTACCATTCACTTGTCTCCATCATGTATCTAAGGCGGGAAAATGAGGAAAAACGGGATTTTCGGGTAAAAATATCCCTTTCTTCAATTTTTTGACTCTCTGGATCCCCCCCCCCCCGCCTGTTTTAACGCAGAAATCTGAAGAAAAAAATCTGGTAAATACTATTCGGTGGACTGCATGTTTGTGCAAAATTTAAATCTTCTACGTGCAAAAATAAGCCCGCCAAAATTACTTTACATAAACCCCCCCAAAAAGTATTACACTAAAATATAAATTTTAGACTTATGACGTCATCACCTCCTATGTCTCGACACAGGAAGGTGTGAAACCATCCGTAATGTCTTCTGCAATGCCTCTGGACTTAAAAAAACACGACGAAAAAGCTCAAATACGAGAGTTATAACGCAATGTACCATGAAACACCCCGTATGGTACAAATTGTACCATAGGATCCCCAAAGGGTTAATGAACAAATCGCAGTTATGCGTCGTAAAAGCTTGAGGTTGAATGTTCCTGCAATCTCTCGTATAGTGTAATGTGGGTTTCACTAGATCAATGGTTTTATTTTGACAAGGTCAGCGGTCATCCCTGACCGAGGTGCATTGCTAAGATCAAAATCGAGAGCACAGAATGGCATAAACCATCGTTGGCACTTATGTTCTTGTGAAATATTATCACTGTAAATTATGCAACATTTTACAAGCTTGACGTGCGTTCTTTACTTTAAAGTAAAACAGTAAAATTGCAAAACTCAAACAAAAGTGCTCATTTTTAAGAAAGAAAAAACTGTTAAAGTATATAACAACGTATATGGGAAGGACTAGTACTTGCAAAAATACCCCATTGGTCGATCCTATATATGATTTTCGATAAGGGATAGATGTTATAGATAGCTTATAGATATCTATAAGAAGATATTATAGATAACATTTCTGCGAGATCCATTTTAATATTGTCCTCCCATCTGCGCCTAAGTCCTCCTAATGGACGTTTTCTGATTGGATTTCCAGTTAAAATTTTGAAAGCGTTCCTACCTTCTTCCATTCTGGCTGAATGACCTGCCCACCTGAGCCTCCTAAACTTGATGACCGTAACTATGTTTGGTAAACCGTATAAATTATGCAGTTCTTCGTTATGAATTGTCCCTCATTTCCGTTCCTCTTGGGTCCGAATATTCGTCTCAGGATTTTATTTTCAAATATTTTCAGTGTGCGTTCTTCCCTCAAGCGACCATGTTTCACAACCATAAAACACAACAGGCATGATTATAGTTTTATATATTTTAAGCTTTAAATTCCTCGACAGAATTCGCGACCACAAAATACTTTGAACTGAATAATAACACGAATTTCCTGATATCAGTCGACACTCAATTTCTTTGTGGATATGATTTTGTTCTGGTGATACTGATCTCAGATATTTGAAAGTATCCACTTTGTCGAAAGTATTATTTGATATTTTAACGAATCCATAATTTGACATATTACGATCCCGGTGAACTTCCATGTATTTAGTTTTCTCTGCATTTACTTCTAAACCAATGTCGCTGCAAGCGTTTAATAAGGAATCTGCATTTCTTTCTATTGTTCTATCATCCAGGCACGTAGCCAAGGGGGGTCCGGACCCCCCTTTTCGAACCAGAAATGAAAAAAAATTAAGGATGGATGAATCAAAACGAAATGAGAAAAAGAAGGATCAGCGTTAAAATTACAAACTACAAGAAGTTTTTGGTTACTCTTTCTTATGAGGAGATCTGTATCACTTGCAATTCATGGTGGCGAGGTAAGCGAGATATCCTGAAAAAGTCACGGAATTTGAAATTTCTAGAAAAGTTACTGAATTCTCAGAATTTCTGCTACTAGTCACGGAGATTTCAAGCTTCCGAAATTATAGTACTGTTGTGTAACAGCGTGTAACATTTTTTATCATAATTTTTCATCACATCCTTGCAGTATCAAACATGTTATTTCAAAAACAATTTTCTACTGCTTCTTTAACCTGTCATTTGGAACACTCAGTAGTAGATGGAATAAAAAAAAAAAATAAATAAAATTTATGTGGAAAGAATGTTCTGTTAACATTTGATTCAACATAGAAAGGGATGCAGATATTGTAAAATATTTTACAAGACATTATTAAGTATGTACTTTTTATAATAGTTGAGGTCATAATGAAAGGAAAATTGTTATATTTGAATGAACAGAGGAAGAACGTAAACATTGTAAATCTTTTTCAACAAGTTTTTTAAATTATTTTACTCGAGATTTCCTCATAGTTTGTTATTAAAATATTTACCAACATATCCTCATTTATTGTTCTAACAAACCCATATATGTTGATAGTAAAGTACAACATAGTTTAGATTGATCGAGCTCCTGGGCATTCAATTTTAATGTGACCCCCCCCCCCTTTCCCCATTACGAAATCCTGGCTAAACTAACCAATATATGTTCCAGTAAAATAGTTTACAATGATCGAGCCCCTGGTGTGATGACCATAGTCCTTCAAGTGACGCCCCCCCCCCTTCATGAAATTCTTGCTACGTGCTGTATCATCCCCTATTAAATTTACATCATCAGCATACGCCGTAACCTGGTGAATACAATTCAGCTCTAGGGTCTGGTTGCTATCTTTAATTTTCTTCATAGCGTACTCGGGAACAAAACTGAACAATAATGGCAATAACGCATCTAATTGTTTCAGGCCATTCTCGACGCTGAAGCTCATGGACAAGAATTTTTCTCCTCGGACTTTACTTTGGGATTCATTAAACACATTTTAAGTAATCTAACTAGCTTTTTCAGTATTCCGAATTATGTAAGAATGTTGTACAATGTTTTCCTCCTATCCGAGTTGTAAGCCTCTTTAAAACTAATAAACAGCTGATGTACTGGATAATATATTCCCATTTCTTTTCGAGTATTTATCGAATAGTAAATATCTGGTCGATAGTTGATCGATTTCCCTAAATCCACACTGATAATCTCCAATAATTTCATCTGCGTATGGAGTCAATCTTGTTAATAGAATGTTAAGAGAAATGCCTCGATTTATTACATTCAGTCTTGTCGCCTTTCTTCTGAATTGGAACAGTGATTGATTTTTTTTAAGTTTCGTAATGATATGTTGAATTCCTGTCGTTAAAAAACCAGAAACCTTCAGGACTGGGTAAACCGTGATGGTGGTTATAAGTCTAGGAAACCGCACGATCAGATGAGCACTCTATTACGCATATGATCCATTAACAGAAAATTTGGTACTTTCCCGATTCTGAACAAGCTTAAGAAACAGTCAGTGCATTATAAAATTCGGAATTTTACCGATTTTGCAGATTCCAATCACCTGATTACGTATGCGATCAATGAATGAAAAATTTGTTCGAAATTTTCATAAAATGTACATGAAAGTTAAAACTTAAAAATTTCAAGAATGTACAGAACCACCCGAAACCAAGCTCTTGATGTGCAGCTTTCAAGACTATCATATAAATGTATTTCTCTCATGTTTTATTTTTTGTTTCAAAAAGAGGATGTGTGATATTTTGAAGTAAAAATACTACATACAATTTTGCTAGTTATTTGTGTATCTTTTTTTTAGAAAAAGTACTTATTTTTGGGTATAAGAAGTTAAAAAATTATTATATATATATTGGTTAATCCTTTGGCATTCATAATGTAAATATGTTATTAAAAAAAAAAAAAAAAAAACTTTCGAAATTCATGGTTTATTTTAGAGGTTCTATATTATTATCTACATCAACCACTAATCAAATGAGTTCTTGTGCTGTAGAGAAGCGAAAGAAAGTATGCTTTATCAATTTAAAGCAAAATTTTGAAAAAAGCCCAAAATTTCGCAAGCAAAAAAGCGAAGCAGAAAAAACCGATTTTTTTTTCCAAAAAGCCGTTTCTTTTCCGAGCCCTTGCATCTCTAATGATTCCCAAACCTTCTTTTTCTTTCAAGGTATTCCGTTCTGCTGATGATGTTTTGATAAATACATATGTTAAGCCAATTCTGAAACAAGGCGTGCACTAAGAAACCTTAGACGCACCATCAACATTATCAGGAAGACAATACATTTATCCAGAATCAGCCCAAGACAGAAATACACCCCTATTTAGCTGAAACTAGAACTGATTGTTCAGTACATTACGTTTCACAAATTATGTATCTTCATATCGTTTTAATGTTAAGTTTATGCCTTAAATTGATATCTACATTTGTGGTAGTGTAGTTTCAGTATAACACAAAAAAACATATCTTGAAAGCGTTCGTATTTTTTTCCATTCTGCCCACTTGAGCCTCCTAGACTTTATGATCTTACCGATGTTTGGTAAACCGTATAACTTATGTAGTTGTTCATGATAAAGTTTCCGCCATTCTCCATTCCCGTTCTATTTGAGACCAAATATTCGTCTTGGGATTTTATTCTTAAACACTTTCAGTCTGCGTTCTTCCCTCAGCGTAAGTGACCATGTTTCACAAGCATGAAACACAACAGGCATGTTTATCATTTTATAGATTTTAAGCTTTAAATCCTTCGACAGAATTCGCGACCATAAAATATTTTGAACTGAATAATAACACGAATTTTCTGATTTCAGTCGACATTTAATTTCTTCGTGGATATGATTTTGGTCTGTTAATATTTATCCTAGATTCCGAAAGTATTTACTTTGTTGAAAGTATTATTTGATATTTTGATGCATACATAATTTGCTGTGAACTTCCACGTATTTAGTTCTCTCTGCATTTACTCCTGAAACAATGTTGCTGCAAGCGTTTAACCTTTAGGACACGAAGGAACTATATTTAGTTACCTAAAAATAAAGCTTGGGATACGAAGTAACTATTTATAGATACCTTGCAGTTTGCCCATTAAACTTAATTGTTTTTTAACTTTCTGGGTATCAAATATATGCACTTGCATGTGTTTTATTCAGGAGACATACTAGGCAACTGCTGAATACAGAAATTATGTTGTTATTGTTTTTTTAAAGTGAACGAACGTGACTGTTTGTCATACAAGCTCTTTAAAACGCATTTAAATTTTTAAAGTGCGGAGTTTTGTTCTCAGAGGTTTAACACAACAATAAGTTAATTGTTGTGAAAGAAAATATAAATAATCAGTCAGGAGACGTTTCCCTTCCAATCTTGGTGCCAGGGACGTAATTAGGAATAGAGGATGTGGGGGGAGAGGTCTTGACCTGGCTGAGAAAGAAAGATTTATTTCTGCACGTGGTAACAACATAGAGTGATAAGAGAGTTTGTTTGGGTTCCTGGACTCCTACAGCCCTTGTAAGACGTAGAGGTTGTTGTTAATCTTTTCATATGAGTTGTTAGTCTGAACTGAGTGTTGTGAGCGCGTTCTTTCCTGCATACGAATTTTAACATACAGTAGAATCTACCTTGACGGACCCTAAAATTTGAAAATTTGTTACCGTTGGCTTTACTTGTGAGACTTTGGTGATGTGTGTATTAGTAGAAATGGCATCGAGAGATGTTCTCGGTTCAGAAGACATTCGAGACGAGTTGGAAGCAATGGACACATATTCGGAGTGGGATGAAGAACAAATTGAATTTCCTTCCTCAGACACAGACGAAATTAATTTTGATGACTCTGATTATGATTCTCCCACCCCCCTAATCCTTGATTACAGTGATCGGGCGCAAACCATACTAATTATGAAACTTCCATGTATTATCCGTAAAATGCTTCAACTTTCGTGAGTCTACTGCTATTAGAGCCTGAGCTATGATCATTTGAAAATAACCCTACATTTTGTCATTTCTGTCCTAATCAGTGGCGTAGATACATTATAATTTTGAGGAATTTCCTAATTATGCTGTATGTACCTTATGTTAACAATCCTGTTGTATGTTATTGAGAATATATCAAAGAACATTTTGATATAAATTTTATCTTCTTCGTCAACTTCTAGGGCGGCGGAGGGGGGCGGACGCAAAATTTTTATAAGAAAAATTGTAAAAATTTTGTTTTCCCCCACCCCCTAATCCTTGGTTACAATGGTCGGGCGAAAACCATATTGATTATGAAACTTTCATGTATTCTCCGTAAAATGCTTCAGCTTTTGTGAGTCTACTGCTATTAGAGCCTGAGTTACGATCATTTGAAAATAGCCCTGCATTTTGCCATTTTTGTCCTAATCAGTGGCGTAGTTACATTTGGGGAATTTCCTAATCATGGTGTATGTATCTTACGTTAACACTGCTGTTATATGTTATTGAGAATATATCAAAGAACATTTTGATGCCCATTTTATACGCATCGTCAATTTGTAGAGCGGCAGAGGGGGGAGGGAACTCAAAATTTTTGTTAGAAAAGTTGTAAAAATTCTGTTTTCCCCCCACCCCGTAATCCTAGATTAGAGTGATAGGGGGGTAAACCATACTAATTATGAAACTTTCATGTATTTTCTGTAAAATGCTTCAACTTTCGTGAGATTACGACTATTAGGGCCTGATCCACAGCCATTTGAAAATAACCCTACATTTTGTTCAAAATTGGCGCCGTATCCCAGGTTTTATTTTTTTAAAAGGCTCCGTAATTAAAAGGTTAAAAAGTCCTCTGCATTTCTTTCTATTGTTCTCTTATCATCTATCAGATTTACATCATCAACATACGCCATAACCTGGTAAATAGCATTCAGCTCTAGGCCTGGTTGGCTGACAAAAGTTTTCCAACTCGGACTTTACTCTGGGATTAATTTAAACACATTTTAATTAACTAGTTTTTTCGGTATTCCAAATTTTGTAATGGCTCTGAGATTTGTCAATATTGTCCCCTTACTTAATTTGTCATGTATGGAACGGCCCCGCAGACCTTACCGTGAGGGAGGGCCCATAAAGAGTAAGAGAAAGATAAAAAGAGGGGGCCCAAGAATGAGAAAAACAACTTTTTCTAGGAGGCACAAAAATACGTATTAATGCTTGCCCACCAGAAAGTTACGGCGCTGTCTCTAATGTGAATTTATTACTACAGTTCTGCTAATAGTTAACTATATGAGGTTGGTCTCTTTAAACCTTGGGCCGTGGAGAGAAACACAGTCTTACACGAGGATAGTATTCGGATTTTAAAAAGGTGGGGAAAAAATAAGAAGAGGATGAGCAAGATGAGAAGAAAGAAGCACTTCTACCAGGGTTTGCCCAAGTGGGCCCAGCCCGAAAAAACCCGGTGGGTTTTTTCGGGTTGGACCCACCTGAAAAAAACCCACTTTAAAACCCACCTGGGTTTTTGACCTATTTGTTAGTATATTATTGATACAACTAAGATGATCACATTATAAGTGATTTTTATCAGATTTTAGACTTTCCTTGGGCAAATCAGAGGCTTTCACGTTAACGTATACAACAACATTGAACCTAAGACCTTTATAAAGCCCTGAATGCACTAAATGAATTTAAAAAAAAAAAAAAAAAAAAAAAAAAGCTTGAGATAGTTATAGAACAAATTAATGTATGGATTATGCTTATAGCCTTTTGAAGTAAAATAAGCAATTCTGTACTTTAGAAAATATTTTCCGTGAATAGTGTGCTCGTCGACTCGGCAACACCGAGGGACGTTATCACTCATACGTTTGACGGGTTTAAGGTCATAGGTGCCGGTACTAACAGTACATATGTAAATACATTAGTGAAACTATTAGTGTTATTTCTTACCTTTGATGTAAAACAAGTTTTTTCAACTAAAATTTGGTTGAACAATAACAGTTTATTTCAGTCATTTGTTGCTACTCTTCAAATAAACATTCTGTAGAATCAACACCAGCAATAGCGTAAAAATTCTTGTCTGTCAAATTTAAGAAGCTTAATGCTCGGGGTTCCGAACACTATGTAACGCTTACTATGTCAAGTGCTGAGTTCAAATTTCCGTACTAGTGAAAGTTTTGATGTACACGCCGTGAAAGAAGTGCTCGAGAAATTCCCGAATTAAAAGCAGAAGGATCGGAAATTAATACTTCAACAATGAAACTATTTTACGCTTAAGCCTGCCATACGTCCCGTAAAAAACGGGACAGTCCCGTTTTAGGGCCCGAGCGTCCCGCGTCCCCGTAAATTTAGCCGGAACAGGGAAATGTCTCGTATTTTAACTCCGTTCCATTTCTACTATCAATATCAGCTTATTCGAAAAGTGAAAATGGCTGGGAATCCTGTAATTAGTGAATGTACAGTACGCTGTTGCATGTAACAGTTTCGAGGAAGTTATTACACCACTCTGTTCGACTTGATAGCGAGCGAAATTTGCAATGCTACTTTTTCCAGTGAACTTGATGGAAACTCGGATACTCTCCGGAATATTAAAAAAGATGGCTTTGAGTGTTTCTACATTTACAAACACAGGAAAGATAGCTGACCTTTTCTCCAGCAACATAGATAAGTTAACAAGAATTATAATCTTTTTCAAAGGCTAGGGGCACAGAATTGTGCTTTGGTCCAGGTCTTAGAAAAATGTAAATCTGGCCCTGACAATTACACACGACAAAGGGAGAAAAATCAGCTTTTCATCAGATTAAACTGACGAACGTAATTTTGGCAAATACAGCCATGTAAATAAATATTGCTAAACGCGCGAAGACTATTGAATGTAGATTGTACCACTGATTTAAATAATTTGCATATTGTTTTCCTGTGAAGCATTTTTATAGCACATCTTAAGTTTTTAGGCATCTTTAGTCTATACAATTAATTGCAGGGTACAAATAGAGAAAAGCAGCTGCTGCTTAGTGAACTTTCGCCCGTTATATTCTTGAAAAAAATAAAATAAAATAAAATGAAATCTTTTACTTTTAGTCTCACGGTTATGCCTGCTATGCTCAAGGTGACGGTGATGATGAGGAATGAATGAAATGACGGAATGAAGAAAGTGGGAGGAAACGTGAGAATCCCGAGAAAATCCACGCACAAAGTGTTTGTCCACTACAAAGCTCACTTTGCGCGAGCTGGGATCGAACTAGGGACCCCATGCACCAGAGGTGAACGCTCTACTACTGAGCCACCGCGTCCTATTATAATTTTGTTCATAGCCAGACTATAGTTCAATTCATTGTGTTGGAAAGTTGAGGGGGGACGGAGATTGAGGTGTTCCGTTTTCTCATGGAGAAAATATGACAGGTTTATTTACGCTGGAAGATGTTAATTTCATATAAGACATTTTGAAACATTTATTTACCTCATACAACATGAAATGTATCTTTGTTTTAAATTAATAGGCCCCTTTTGGTATTTATATTTGGCGAACGTCAGTCAGGCTTCTGGATGACTTGATCTACATTTGATTGTTTATCTGCCGAGCTCCTTCATGACTAAGCGGTTAGTGTACGCGTCTTCGTCGTGGGTGACCTGGGTTTGCTTCACGAAAGGAGATCATGTGGTTCAGATTCAAATTTAATCAGTAGGTCCCGTCTCATAAAGCCTCGCTACTGAAAGGGACGTTAAACACAAAATCAACTCAACTCGTTTGTCTGCCTCTACCACACACACTACAGGGTACAACTTTCGGCCTTTTAAGTTAAAATTTTCAGAGTACAAGCACGAGACATTAAATTTCCTGTATAGATTTCGGCGGCATACCAACGTAAAATATCAAAATGGCGGCCATTTTTTTCAAAACAGCGAGTATTTACGCTACGAAGCGCAATCTTCAGTCTTTTAAGTTGATATTTTGACGGTGGAAGCACAAGATATGCTAACATTGCTGTATAGATTTTCTCGACGATCGAATGTAAAATTTCAAAATGGCGGCCATTTTTTCAAAACGGCAGTAAGTAGAAAATTGTTGCAAGTTGTGACAATGACAATCTTGAAATATAAACCACAAATATAAATCTTATTTTAACACTTTTATCCCAAAGACATTGAAATATTTCGAAAAAACCCGATTAAACCCGAAAAAACCCAATTAAACCCGAAAATACCCGAAAAAACCCATATGGGCCCAGGTGGGTTGGGCTTTTTCAAAAAAACCCGGGTTTTTTCAAACCCTGACTTCTACATTTACTTCATAACGAATTTAAGAAACCATAAAACGAAAAAAAAAAAAAAAAAGATATCGGAACGCACCACCACCATATTTGCGAAAGTGTTGGTAACAGAATATTCTCACGGAATATATCTCCCGCCAATTTTGGAGCGTTAGTGTTTGGCCCAATTCTGGCCTTACAGAAGCTACCATCTAGGCATTCACCTCGTGGGACTGAGGAAAACCTTAGTAAGGAATACCAGCCAGAGCCGGGTTTATGCTCACGCTCGATCTACCTATTTTAATGCCACGTTATGTTAGGTCTAAGTACTTGCATCATCCATTTCTCCTGTAAATTTTGTATTTTCTACTTGCTTCTGGACCCCTTCCGCTAAACATAACCCCTCTGCCGAACAAATGTCCTAGTTTTAAGTGGCCACCTAGCACTAGTCGCTTTGTTTCCTGCATAGTCGCTCATGTGGCGTACGTCACGACGCATGTTTATACCCATAAGAGGAAGCATATCAGGATGCACGCACATTATCGATCTGGTTTATCATTTGGGCATGTGCCAGAATAATAGGCATTTATTCCGAAGTTGGTCGTCCGCATGGTTTTCGACAAAAAGCGCAGTAACAGCTACAAAAAGTTAAAGGTCATGAATTTTTAGGACTGCTTTCAAAGGATATAATAATGCAGGGTAGGGTAGAGTAAGGTACAGATAAATAGGATAAAATGAGGTCGGGTTGGGAAAGTTTGGACACATTCTGTTAACATGAGCAATCTGTGATCTCTCGTCTCTGCGTAAGAATACCAAATGGAGAATCTCTATACACCTGCAGCCACATTCAGAATACAATTCCTCGCTACTTTCTCATAATCCAACCATGCGATTATCTTGCGCGTAGTAGTTGCTCCGCTTGCCAAATAGTTCTATGTTTATAACTACTTCTATATAACTTCCGCTCTCCTTACATATTATCAAGCACACAAACAAATTATCCATTTCTTCACGGTAAATTTTCAAATTTTTGATAGAAACAGACGATCAACTTTGGAACTTAACTCGAGGTCTTAGTGAATGGGTTAAGTTTAGAGTTACCCCTCCGCTTTTTATAAAAATCAGGAAAATTTACAGGAGAAATGAGATAAGAAATGATAATTTGAAGTTTTTATTTGATGTTTAGGAATGTAAGTTCGGCAGGAGAGTTATGTTTAATACGAGAAAAGATATGTGGAAGTTAGTACTACTTGCCGGATGCGGAAGGTTTCAGCAGCATGGTAGTTGTAAAATATGGCGAACAGGTGTAACGGATGCGCAAAAATAATGAAGAAAACCTTTTAAATTTTTGTGATGCACACGGAGTACTTAAATTAAGTGAAATATAAGAATTTTTAATACTTTAAGCACTGTTTTTTGTATGTTGCAAAGTTCAAGGGCACCTTCAGACTGGAGGGGCAACTCTAAACTTAAGCCTAGTGAATCATTTGAGGAGAAAAAAAATGAAATCTTTTAACTTTTACGTCCTACGGTTATGCCGGTTAGGCTAAAGGACACAGTGATGATGAGAGATGAATGAAAAGGTGGAATGAAGAAAAGTGGGAGGAAACGGGAGAACCCCGAAAAAACACGAGCACAGTGTTTGTCCACCACAAAGTCCACACGGGGCGAGCTGGGATCGAACCAGGGACCCCAAACACCGGAGGTGAACGCTCTGCCACTGAGCCACCGCGGTCCCCAAAGAAGAGTAAGAGAGAAAAATCATATTAGGGAAAAAAATTGAAGATTATTTTTTCCTTAATTTGACGGGCTCCTCTTCGCCTGTACTGAAATTTCTTTCTTATACCGCTTCATACCAAGGAAATACAGACTCTTTAAACCAGGAGCTGAAATATAATGGACACATTTTTTTTATAGCGACAGGATTGTACTTTATATGCGCATGAAACTACACCTGTATGCTATGCTATCACAGGAAACAAATTCAAATAAGAAATACCCTGAAAAAAATTAAAAATAAATTCTAGTCGCCCTCTTAAATATAAGCCTAGGAAGTTTAATATCATGCTCCATAAAAAAGAAGTACAAAAATTCCTACATCCAACCTCCAAAATCCATTCCGTATGAGCCCCTTTATCGAATACAGTATTGTAACACAATAGATTTAACATTTCCTTACCGTTTGTGTATAGAGTAAGTTTTACTCAATAGAAATTAGGAGTTTTCTAATAGCTAATGTAGTAATAACTGCTTCTCTCCACTATACAACAACTATTCAAAATGGCGGACACTTCATTATCATTCGGCTTGTACTCAGTGTTGGTAAGAGATGTGTTCAGAAGTAGCTAAATATCGCACAGAATCATCACTTTACGCACAAAATCTGCCTAAAAATAGCCAAACTCACCACCTTATTCAGAGTCATTTTGACGTACGATTCGAGCATACTAAAGGGCTGAATACTGCATGAACATATCCGTGGCGTATTTACAATTTTGTGTCGAGGGGGATTTGCTAACTTTTGGGGGTGGCTTTGCCTGAAAATGTGAAATTTCTGCAAGATATTTCACATACTTTACTATAGTAAGTAAGACTTCGGGGGGGGGGGGGGGCTTAAGTCCGGGATCCCTCCTAAATACGCCACTGGAACACATGTTCTACTAACTCTTTAGTATGCCACTAATAACGCGTCAAAACGACTCTGCATAAGGCCCATTGCTGATAGAATTTAATAACGGAGCTAAATGTTTTATAGTTTGACACATAAAATAAAACTTTTCCTTGAATGTTGTTTTTTTTTTCAAAATAAAAACTTGAATATTAATTATATATATTATTGACAAGGGTTAGGTGATAGAGCAGCCATGGCTGAACCTCGCCCGCTTCAATAAAGACATTTTCATTTCATTTCATTTCATTCATATATATATATATAGATAGATAGATAGATAGATAGATATAGATAGATAGATAGATAGATGAGGAATATAGAACTTCAGGTTTTAAAATTCTATTAAAAGAGATGTTAGGTAACAGTAACGACCGCAGTTTCTATTTTCCGTTTTGAAGGGAGCTTGTAAAGTCTTACTGAAGTGAGCGTTAGCGAATCTTCTACTATTCGACTCGATTGGAATTTGTCTGTCCTACGATTTGTGTTGTGTATTGTGCAGAGAATTTTTAGTTGACTAGTGCGGAATGGTCCTTCTGGAAATGAGACAAAAAATGTCAATCCGTTGATCCGTACCAACCTTCTCTTAAAAATGCGGACTGTAATGCAACGGAAATAATGCAAAAATCAATTCTAATTTCTATGACTATTATCACCAAGTCTAAAAAATATTTTTCTGTTAATGCAAACCAGTATGAAATGTTGTTGAAAATCAATTTAAAGCAAGCAGATTAGCTCTAGAGAATAATTGATATTTTTGCTTGGCACTGCATATGCCAAAAGGATTTCTTTCACATAACACAAATTATGCCATGAAATAAACTCTTACCTTATCAGGTGCCGAATTTGCACCAATCTTCTTTAAATTTCGAACATTGCAATGCGACGCACAAAATGCTAAAGATAATTTTTCTATGTGGGACTATTGAAAATTTTGCTTTACTTTGACGAAAAATGTTACGGAAAGTGGCTAGAGGACCATCGAAACCTTCCTTAAATTTCTGATTCAAGGACGTAATTGGCATCCAATTCAAATTCGATTCCACTAAACTTATTCATCAAATTCGAATAAGCTGAGTGACCTATGTTATGATTCCGTCAAAGTCAATCAGTTTTGTTACCGATGTTCCTTCTGCAGAGGATTCGATTCTTTAGGATGAATCGCCGCGGAACTATCCTCTACTGTAAGTGACATGAGCGCGGTTTTTTGTTTGAAGTATCTTTAGACGAGTGGAAAGATATGAAATAGTTAATGTAGATTAATGAATAGGTTATGTAAGTAATAAATATCCGACCAAGAAACATAACAAGTAATTATATATATTTATTGTGCAGTGTCATTTTAGAATGAATATATATAAGCCAGCTAATTGTATGTGTTAAGTATCTTGTAGGGTTGTAATGTCTCGTGGTCTAACTCAGGCCGAGATAAGGAATATTAGTGTCTCTTTCTGGGAAGTTCACAGTTGAAATATGTTAATCCACTGTGGGAGAGTAATATTTAGAGGGTACTGGTCAAGTTTAGGTACATCACATTCTGCAAATTCCACAGGTAAATTCCAATACCCCGCTTCGAAAGACATGTTTATAAGAAACCAGTTTCGGTGCAGCTTTACTATTCGGATCCAGAGATTGTACAAGGCCCAAAAAATTTAGGGAAGTCTTTAATTTGCCCATTTGTCTAGAACAGAACCCAATGAACCCTACGGGGCTTCTAACCCATTTCTACTCCTACTAACTATGGATCCGTGTAGTAAAACTGCACGCAAATTTCTGGAAGGGGCAGAATTAAATACGTAATGCAGCTATATTTTATGTTTGCAAGTGTAGCGTTACAAGTACTTTATGACATTTAAAATAAGTGGGTAGATATGAAATATGACTGTGTTACTATTTTCCGTCGGTGGAGTATTTTGGCGCAGTGTGCAAAGACGGTATTCTATGTTTACAAGTGTAGCGTTGCTATGTGAAACCATTACAAGTGTTATCGGAACTCGTATCGGCAAGTCTTTACTTTGGGCAAGGCAGTGACAATAATCAATGAATTTGAACCGGTTTCTGCAATTATATTTACAGTTCCCAAGAAGGAAAGACATAAAACAACGTGCCCTGCGGGGCTCTAACCCGCCTTCACTCGCTGACGCTCGCTTGGCAATAATATGTACTGACAGTATATCACTGCCTTGCCCAAAGTAAAGAGTTACCCTCGTATCATTGGGAAAACCCATTTATTTTCACTACTTCTGTTTACACGTTTACTCACAGTCTGACGCGTCAGCGTACCGTCTACGCCCTGCCTAGACTCGGTTTGATTGCTTTTGTGCTTTTTAGTTGCCACCTAGCAAAGATTGATTTGTGTTTTTTATACTATAGTTTTTATGACAATCCTGACGCTGTGTCTATACGGAAATCATGAAAGAAGTGTAATTTTTCAGCAATTAATTATGGTGACCTCTTTCTATTCTAAGTCAGGTAACGTAATGTCGCCAGCGGAAATCGGCTAATCACAAATATTTCTTACTTTCGTGCTTCTTTCCCTCTATCCTATATCCACGTGCATCTATTTAGTATTATTGTGCAATATTAACACCTTCGAAATGTTAAGTGTTGCAAACTAATTTCTACTGAGAAATTACTAAAACAATGTTTCCTTACCTTCTTACTGTGATAAAGGATTTGAATTAAAAATTTATTATAACGTCAATTTTTATTATAAGATGAGTATAAATATCTGTGTGAGTGTATGGCAAAACAACACGAACTAACATTGCCTAGGTAGTTTCTAAAACGCATAGACGCTATCTAACCGCCTCAGGGCAGGCGGCAAACAGGGGATTGTTGAGCGTTAGCGTAGTGATGCGTCCATAGGAACCAGGCGTGTCAACGATGGTGAGTACGCATAAACGAGGATAGTGGGAAATTCTTCATACCGTATGGTGTAAAACACATGTCTTTTGTGTCGCAGGCTGGTTGTGAAAAAATCATTTTTGTTGAAGTTTTTTTATTTAAACCTATTTTGTAAATTTAAATCACATCTTTCTTCTTGTATAATACATGTCACGAATTGAAGAAAAACATTAGGAATTAGTATCAAATGTTAATTATACCACTTCAGTGAAAGTATTGGGGTTGAATTTTAAATTAATCCCCAATGGTTAACCTACTTCAATCCCAAATAATCTTATTTTAGCATTAAGGAAAAAGTACAGGAACGTTTGTCAACATTTTTTTTAAACAAAAGTTATTGATATTTGGCAGGTACATATTTAAAAAAAAAAAAATGGGCGGTCCAAAGATAGCTAGCGGCACGAAATTCTTATAAAATATATATATTTCCGAATTTATTTCTGAATTTGATTTATATCAATGGTGTTTATTTTAAAAATCAAGTGATTTGAATCAATCCACACAGGCGCACGGCTTTGCGATACTTGTGGGATCACTTTGTACACTGTCTTGTCATAGTAATTCTCTCCATCATGTCTTTCTTATGGAGTACTATGTGGTAAAAGGCACATTTTTCATTTCGGATTTCTGTCTTATCGTACATGAAAAATGTAACGTTCCGATATTCGTTAATTTTACAGCCAGAAACATTAAGTATAGGTTGGAGCTATCATTTTTTATACCTCCAACCTTTACTTAATATTGTTTCTGATTGTACAAACGTATTGTGAAACCATGTAACCTATATTTTCAGTTCATTTTACAAATTTCTGCCCTCATAACATGGGGTTATATTCAAAATTTACCCCATTTCAGGATATTTATGTGAGATGCGTCTTCTCTATTACGGTATTACTTTCCGTTCTAGATTTCTGTATTTCCTTCCGTTACATCAGCGTACACGTTCTAGATTGGTTAATAGAACAGGGCTTGAAACAGTGTCATATTATGCCTTCTTGCCTAATTACCTAATATCACATATATCCATGAACTCGTATGGTTCAGAATGTAACTTCGTTTTCCTCCCTACTTAATCCTCTACCTTTATTACTTCTTCGTTCCTCTGATGCTGACATTCCCTCTGATTCTTTTCATTTCTCCGTAAATTTTGCATTTCGAGGCCGCCATCTGCGGCAGTTAACCCTCCAAATCTTTTGAAGACAATAAAAAGGCAATTATTTAAAGAACTATAATATCTCAACGATTACATTGAGTGGTATGCCTTAAATTGACCTACGCGAAGTAAGTTTGTTATATGCGTTGTTTCTCATAGTGCAATATTACGGTAATTGAGCTAACTTTGGAGTATTTTGTACCGTACTATACGAGTTAAAAAATGTTTGTTCTCTATATAAAAAAGGTCAAGTATAGGCACACCACTCGAAATAATTATTGAAAAATTATAATTCTTTCAGTAATTTCAGTCTTATTACCCTCCAAATATCTTAAGCTGGGCTGCATAGCATAACCCCACTTTACATAGACGAAATTCTGAAGGGTGTAGAGTAATTGTTGAAAAACTACAGTTGTTTTACGATTAGCGTATAAATACAGTGTCTGGATGTGTGCCATAGAAACTATAGTCCAAAATACACAAACCAATCAGTGCTAGGTTGCCACTAAAAAGCACGAATGCTATCATGGCGAAGCTGGTGAACTTATGTACGGCCGTGTCCGACGGAGGCAGGCACATCAGCGACGGCGGGTATATGGGTAACCGAGAGTAGTCAAAATATGTGAGTTTTCGCAGTGGTACGAGTTCATATAGCACTAGTAATGGCAAGGTTGTGAAAAGTCCAAGGTTTATTTTAAAACTGAGCTTTATTGTGCAATATCGGGTTTTTATTAAATTTGTACGTATTTTTAAAGTTACATTCCTACTGATTAATGTGGAATCCGGACGACATGAGCTTCCGCCGGGAATCGAGCTCGGGTCTCCCGCGCCAAAGGCTCGTACTTGTTTTCAAGTGTATATAATTTACTTTTTATATAACGTTAGTTGTTAACTTAGAACGGCTTCCGAAATGGTCTCGCTTGGATATACTCATTGTCATTTAATAGAGTTGAATTTCATACTTATGATATAATCATTACGAATATAATCCATTGCTAGTATCATAGGAAGTTATATGATTAATAGCAATACGCTTAACCTTAATTTCATAATCCGCATAAAAACATGTTATCTGGATTAATAGAAACTTCAGAATTACGTCACATCAAGAAATTAAGTTTATTTTTCAGCTTGATAAATTTAATGCTTACTACAAGATATGTTACTTGTGCGTAGCCGCCAGAGTTCCCGTTCCGCTTCCTGAATTTATATATATATATATATATATATTTCGATGTTAACCACTCAGACAACATTGGCTGTACTACGCGCTTGGATCGCATCTATAGAGAATTTGGTGTGATATAATAATCGGTTATTTCTTCTGCTTACCATATCATCATGATTTTTTTTTTTTTTTTTTTTTTTTAATAATGACCCATCTACAAGTCAGTGTTTGTTCAATAAAAGAAACCACGTGGTTAACTCCAACTTCATTTACAATGTATGGTTAATACTCTCCCAAATACAGATGGTGATCAGAAAAATGGAAACATCTGTAGTTGGCAACACGTCAGATGTATGGGTTGGCAATGGTGTCGTGGCGCCCGCATCGCCGGACCGCTGGTGGTGGTGTGTTAGGTCGGTCTCCATACTATGTCAGGCGCAGTGGAACAGCAGTGTCCAGTGGCTGCAGCAGACGGAGGTAGTGTAAAATGGGAGACCTATCAGATTTTCAAAGACGACAAATTGTTGGTGCGCGCTTATGTGGAGTGAGTTTGACGGCAGTGGCTCCTGTGTTAGGTGTGTCACGTGGGACAGTGTCGAAGGTGATGACGGCCTACACAACACACGGGAAAACCACATCGGGGAAGCGGAACAGTGGGCGGAAGAAAATCATGAGTGACAGGTCACGCCGGGTATTAAAGCGCATTGTCACGCAGAACCGTCATGCCACTGCGGAGTAAGTGGCGGAGGAACTCAATCAGCACCTTCCCCACCCTGTTTCGACAATCACAGTCCGCCGCGAATTACATGACATGAACTTACGGGGTCGTGTTGCACGGGCCAAACCGCTTATCAGGGACCATAACGCTTTCGCACGCCGCAAATGGTACCACGACCATGCAACTTGGACCGTTGAGGACTGGAAACGTGTGATATGGTCGGATGAGTCATCCTTCACCCTATTCCCAACCACGGGCCGTGTTTATGTGTGGAGAACGCCCATAGCTTATGATCTGCAGTGTCTCCGCCCAACTGTGAGACATGGCGGCGGCTTGGTGATGCTGTGGGCCGCAAAATCAGGTTTTCATTGGGTCCTGTGGTCACACTTAGCGGACGAATCACTGCCAACGATTATGTCGCAATTTTAGGAAACCACTTGCATCCTATGGTCCAGATGTTGTTCCCGGACAATGACGTCACCTTCCAGGATGATAACGCACCCATTCACACAGCTAGTGTTGTTAAGCGTGGTTTGAGGAACATTGGGATGAAGTTCAACATCTCCCCTGGCCCGCGCAATCCCCAGATCTCAACATAATTGAACATCTGTGGTCCGTCTTGGAAACACGACTCCAGCGACGATTTCCACCTCCATCCTCTCTCACAGAACTGGCCGATGCCCTGCAGGAGGAATGGTGTAAAATTCCACTTGCTACCATTCACGACCTCTATGCCTCCATTCCACGTCGCTTCAAGGCTGTTCTGAAGGCAAAAGGTGGCCCGGCACCATATTAATCTGGTAAGTTGCAATTTCGTTCAGGTGTTTCCATGTTTCTGATCACCATCTGTACTTATATCGGTGAGTACAATTTTGTATTTGTAGTATGTTTGTCGAAAGGTATTATAGAGAAAAAAAAAAATAATTCCTGTGTTCATTTGCCTTACAGATTATAGCCAAGAAAGAACTCGACTTTATCTAAGGAAGTAAATATGTCGAGGATAGAAAGGTTACTGATTCGTGGTATCAGGAGTTTCGGTGCAGAGGAAGGCGATGAACAGAAAATCGAATTTCGTCCACCTCTAACTCTTATTCAGGGCCAAAATGGCTGTGGAAAGACTGTAAGTATTGTAGTAATTAATCGTAGGTACTATGTAATAGGGATTCTAGTTGGTAGTTTTCTGGAGTCGGCAAGGATTAAGTGTGTTGAGTATAATAAGTCTGGGAAGGCGAGTGAGGAAATAAGCCTGAGTGCACGAACTACCAGTAAAATAATCTTGTTCAGGTCTCTAACCCAATTAGCACGATAACTCTAGTGAACGTGTGTACAGGAGGGTCAGCTGTCATTAACGTATAGTTAATACGCCCTTGACTAGTTAAATATTGGTTACACGATTACACTAAATACTTAAAATTGAAAGAATTGTTATATCGCAATTCATATTAGATTATCAAAAGGAAACAGAGCAAGAAAATACAGTTTGCGCCAAAATATACAGTACTGAAATGTAAAGATGAACGAAATTACATTATTATTATCTGTGAGTTTATTTCTCCTCATACATACATACACACAATATTAGCGTGTTGATTTACCACGGTATACGTAATGTAAGTGTTCAAAGTGTGCTTCGCCTCGCTGTAGACAGTGTTCATATCGTTCACGCAGATTCTCAAACATATCCTGAAACAAAGGTTGCTGCAGACTCCTGTAAATGGAGTTATACGTACAGTACACTACCAGAACGGCGAATAACAATAGACAACATAACTGTGTTACTTGGTGCCGTCTTATTAAACTTCTCTCGGAATTGTTCTGCCACTTTTTTCAAACTCAGTCCGCCTTCACGACCGCTGCCGTATTAGCGGAAATAATGCTCAACTATGAATAGTTTTTCCTTCCGTCAGGAGACCCATTTCCAACAACAACTGCACAACACAACTTCCTTTTCACTACTGCGAACATGTGCAGCTGGAACCATACCCCGTCGACAAACTTACCCGCGCGAATTTCAGTACTGTATATTTTGGCGCATACCTTATTTCGAAACCATAAAAATTAAAGTCACTTTGATTTGTTGAATTTTCTTAAAAGCTGGCAGATAATATTCACTATTTGTATTTACCTATCTCTTATTCCACCCCTGGTTTTAAATTTACAACGTATAATGTATATGTAATATCTCCAGTTTTCGAGACATTGTTTGTTTGAGCACTACAATTAACTTGTTCTTAGGTAGATATTAGGGCTTCGAGCGCGCGGTAAAGTATGGTGCGCAAAATGTTCTAGCAACACTTTTCGATGTGTGTTTAAAGTGTGTGCTACCCTTAAGAACCAACTCGGGATCTTCAGCACCCTCAGCTGTATTAGTAAGCAGGTCAGTCGTACTTGATACAATGTTTCTCCTTGATGGCCTTCGTCAAACGCTCTTTTTATACAGCATAATACACACAGTTTACGGTTTCATCTTTTTTAGGTACTCAGCCAGATAACACCCCTCACATTCCAAAAGGCAGCAACCATTACCTTGGGAGCTTAGGGACAGACTTGAACTTTTTTTGCGGGGGGGGGGGGAGAGGTATTTCCATTGTTTTGTTTTGTCACGTTGAATTCTGGTTGAAAGCAATGGACTCATGCTTCGTTCGTCCATGGTCAGAAAACGTTCGACAAATGTCACAGTACCTGCATCAAGGAGGATCAGTTTTGCTGTAGACATGACGTGTCCCTTGCCTTTGAACATTTTCGGGGACCACCGATTTGAAACTGTGCATGTCCAACACAACTGGTAGTGTATGTATTCCTGGGATTATGCCCACCTCTGCGTTGAAACATTCTGTTACTCGCTTGTTTGCCATGATGAAATCCTGGACTGCTGTCATGTTTTCCACCGTAGTGGCTTTACTGGCTTTCCACATTGTGAGGGACATCTTGGACATAGGTTTACCCTTCTTGAATTCTCCCCCCCCCCTTTTTTTTTTTAAAAAAAAAAAAGGTGGAACTGGATGAGGCATCCTCCACCAATGTTTTCATCATGTCCTGTAGAGTCCTGTCATTTATACCCTTTTCCAGCAGGTATTGCATCACCTACGTTTTTTTAAGTGCGCACTTTTACTGCGATCTTCAATATCTGAAAGGAAGAAAAACCTAGTAGTACAACATTTGGTATAGGGGCTTACAAAGATATGTACTTTTAATAGCTAATTTAACATTCAAGTATAAAATATTCTCTAAAATTCAGTGTTCTGTTGAACCGAGCTGTTTATTTTCTTTCGTATTCATTACTCGGAATCTGATACTCAGTTTTGTTCATGTATTTAAACGTAGAAGCAAGTGTGTATGTGGATTTTTTTTTTTTTCGTTAAAATTTCTTTAAAGTGTTCTTGTATATTTATTCCATTTCTTATCTGTGATTCATTATATTCCGTACTTAATTTGCAGACTCTGATTGAAGCATTAAAATATGCTACTACTGGTGACATGCCACCAGGCACGAACAAAGGACAGTCATTTGTACGTGATCCTAAGTTGTCCGAAGCTGTGGCGGTGAGTATATTTTTCTCTCGATCTACTCAGGTTATAAGTGTACTTTGTGATTAGGCTTCAGATTTTTAGGTTCCAGAAATTCAAGGATTTTAAAAGGTGCATTTTAGGATTTTATAGTTTTTCAGAAATGTTGTTTAGGATTTATTTTTACATTACAGAAAATGACATTTGAGTACATTTGATTATATTTTAGTATTTTCTTAGTTATTGTACACTTCGAAACTTATCTTTTAATACTAGTTTATTACAACAGTGGCGGCGATTGGACGTTAAAAGTGGGGGGGGGGGCAAGATATGATCTGAATATTTGTATATCAATGTTAGTTTTCCTGGTTGTTTCTAACACTTTGTTTGACGAAAGGTTGTATAACTAATAGGATAGTATCTTTTTCAGCTAAAATACCGTATATCGTGTTTCATATTTCATTAAGTAAATTGACAAGAGCAACGCACATTAGGTACTAATCATTGATTCCTTGCTCGTGAACATCTTAAAATTCTGTCTCGAAAATTGTGTGATCAGATTATTTAATAACATATTTGCAAAACAAATAAATAGAAAGGATATTATTAATCATACTAATGAATAATTAGGCTTGTTTTGTAGAAGTTAATTGAAACTGGGGATTAATAAACAACTTACATTTTTAAGTCCACACTTGCCATTAAATGTATGTTATTACTCTTAGAAAATGAAAGACAGTAAATACTACAAGCATATGCTACGACGCAAATGTAATATTAATTCCTTTGAACTGCAATTCCTGTAGCTGTCTTAACTCCATGAGAAGACAAATAACCAATACCCACTTACGCAACGACAAATATTATATGCTAACATATTTTTCTATGAACCAGTAATATATGCAAAAACTTTACATTTCCAGATGAAACTATATACTCATTTTAAATTATGGCTTTTAAAAAGTAAATTATTGAATTTCAGTCAATCAACTACAGCATCATCCCTATTTATCCTAGGATCATGGTTCGTACCTCATTCTCTTCAGAATAGAACAAACTTTCAAACGGTTCCATTTACGTTTTCCTATCATGTTCATAAGGCGGAAAATTTTGAGGGAAATCTGGATTTTTTTCTGATTTTTTCAAACTTTGATCCCCTCTGGACCCCCTATGTTAACGCACAGATCTCAATATTAA
Source organism: Thermobia domestica (assembly GCF_964235325.1). Taxonomy (NCBI): domain Eukaryota; kingdom Metazoa; phylum Arthropoda; class Insecta; order Zygentoma; family Lepismatidae; genus Thermobia; species Thermobia domestica. The sequence continues at coordinate 34,584,131 of NC_137463.1, read as the reverse complement.
CTGAAAAATATGAAGGGGTTTACTAAATGTGAATAAGCAAATTTCAAGCTTCTATCTTGAAAACTAAGTGCAGGAAAATGTTTACCAATGAGCTAAGAACATTACCACCAGGGTTGATATGTTTAAAACAAAATGTTTAAAACAAGTGTTTAAAACATGTTTAAAACGGGGGCTGTTGTTTTATTCAGTTTGTTTTAAACGTTTTAAACAAATTGTTTTAAACGTGTTTTTTTTCGATGCTGGTTGGACATGTTTAAAACAACTTAAAAATCATATTTAAGAAGCTAATTTAATTTTCTAACAAACAACCCATCCTCCGCAGGATTTGTGCATGGAGTAAATTACAAGCAGAGTAACAGCAATTACTGAACGAAATTCTGCACATTAATGTGCATATAACTAAACCAACAGAAATTCAAGTGAAGTATTTGAACATTTCTTAATTTCCAAGAATAACGGAGGTAAAACACACTATACACTATTCTAAGATCCAAATTCACAAATTCAAAACTTGGGTATTTTTTTTGATCACTATCATTTCCATAATAATAACAGTTCTCACGTTATAAGCTAGAAGAAATGCTCTGACAAATACAATACAACTCATAGAAAAGAGCAGTGACTAGCCTACAAGGAGCAAATGACATTTTAACTAAACAGTTTTCAAGATACATCTCTATCTGCAACATGGGTAACTAATAATGATTAGTATCTACGGCATTAACAACACAATTAACTCTAGACACCCGCCAGGAATTTTAACAAAATGGTAGACTCTCACGTTCGGGGCTCTGGTGACTCCCCCTAATTATCACAGAGTCATGAGTTATACACCATTGGAAAGCTTATAGACCACAAATTCCAACGAAGTAACATTCGTAAAATTCCCGCCGTATTCGTAGAAAAAGAACAGACATAAAAATCATTAAAAATATGAAAATATTGACTTTGCGGGGTCCTGGCAACCCTTGCAGCCACCCTACGCTGACAAAATGATGCTAATGTGTAGGCCACATACTTGTGACAATAATATAAGAAATGGTAGCCATTGCTGCCATTGCGTAATGAATTAGTTTTATGTAGGAAATATTAAAAAAATATATATATGCGCAGAAAAACATTCATTGAATTAGACATTCTCTCTCCCCCCCATTATAGTACCATGTCCATATGCAAATCATTTTTGCTGCACACATCATGTATACGAACAAGAATTATGCTTCTAGACCACTTCAGTGAAATATATCTTGTGTTATATGGGACCGTCCCGAAAATAAATGTAAATTAACCAAATTTGACCCCCCTCTTCCTCTATAAACAACAAGTACACATACAGGTTATTGTCATGTAGGGGACTACTTCATTGCTTCACATACCAATTTTTATGCATGTACCACAAAGGGGGGAGGAATACCCGCCAAAACCTGACGAAAAAAAATTGATGAAAAAAAAAACTTCATCCTCCCTCTCTCGGCCGTACATACGTACCCCCTATATACATAAAATGCAACTGACGGAAAGCTTTATCCCTCAAAAATACTTTGGTACCAAATCATCTTCCTAGCTTAATTAAGGACTGAGCTATTGATGTTTGTTGTAAAAATAAATGTAATTTACGTCAAAAAACTTAAACTCCAAAAATTGGCTAACTTTGGTCCCTCCCTGCTCCACCATATAAGCAAGAAGTACAAATACACGATATTACCATGTAGTGGCCTACTTCATTGCTTCACGTAACAATTTTTATGAATCTATCCCCCAAAAGGGGGAATGGCCCCCCAAAAACTGTTGAAAAAACAACAACAACAACAACAAAAAAAAAAAAAAAAACGATATTTATCCTCCGCCCACATACATAAAATGCACACAAGCAAAGCTGCATCTTTCACGAATAAATTGCTACCAAAACCATCTTCCAGGCTTAATTTGAGGTTTAAGACTGAGCCATTGAGGTTTAAAGCCCTGACACAGCAGTTGCGTCAATGGGAGTTTAAAGATTAAGAATGCAGACGACCAGTAGAACGTAACACAAAGAAACTAAACTACATATTCTGTGAACAGAGATCGGGAAAATCCCGATTTCTTTCTCCGGAATTGAACATTTGGGCGGATCGAGATTAGGGAAGTTCCCGAAATTTGATCTAGCGGTTGAATATAGATGGCAAGCAGTACCTAAGAGTGTAAAAATGTGATATATATACCTATTTAGATTATTGTTGTAAACAAAATAAACATTTTAAACATGTTTTCTTTGTTTAAAACAAAGTACTTTGTTTTAAACGTTTAAAACGTTTTAAACAAAAAAAAACATGTTTTAACATAAAAAAAAAACATTTTTTTTTGTTCTTTTTTAAAAAAAACATGTTTTTTTTCAACCCTGATTCCCACAATGCCCCAGATGTTCCAGATGTAATATAAAATTTTCCTGAGACATCCCTATTTATCCTATGATCATTGTTCGTACATCATTCCCTTCAGAATAGCCTATTTATCCTATGATCATTGTTCGTACATCATTCCCTTCAGAATAGAACATACTTTCAAACAGTACCACTCACATATCTCCATCCTGTACCTGAGGTGGGAAAATCATTTAAAAAATGGATTATTTGTTTAAAAAATATTCCTTCCTTGTACTTTTTTGCCCCTCTGTACCCCACTGCTTTAACGCAGAGATCTGAAACAAATCTGAAAAATATTAAGGGGTGCACTAAATGTGTGTGCAAAATTTCAATCTTCTAGGTGCAAAAGTAAGCCCTGCAAAAAGCAATAAAAAAGTCATATAATTTTTTTTTTAGTTATGACGTCATCACACTCTACGTCTCGACTCAGAAAGGCGCGAAAGCATATGTAACGTGTTCTACAATGTTTTCCAGGCTTGAGAAAAAAACAGAAGCAAAGAGCTTTTTTGGTACTTTTTTAAATCGAATAATGAAGATTCTAGCCTATCACCGAAAAATAGATGATATAATTAAAAAGTTACGTGGTCACTTCAAAAAAGTGGGGGGGGGGCAACTGTCCCCTCTTGCCCCCCCTAATCGCCGCCCATGCTTTAGTACAAGCAACCATCTTGTACGAATAAAAATATTAATAAAACTTCCCTCATCTACAATCCTTACTGATAATTGAAATTTGGTACATCATTTGCAAACTTAGACTCACACTAAGGAAGAACAGGGTTCCTATTGGTCATGGAAATCAGGCAAAATGGTGCAGGTCAGGGAAAGTCAGGGAAATTTTATAAAATGTATTTTTTCGAACATTAATTGTGCACCAATTTCAGCTTAGCCAACCATTAATGGTCACAGTATGGGACGTTGCTAAGATTTTTATGGGTGATAAGTGGAAGGTACGTATGAGCAACTGATTATTATTTGTCTCTATGGAATATATGTTCTCATATATAGATATTCACCGTTATTTATTCCTTATTTATACGTCAACGTCATCCGACACCTGTCATGAAAGTCAGGGAATTTCCTGCCAAAAGTCAGGGAAATAGATTTCTCCAGATCAGTAGGAACCCTGAAGAAAGTATTTTGAGTTATTGTGTTTCCGACGCTTTTCACGTTACCGAATAGCACAGACAAAGGAAGCACTTCACTTTTTCTGGAACGACATTGAAGAACAAAATATTTGAAAGATTCTATAAACAAAGCCTGTTTATAGTTACAACAGATCTAAAATTTTTACTTTAAAAAATGTTTGCTATATTTGAAATGTTGAACAGTAGAAATGAAATATCACTTCATTTTCCTAGAATAATACTGAGGAAGAAAACATTTGAGTTACTGTGTCCCCGGCGGTTTTCACGTTACTAAATAGCAAAACAGAGGAATCATTCGTTTTGCAAGACGTGATATAAGAGATGTATTCATAGTTGCTACTTTCTAGGAATTCCACAGAAGATTTTTCTGGACATTGTCTGCACGAAGAACGTTGGAAGTCTATTTGCATGAAGTCAGATGTCCTTGTTCATCTTCGCCCACCACAAATTACAAAGGAACATACTGCATAGAGGAAACCTTGTTATTGCATTGTTGAAAACTGGTCGATTGTCGAAAACGATTGATATTTCATGCGTTAAAAAAATCATTTTTATTTTAAAAGTGTTCTTCTAAGGGTTAAAAATAAACCATAAATGGCAGTTTAAGACGTTATAGATTCCAAAAGCTAATTTAAGTTATTTTAGGTCCTCATTACCTAAATAGGACATTTTAGGTCCTATAAAATCAGTATATTTTTGCTCGTAACAACTTGAAATGTAAAGAAAACACGAAATTTCTCCATTAGCTGTACAGGAATAAAATAGGATCAAACCTAAGAATCCGAAGCCTAATGATGATTTTCTAAGCAGAAAAGGGTTATATTTCAACATGAAGCAGTATTTTTAATTTCTTTTTTTATTATATATTCTACTATATAAAAAGAGTAAAAGTGGTTCATTTCTCATTGCCCAGGTTGTACTACAACCAGAAACGTGAAATTCGGACAGAAAACGAAAGCAATTGCTGCGATATAATTTTTTGAAATACAACCCCTAGGGAGGTAAAAGGTGAATTTTTTGCTTGCCAAGAATAGGATACCTCTCCAATTCCTGAAGTTGAGAGGATATAAAGGTCTTATTTAAAACTAGCATCAATTACCCACTTCGGTGGGTTAAATTAATAAACAAAGTAATATGTTCCGTTAGTCAGTCATTTTTTACTAGTACTAAAGCGCTCTTTGATATCGGTCATTTTCGATGATTTTTATATACCTAGGGTTGCTAACTGGCCGGTTTTTCACCGGCCTGGCCGGAAATATTGCTGTTATTTTGATTAAAGCCGATGACCGGCACAAATTTCTTATCAGACCCTTTATGATCGTTTTTTTTTTTTCTTTCTTCACATTTTTATATAATTCGAAGCAATTTCATCTAGTTGGAAGTATAGATTTAAAAAAGTAACTTTCATTCTGTAAATCCAAAACTGTCACCTTTTACAGTCAACGATTAATATATTTTGTTCACCTGTTTAGATAGTTTTAAAGATGACAGGGATTGTATCAGGAAAAATTGACATTTACTTGTAAGGAATTTTATGCATTTATTGAAAGTAAAAAAGAACTTCTTAAAGCAGTTACTTGTATTTGAAGTATAAGTTTAAAGAATAAATTTCATTTTCCAAATCCAAAATTGGCACGTAAAGATTAATATACTTTTGTTCATTTGTTTCGATAATTTTAAATGCGATAAAATGATCAATACCCACTTCAGTTTCTCATTTTTAGCATATTGTATCTATCAAGCTTATTAATGAATGTACTAAGGATATGCAGAATACAGGTTCTAATGCACTTTTGTTCACGATAGTACATTTCCTTCCCATGGATGGGTCCGAACAGAGATACTTCACACTTAGACCTATATCATAGGAAATTTTGAGGAGGTGCCGGTTTTTAATTTTTCAGAGTTGGCAACCCTGTATATACTCTCCTCCCTTCCCCATGTGGCGAGGCATGGCATCAGAAGTGTCATTGTTCATCTCAGCAACCCCGAAAACTATGAATTCGACTCTGATATTGATCATTTCGTTCATTTTTATATATATATTCCCCTTCCCCCAAGTTGCGGGGCCGAATTTGGATTTAAACGGCATCAGAAGTGTCATTGTTCATCTCAACTACCCCGAAAACTATTAATTCGGAACTAATATCGGTCATTTTCAATCATTTTTAAATCTCTCCTCTCCCCCACCTTTAAGCTACAACGTCAAAGTGATATGACAAAAACATCTCAGGTGTAAACTTTATCTAGGTTGTAAATTTGATCGAGATCGGTCGGGTGGTTCGGAGTTTTCTTTATTTTTATATATATCTTCCCCTCCTACCTCATCCCCTAATTTCTATCGTCAAAGTGAAATGATAAAAAACACCTCAGGCCCGAACCTCATCTATGTTGAAAATTAGATCGAGATCATTTGGGTGGTTCAAGCGTTAAGTTCTATTTATTTTTATATATAAATATCCCCCTCCCCTCCCTAGGTTCTACCATCAAAGTGAGAATATGAAAAAAAAAAAAAAAAAAAACTTTTCAGGCCCGAACCTGATCTATATTGAAAATTTGAGCGAGATCATCGAATGGTTCAAGAGTTAAGTTTTATTTATTTTTATAGATCTCTCCCCTCCCCCTCCCCTAAGTTTTACCATTGAAGTGATATGATAGAGACTACCCCAGGTCTGAATCTTATCTATGTTAAAAATTTAGTTAAGATCGGTCGGATGGTTTAAGCGTGAGAAAGTCACAAAGACAGTCACTTTTATTTTTACTTTATTATTTATTTATTTTTTTTTTTTTATCATTATCTCCCGTTCCCCTTCCCCTTCGTTGCACCGTAAAAGTGAAATGAAGAAAACATCCCAGACCAGAACCTTATCTATGTTGAAAATTTGATCGAGATCGGTGGGGTGGTTCAAAAGTTATTAAGTTTTATTCATTTTTATATATTTCCCCTCCTCCCCCTCTCCTAAGATCTTCCGTCAAAGTGAAATGATAAAAGACTTCCCAGGTTCTAACCTCATCTGTGTTGAAAATTTGATCGAGATTGGTCGTTAGGTTCACGAGTTATTAAGTTCTAGTTTTTATAATTCCCCCGCCTCCCCTAAGTTCTACCGTCAAAGTGAATAGCTAAAATCACTCCCAGACCAGAACCGCTTCTGTGTCAAAAATTTGATCGAGATTGGTCTGGTGGTTCAACAGATTAAGAGTCACAAACATAGTCACTTTCAATTTTATAATATTGACTAGCTGAACCTACGCTCTCTACACAGCGCGTCATTTTCGTATGAGCATGGCTCTTCGTCATTCCACACAACATCTGTACATGTCCCTTTACAGACACAAGTGAATTACGTCTTGATAAAAATCGGCAAGGGGTACCATAAAGGGGAGATTTTTTCGATTATTTTTTCAATATCTTGCACCGTTTGCAAGATTGAGCCTACTTCCGCTTGGAGTTCCTAATTCATGTATGAAGTGTTCTCTTTATTCTCGCATGCATTATGTAATAAGCAAATACCTAGGTACATTACATACACAATTAATTATAATGTCAGTGATATATGCTGTTCATTGAGCAAAACACTCCAAATAATAAAGATTCATCTTAGCCTGGAGAAATGGTTATCCTTCGTTTTTCATTATCATATAAATGTAATCAAGAAAGTTCTGTCGCTTTTTGTGGAGGTTTGTGTTCTATACTGTGAGCTAAGCCCCTTACCATATAAACGTGGCAATGATCATGGAGCTAGAAAGATGGAACAACCGCCACGTGTAAATTTTCCACAACTGAACACAAACAAAAGCGGGCCTAATTGCTGCACCATGCGTAGTTTTTGAGATCTAGCAAGAAATATATCCAAACATTTAAATTTTTCCGGGCTACGACCATCGTCACGCACGTGCTTTCTTCGCTCTTTTACTATGTCCTTACTTTTTTTTTTTTCATGTAATATCAGTCATGATATTTTTGTAATAGTTTATTCACATACAGAATTACTTTGTGGCCTAAGCAGATTTTTTTAGAACTTTGTCCTTCTGAGATATAACGCACCAAAAATGGCACCAAAATCACAAACTTCATCTTTCGGACTCCCATAAATCTACAGTGCTAATAGTATCATAGCTGTTGATATTTCTGGAGACTCTTTACATATAATAGTATTCATCACAAAACTTATGAACCCGCACTTTATGCCATTCCAAAATACAGTCCCTTTAAAAATGTAATTTTCTGTACTTTTTCTGGTGATTTCACATATTGGTTTGCAACCCTGCATATTTATTTAGAAGCAAGAGTATATGTATATTCTCCGCGTACCTCAGTCTCTCCTGTAAACTTTCATTTTTGTTTGGTGTTCCTCTTATTCGTACGTCCTGAGTAACTAGTTTTCGTAAACGCTTGAAAATGCCAAAATTGGCTCTCCACCGACAACAAAGATGGCCGCCATTCAGGAATCTTGTATATACGACAACGTGATTAGTGTTATTGACCTTCTCATACACAAGGTTCGTCACACTCAATTTTTTATTGTTTTCTGAGATGGTTGAGCAACCATTTTCAGTATCTTTGGACTACTTCAGATGGATTGACTCACAAGTAAAGGATAGGAGACTCACAAAAGAAGTGAATTACTATGTATAGATGTTGGAATGAGTTTGTAGCAAATTTGTAGAAGTAACACGATATCAAGTGGAAATATTTTTTTCTAACAAATACATATCCGTCCGAGTGCACCTCATTGCGTCTCTTGAGGCTTCCCAAGTTACGAGCATGCAAAAAGTTTTGCCATTCAAATTTAAGCAAAACGTCTTCAATGTCCGTCAACCTGCCGTAGGTAACTTCTCTACTGGTTGCCTAACTAGTTTCGGCCAGCAACAATGTTAATCTTATGGGCTCAAAACGGCTCTTAAAATGTTGAATAAAACGACGACGACACGATTTTTGAAAATTTGAATGAAAACTGGAGAATCTACCCCTCCCCCCTCCAAAGAAAGAAAGAAAGAAAGAAAGAAAAGGAAACAACCAGAGAAAACAGCATGTTTCTAGCACTTTGGTTTTCGAGATCTGTGTCGAAAGGATTGGCGACAAACATATAAACCTAGCATTTCAATATATATACTAGTTGAACCTGCGCTTTCTACACAGCGCATCATTCGCATATGAGCATAAATTTCCTTCTCATTCCTTGCAAGATCTGTACATGTCCCTTTACGGACACAAGTGAAAGACGACTTGATTTTAAAAAAAATCGGCAAGGGGTATCATAAAGGGGAGATTTTTTCTATTATTTTTTTCTCAATATCTCGCATCGTTTGCAAGATTGAGCCTACTTCCGGTTGGAGTTCCTAATTGATGTATAACCAGTGTTTTCTTTCTTCTTGCATGCAGTATGTAATAAGCAAATTTAATTATAATGTCAGTTATATATGGTGTTCATTGTGCAAACACTCAAAAAATAAATAAATAAATAAATAAAGATTTATCTTAGACTGGATAAATGGTTATCCTTCCTTTTTCATAATTATTTGGCCATGAAACAGATGCCTGAGACATATACAACCTCAATATACAACTATGTGGTGTTGGAATGTATAGTACGTAGGATATGATGCTTTATTTATTTATTTTTTTTAATTTCAACATTTCCAGTGTACTCGTAAAAATGTAATAAAGAAATAATTACCGTGTTTCTAAATATTCAGTTAGAACTGGACAGTCTACACAAAATTTGCAATCGATCAGTGAAAACGTCATCTTTCTAGAGCCTGTAGTTTTCGAGATCTCATTGTCGAAAGGATTGGCCACAAACATATAAACGTCCACAAACATATAGTCTAAAAGAACTTCAAAGATGGCAGCACGATTCATTTGCATTGATTTTGGAGAAGGTTTACTTAAATACACAGGCTTTGAACAATAATTTTAAAATATAAACTTAATGAAAAAGATCTATTTAAGTAGTTTATTTAAAGTACACATACTTAGAATGTTTGTCTCTGTTAAACGTAAAATCACACACAACCGTAAATGAAAGATTTGAAAGCCAAACTTATAAGTTGGAGCTCAGGCGTTTTTAATTGGTATTGTAGCATTTTAATAGATAGATTGACAATTAAGCACGTGTTTCAGCGTTATCAAAGATTCTGCTCTTACCAGGAAAAGGGGGTATTTTATGTAACATCAATCATTACTGATTCTCTATACAGAAAATGACCAATATGAGGATTCCCTTAAGTTAAATGTGTGACATCTGTATATAAAATTTTAAATAATAAATAATAAATAATAAATAGTGTTGTGGCATTTTCAAAAATTCTGTTCGTAAAAGGGAAAAGGGGATAATATCTATGCAAAATACCTAAAAATATGAGTATGCAAGTATATAACCACTTAATTTACAGTCAGGAAATATGCGTTTTAGTATTGTTGAAAATTTTCCTCTTACAGGGGAAAAGGGAGTTAATTTCTCTAATATTAAACTTTTTGATTCTTTAATTACAACCTACCCAATGTTAAAATTTGGTTAAGCTAAAATTGTGAAGTTCTGTATGTAAAGTCAGTTAAAAATAAGGAAACATGTATGTGTTTTCACCATTTTCGAAGAAAGGAGGAGAGAAAATCAAAATCTATACATTTAAGTTTCCGGGTATTTATATTTATATTTAAACGATTATTAACCTTATTCTTCGTGCACGTTCGTGATAGGGAATAATAGCCTCGATGCTGACATCCCCATTAAGCCTCAACCAATCAGTCAATCAATTTCCCGCGCGAAGAACAGGTTCTTCAACTAATTGATAATAGAACAAAAGAACATTTTCTGTAAGAAGATAAATATTCAGTGTGTCTCAGATGGAAACTACATTGTTTCCTTCAAATGTTGGAAAACACTTTGAGCACATTCTGACGGGATTTTATCAGAATTTCTTACAAAATCTGGAAAAGAAAAGAATGTAAAATAATGAACTAATTATGTCATTATGCATGTTTCTATCAGTAGCGGTTGATGATCTTTAAGTACAGTGACAATGTACGCACACGCGTGAGTGCTCCGTAATCTCGATTGTTACTTCAATATTTAGAAAGTGTAGAAGGAATGCCCTTTCTTGAAAATGAAATGAAATTTCTTAGTTTTACGCCCAACGGTTATTCTTTGTAGGATAAAAGAGACGGATGATGTATGAAGGTGAGCGATAATAAAAGAATTGGTGGAATGAGAAAGTCTTGGAAAACGGGGGAACATCAGAAATATACGGATACGATATTGTCCTCCTCAAACTCCCTTGGTCTGGGATCGAACCAGGGACCCTTAGGACCAAAGGTGAGCTCCCCAAGCCACAGTACCTCCCAAGTAAACTCTCAGTATGTAGAAACTTGGAGATAATAGAATTCCCGATTTCTCAACGTGTTCTATCCCTACTATACCGGTACACCTACTTTTATTTATTTATTTTACTCTGGTTTAACTTCGTAGTGGAGAGGTATTTTCTTCCTATTTCAGAGACGCACCACATATCATAGCTATTGCGTTTCAATCATTCATGACGTGTGATTTTTTTTCTATTTTTTAAGAAGAAATTATCAGATATAACCATAAGACTATTTTACACCGTCAACATTAACAATAAGAAGAACATTTTGGAGTTCAACCAGGGCCTGTATTTAAGAATACCACTTCAACACTCATAACGGGAAACAGGAAAAGTTGTGAAAAAGGTCTGTCTGGGTGCTCAATTGGGAGATGAAAACCAGTTACGAAGAACACTAACTGTTAATACGACACTCCGTATGAAAAAGTAACACTCTATTTTTGTATTTGTACATAACCCTATTTATATACACCTAATTATGTCCTAAATATTGTCAGAGATTGTGATTGCCGTTTGATCATGCTTGGAATGATCGAGTGCTGCCATCTAAGTATTGTGGGCGAAGTAGGTCCCTGAGTTGTTAATTTTTTATGAGACGCGTGACAGTGGGATCGGTAACGATGGAGTGGGACGATTACGAGAACCGTGTTGCAGTCTTAGTGCTACACATAATGAGTATACCGTCACCACACATTTTCGCCACCCTGAAACCCCTGCAAATCAGTGCACGATTTGTCTGCCGCACTATCCAGCGATACAATGAAACGGGAAGTGTCGTTGACCGGCGCATAGTGAGACGCCACAGGCAGGTAAAGTCGTGGCTACAAGAATTCGGCAAAATCCCGTCAGGACTCGATCAGTGATGCCCGAGAGATGTCCATTTCAAGACAACAATGTTACGAGTGCTCAATCGTTGGGACTCAGAGCCTCCAAACAACGTACTGGACATTTTCTGACTAATACGTAACGTCAGCAGAGGGTTGTGAAAGCCAAATGTTTCCTCAAGCGCTTCGCATGAAATGGTCACAGAACAATTCTCTTTTCCAACGAGAAACTGGTTACAGTTGAGCAATCCTTTAATGCTCAAAATGACCATGTGTATGCAACATTATCAGTGCAAACTGCGGAACGTCTAGGGTCCCATCATCCAATTCAGTCATGGTGTAGTGAAGTGTAAATTCAACGAAAAAACATAGCTCCATTTTTGTGAACAAGGGATGAAAACATCGGCTACCATGTACCAAACCACAGTGTTGGAGCCCATTGTGAAACCACTGAGTATCATCATGCTCCCCAACCAACAGTGGACCTTCCAATAGGACAGTGCACAAGGCAGGTCAATACAGGAGTGGCGGCCAGAATTCATCTCCACATCAGACTGGCCCTCTAGCAGCCCGTATCTGACCCACTCGATTACAAACTGTGGTCAGTGCTTCAATGAATAGCTTGCAAGAAGAGACACACTCATGTGGACTACCTGAAGTTCGCCCTGCTCAGGTTAGCTCGCTACTTTCCCATCGACACTGTTCGTAATTTCATTGACGAGTAGCCCGTCAGACTCCGGGTCTGCATTCAAGCTCAGGATAGAGATTTTGAAAACTAATTGGTGCTCTACATACTCCACACTTCCACGTATCATTTTGCAAAAGGATATCGATATACCTTCAATACGGTGTCCGTGTTTCATTCCCAAACCTCTGACAGTATTTATGAAATAATTATGTGTATACATTTCTTGTTGTACTTATTAATTTCCTATGCATCTTTTTCCAGACTTTGGCTCAAGTGAAGCTTCGTATTAAGGACTTGAAAGGGGAGAAGGTGGTAGTATCACGATCATTGAAGGCTACACAAAGAGCCAAAAAGATAGAAGTAAAATCTTTAGAAGCTACCATCACAAGAGGCAATAAAGTAACAGGAGAGGTAATGGATGGTTTCAGTTTTTTTCGTATTGTAAGATATTGGAGTTTAAACTTCCTCCTTAGGAATCATGGAAATGAAGGTTTTAATTTTTATGTATGATTCAGTAGCCATCTTTTTTTTTTTTTTTTTTTTTTTTTTTTGCATGTATCATCTTCTGTTGTAAATATATGCATGATGATTCATTGTGAATGAGAAATAAGAAAGAAAAGAGAAAAGTCAGTGAAAGAAATTTTTAATTAGGTCAATGGAAAAGCCTAAAAATTACTGTCACTGAAATTTTAAAAAAATCATCTTCTTATCCGATATAAACATTTATTCTTCGTATCTTTATGTGTAATTTTAATTTTTTAAAAAACAGTAAATATTAAATCCTTTAAATCACTCAGATATCTTCTCCAGTGTTTGGAGTGCCTGTATTAGTACTTATATGGGTTGAACATATTTTGAAGGTTAGTCCATACCAATTCAGGCAGTGGCGATACCTTGATAGTCTTAAGATTTTATTGAGTTGAATAGATGTTAAAATTGAGGATGAAGTAAGATTACTGATTCAACGCCTGGGGCTCCTTTCTCACGTGTTAATTTTGACAAAATATTAAAATGGCGATTTAAAATGGAAATGGTTATTAAAATAATAACTTCTGAAACGGTTCCAAATATTTTGTTCCTTTTTGTTTTATTTGAAAGATAATAATTTATTGATTCAAATGATATTCTTCGTTTGGAAATATGTGTCCAGATTCTTTTTGCGCTGTACCTTCTGATTTTGTATATATATATAATGTATATATAATGGTAATCTCAAAAATTGTGATTTTGTAACTTGATCAGTTCCTTAGAGTAGTACATTCCGTCAAGAGGAGATGTTCTATTTTTGAATTTAACAGGTTTTATAAAGAATATTCGTGTAATTTCTGTGGCTACTGTCTTGATTGCGATTTTTTGTTTCATAATCTGCAATTCTGAGAATTTTACAGGAGGATACTACCTATCCTGAAAAGGAGAATATGCCACTTCGGTACTGAATCCTGCAATGGAAAAATGGAAGTTTTAACAGTTATCTGTGTTCCTTTCAAATGTACATATTTTGTACCAGATTTCATTTGCTGCAAATACATGGTGAGATCTGTAGTTGGAGGCTTAGAAAACCGGATTTCTGTTGTGATCATCTGAATGAAGCACATGTGCAAATTGCACTGTCATTTTATTGGAAGATAAATGAGAATAATCTCGCCATAGCTTCAACAAAAAAAGGCACCATCACTATAACAGTTGCACAAAATAAGTGGTGAAAGTTAAAAGATACATGACCTGCTGTATTAAAGAAACCTTTGCCATAAATAAGAAGGTACATTCAATATTCCACATTAGAAGATCAACATTTTATGCACTACGACCTAAGTGGGTAGTTCCACACGCACATAGAAATGTCTGTTTATGTGTGTATTGTGTCAGTTTTTAACTTTGCAAAGTAACTTCGAAAAGCTTACTTGAAAGCATGACACATGACACCTTTGTTGGGCGTGTGAAGTCGTTAGTAGTCGGTGATGTACAGCAAGAGACCTGTTTGTTTCAGGAATATGATGACTCTCTTTTAAAGGGAGGGCTTGCCTTACAGACACTTGGTCCGGAAAACATAGCAGATGAATCTTCTCAGGTCATACATGCAACATGGGAGGAAAATAAACTCATTAAGAAAACTGTTGCAACTTTCATTGACAAACTTGCGAAGTGATGGTAAAAGCAGTAGTACACCAGCATCTGAAGAAATTGCAACAACACATTGCAAAAGTGAAGGAATGTGTAGAGGTTGAATTGATTAGTGCTTCACTGTGATGTTGCTAAGAACTGGTCTTTGATTCTGCCGCAAGAAGTACAAGAGTATCACTGGAATAATGGCCAAGTTTCAATTTTTACAGGAGTCACATATTTTCAAAACAAGATCACAAATGTTGCACTTATAAGTGATGACAGAGGACATGATTCAGCAGATGCCTTGTTGACAATACGCAAAATTCTTCAGGAACTGCAATCACGGGCAGCAGAGAGAATCATTATTTCTGATGATGCCCTAGCCACTTCAAAAATCGTTACCAACTGTTTGAATTGACGAAGTCGCTTGTGCCAATGGCGTAGATGTATAGTGCTACTGGGCATGGGAGGGGGACCTTGCGGTGGTGTACTGAAGCACCACGCTGCAAAACAATTATTCCAGCTCACGTACAGTTGCAATTCAGAATGTCGAAGATTTTACAACAGTATTAAAGTCACATACATCATATACGTCAGCTCTAATCCTGTTGCTAAAGAGGAAGTTGAAGAATTCTCCCAGCAGAGGGTAGAAGAATGGTCCAACCAAACTTTCCCTGGGGAAGGAATTCAAATGTCTCATGTGTGGACTCTCAGTGTTGGGCGAACTTATATTGTGCACGAATTTTAAAGAGCAATAAAGAAGAAATTTCATGTGTCCAACCAAGATCTCAGAAGCGGCAGGAGAATATTCAGATTCACAACCTTCAAAGAGGGATGTTTGTGTATGACTATGACTGGTGACTTGCAGAAGTTATAAATATCAGTTGTGAGTTAAATGAAATCATCTTGAACTTCATGCTACCACATGCACTGGCTGTTGGATATAGGTTTCCACCTGCAAGGTAGCAACACTACCACTAGTGCTCACTTCCGATTCGTGATATTTTAAAGATTGTTCCTATTAGTTCAATAGGATCGCATAACTCAGTACGAAAGGAAGATACTGACAAACACATTTTTTAGTTCATTGAGTTGGTAATTTCAGTTCTAAGCAGAGTACACAGAAGTGGATGCTTTGGAATCTGTAATATGTTTTGGAACTTGCTAATATATTTTGGACGCTTTAATATATTTGAAAGCTGTGTCTGTTACTTATCTTTATGCAGAAATACAATTTCATGTTAAATAAAACTAGATTTTGGTTTCATTATACCGATATGTGAGAATGTAGTAACGAAAACTGGTTAATTATATGGCAAAATTTTCATTTGTTTATAAATCTTGTTCAACTCACGTCGGAAGTGGATGTTCTCCCTTTTAGGGAATGTAGTACTTTATGGTTCTAATTAACAGTCACAAAATTAACATGTTTGGAATTGGTATTATTAAAATAAAATAAAATAAAATAATAAAACAAAAGACTACAGCACAAGAATTTAGACACATTGCTCCAAGTGGAGAATATCATTTGAATCATAAATTATTGTCTTGTAAACAAAATGAAAAGCAAGAATATCTTGAACCGTTTCAGAGATAGAGCAATTTAATATTTAGCCGAAATTCGCACGTGAAAAATGGCGCCATAGGGGGGCATCTTTAGCAGCCTGTATCTCAGGCCAGGAATTATTATTTAAAAAAAAATCGGATTTCTTAATTTGCTCTCAATTTTAACATGTGTTAAATTCAATAACTGTCAAGATAAGATTTTTCTCTTTATCTGCCTGAATTGATCTGGACTCTGCCTGAAGTAAGAATCGTTTCTATTTTCAGTTTGGAAAATATATTGATAGAAATTCGTTTAATAGAATCGAATGGTTTAATAGAAATTCGTTTTCACAATGTACGATATTCTTAATATTATTCACCGTCAACGTGGAAATGAAACAGACGTTCTTCACCGTTCAAAACATTTACAGAGCTATTTAAAAATACATGTCTTTATTTATATATTTTTCAACGTCAAATATGTCGGTATCATAAATGGCCTGAATTAAAATAAACCTTGCACAAAGCAAGTAAGTTAATTTGCAATTAACTGGTCATAGAAAATAGTTTAAAATAGCCTGTTTACGCTTTTTTTTTTTTTTTTTTTTTTTTTTGTCAAGTACTTCATAGCTAGTTGACCTCTGAATCTGTTTTTTGTTCTTATAAGTCATGCTTTATTTGGGTCGATATGGAATATTAAATAGTATTTTAGTTTTGTGTGTAATTAAAATTTGTATCAGTAGGGAGTTTTAAGTATGGTAAATTCTTTCTTTGCTCTTTTCGTAGAATGCTAGTATTAGTCAGCGATGTGCAGATGTTGATGTAGAGATGTGCCAAGCACTAGGAGTTAGCAAGCCGGTTTTGAATAATGTGATATTTTGCCACCAAGAGGATTCATGCTGGTATGTACCAATGAAACTATTTTTTTTTACAAGAGGAAAAATTTTAGTGTAAACTGCTTTGCTGACGAGCTGATTTTAATGAAAAGTGGAGATTTACTTGATATGGTCGTAGATCAAATGCTAATTATCCGAAATATATGAAATGGGCATCATTATACGTAAAATTAAACAAAACATCACAATATGTGCGATATACATGTATTCTTTCCAGAAGAAGAAGCGGAGAAACTGAGTTTCTAATATTTTTGAAGTAAACTGAGTTTGCCATTTGTCCCCAGTCAAGTAAGGTGATTACGCAGAGCAAATTTACTTAGAATTGTTCCTTGGAGTATTAGCAATAAAAATTTAATTGCTGTATTGTCATATACCCAGCACAGCCTGACGTAGATTGCCAAATTAATAAGAATGCGTCAATATGTACACCTTGCTAGCGAGCCGTACAGAGTTATTCCTAGATGAACGTAGGTCATCCGATACACATGAAATAAGCATCTAATCAGAACGAAACCGATGTATAATTTATGTTCATTGAGATTATTTCTAAGGAGCCGGGGGAAACCTGAAAATTCACAACAATTTTAAAGAAAAACAGGGCTTGTCTGCCTGTATCTATTTAAGCAAGGCGATTACGCAGACCAAACGGATTCTTGGAATGTTTGCAACAAATAACTAACAGCAATAAATCAGAAATCCGCACGGTGATCGTATCCCGTCAGTAACGTTAGTCCTAGGAAAGTATTCATCTCGTCCAACGTTTCATCACGTGGCAGCTTACTTGTTGAATGCTTAGCAATATTCTGGTTGTAATTTCTGTTAGTCTCGGTCACCAAATGCTGTAATATGCCTTGAGAGAAAATCAAAGAGAAACATCTAAACGTTTAAAGTAATTGTCAATATGTCGCACTGTCGGTGTAATGGTATTATCCATCGGAAGAGGCGGAGTGACAGGAGAAAGAGGAAGGAGAATGAGGAGTCACAGAACGGGAAGATGGGCTTGATGATGGGGAAAAGAACGGGAAGGTCATATTTAACCATCAATCATCAGAATCGGATGTTATATCAGGTAACATAAGCAGCTTATCTTCCCCCACTTCTGTATATCGAATCTTCACGAATTTCATCTGATGAGAGTTGAGCCCGAGACGACATTATCAATTCTTAACCCTTAGAATTAATGGTATTTTAGGCGAAAATTCAATATTTTTACCTAGGCAAGTATATCTTGGTTCATAATTGTAGTAGGACAATAATTTATACGTCAGTTGATTCGTTTGGGACCATTCTTTCATATTCCTTAAAAATCAAGACTCATATGAGGTCCCTTAAGGAAGCAGTGTTGCCAAAAGTAGGGAAAATTGGCGTATTTTTACGAAAAAAATGTAAAAAACATGGCTTTCAACACTCCTTTCATACTGTAGAAAAATAATGGAAAATGTTTGCTGGACTATTGCTAATATATCCTGCAAGTATCGCAAAATTCTAGCGAGCACGTACTAAGAAAAAAAATACGTGAAACCGTGATGTTATATGGTTATTTTCGCACATAAATTACGTTGCAGTGAATGCTTACGTGTAACTTGAAATATTGTAGCAGGGTAATAATTAATACCTTGTTGAATTCCTCAGGGACCATGCTTTCATATTCCGTAACATCGAGACTCATATGAAGTCTGAGGAAAGCAGTGTTGCTGAAAGTAGCGAAAAATCATCTATCGTTACGGAAAAAAAAAAAAAAAAAAACAAATGGCTGGAACACTGCGATTACTTATTTCACAGCTTGATAAGACTGAAAATAGAAGATAAACATCGCTGTATCGTAAAACGAGTGCTAACTAACTGAAAGTCCTCATGTGTTTTTCTGCTTTGATCTACGTAAAAGCCTGTGTGAAAGAAATGAGTCACAGGTTTATTTTTACCTAATTAACAATGACCTTTTTGGCCTGGTGAACCACAAATTCAGAGGGGGAGGACACGGGGGGTGCTTGGATTCAAGGGTGATAATGTGTTGCTTCCCGTGAAGGCGAACAAAGAAAGTCTCTTTCCTTCCTTACTTGTTTGTTTTCTTTTCGCCAGTGAGAAGGGAGAAAAATAAATTACTTTACACTTGTTTTTTCTAAAACCTTCCTTCGACAGATAAGGTTATAGAAGAACCGTAATGGGTTCTTTTGTAGATAGCCAACCACAGGATTTCACGAAGAAAATACACATAATATGAATCTAAGCACAAATGCATTCAACCTTTGTTGTGAAAAATATCACTACAATTATATTTTTGGATAAATCCGTATAGCTGACAACACTGCGCAGATTACTGAAATAGAAGTGAAAAAAAATCTACACGTTGCCAGAAACCTACTTGATAAGAAGAAACCAACAAAACGTTCGTCCTGCCGTTACAACATGTGCAACAAATTCTAGAGTCCATGTCTTCATTTTGTAGACATATTAATTCTAAGGGTTAAGCTTTGAAAGCGATCAAGCAAAATACAGGCGAGGGACACCTCTCAAGACGGGAACTTCTCCCATACCAAGAAGTTAGAACCTTCCTGTCTGTGTTCAGGATTGACATTTTACTGTCAACCAATAGTAACTAGTGCATTAACACAACAAAAGTAGCCTTTGTTTTCCTTCCTGGGGTTTTTGAACATTTCTCCCATTTCACTCCAACTCTCAAAGCATACCAGAGAACAAGAATGAATATAAACAAACACAACTGAAGAAAGAAAGAATTTTCAACTACAGTAGAGTCCCTAAAACTCGGCACTCGATAACCGGGCGGCAGTCCGGATAACTCGGCCATACCCTTGCAGGGAAAAACAACATGACATAACACATTGTTATTTTTTTAAGCCAGTTTTTGCAAAGTTGGTTGGTTAATTTTCATTATAGACAGTTTTATGCCTTCATAAGTATTTTTTCTGAGGTCTGTTTTATCAGGTAAATTACTGTACAGTGTGTATTTATTAATTTTCATGTACAGTAAAGGCACCATGCCTTCATAAAGTACGCACTTTCTTTTGTTTAAGGGTATTTGGGTATTTTATTCTCTGTTGTATTCTCAAGCAATCAATACATACAAGTACAGGAACTGTATTTTCTGAGGAAACACCCGTACTTATTCTTTTTTAACCCATTCCCAATAACCCGGCATTTTCACAAGCTCGGCCACCCATTGGTTCACATTAGGCCGAGTTTTTGGGGACTCTACTGTATCACTTTCTCCCTCGTGGATGAAAAGACACATTTTCAGATAAAGCGCATAAAAGTTTTTTTTTTTTGGTCAAAACTGCTACTTTACTCCCTTCCCTTATTCAAAATATGATCACGTTCAACAATAATTATACGTAGAGGCATTTTTTTTTTTTTTTTTTTTTTTTTTAATATAAAGCTACCAAGAACCCCTATATTGTGCAGAAAATAAGAAAGTAACTTGTTAAATGTATCAGAGTCAGAGTGATTGTAAATAATTATTTCGTCAACTAAAGATTAATCAACAATTTAATTAATAATTATTGATGTAACTAAGTCTATGACCTATGGAACCTGGAGGGTCAATGCCCCGCTCACAAAAGCTCTCTGTTGACTTCTGTCCTTACCCAACTGGATCCAGTTTCTTCTTTGTATTCCCATTTCTGCGAAATCCATCTTATTATTGTCCTCCTATCTGCGTCTAAGTTTTTCTAATGATCGTTTTCCAATTGGATTTCCGGTCAAAACTTTGAAAGCGTTCCTACTTTCATTCTAGGTACATGACTTGCACCTCAGTCTCTTAGACTTGATGACCCTAACAATATTTCGTAAATGGTATAAATTGTGCAAGTTTTTGTCATTCTCCATTGCCGTTTCTTTTGGATCTGATTATTCGTCTCAGTATTTTTGTTCTCAAATACTTTGTGTTCTTCCCTCAACGTAAGCGACCATGTTTCGCAACCATACAGCAGAACAGGCATGATTATCGTTTTATATATTTTAAGCTTCAAATTCCTCGACAGAATTCGCTAAAATAAAAGATTTTGAACTGCATAATAACACAAATTCGCTGCTTTCAGTTGACATTTAATTTGGTTTTGGTCTGTTAATATTGATCCGAGATATTTGAAAGTATCCATTTTGTCGAAAGTATTATTTAGTATTTTGACGTATCTATAATTCACAGTATTACGATCCCGGCGAATTTCCATGTATTTAGTTTTCTCTGTATTTACTTCTAAAGCAACATCCCTGCAAGCACTTAATGAAATCTCAGCATTCTTTTTGGTTGTTCTCCTATCATCCCCCCATTAGATTTACACGTATTATCAGCATATGCCATAACTTGCTGAATACACTTAGCTCTAAACCCTGGTTGCTTTCTTTGATTTCCCTTAAAACGTACTCCAGAACAAAGTTAAATAATAATGGCGACAACGCATCTCTCTGTTTCAGGCCATCTCGACATGAAAGTTCATGGACAAGTATTTTTCTACTTTGGGATTCATTTAAACACAATTTAATTGATCTAACAAGCCTTTTCGGTATTCCAAATTCAGTAAGAATGTTGTACAATGTTTCCCTCCTAACCGAGTTGTAAGCCTTTCCAAAATCAATAAACAATTGATGTACTGGGTAATATTTTCCATTTCTTTTCGAGTATTTGTCGAATTGTAAATATGTGTTAGATAGTTTATCGAACTATACTCTAATTATGACTATTGATTAATAGTTTTAATCTTTTTTTTTATTTTTGCAACAGAATAAATTGAATGGTTTCAGACATTAGAAAAAAAAACTTTTAAGTAAGGGCTTATTTTATTTTTCTTTATTTTATTTTATTTTATTTTATTTTTTTAATTTTGTGATGCACGAAGTCTCGGATTCGATTCACGGTGTAGAGCATCAGGCGCATTACAGTGGTTCAGCTTTCAGTTTAAACCGTAGGTTTCGTTTTATAGAAGCTCTCTGATAACAAACGACGTAAACATAAGTTAATTTCTTATTGGTGATGTAAAACAATGATGAATCAGTTTCATGCTGATCTAGTAGCAAGGGGCTCACTTGATTTGATCTCAGAATGTGTAAATTTGTGGACAATATTGTAGCCGGTTTTATTACTATTTTTTAAATTCTCGTTTCCCGTGCTATATTCATTCTTCAAAATCAATAATTATCGTTCTTTTGCATTTATCTTTTGTTTTTGCTAATCTACAGGACATAATCTTGGTTTGTCAAACGGAAGATTTAATTTCAGGTGAGTGATATGATCATACAAATTATAAATTTTTGGAGTATCATATTATTTCCTTCAAATTCTTTCATGTGTGTGTGTATTCCAATGCTTTCACTACCTTATTAGCTCGTTTCTCGTAACTTACAATTAATTACTATATCATTTATTACAGGCCATTAGATGAAGGAAAGAAAGTGAAAGAGAAATTTGACGCCCTCTTCGATGCAACAATGTACAATAAATATATGGAGCACATTAAGAAATTAAGGAAAGAGAGGAAAGACAGTAAGGAGTATTTTAACTTTATTTTATACATTATTCTTTATGTTCTTGTTAAAGAAGTATTACCCATATGTCGGGTGTCCCAGAAGTAGTGACTCACTTGTTGTCCCGCACCTGGAATATCCCTAAGTCATCGGTTGCCAGGGTTTTCAAGGATCTAAAACTGCGCCCGTATCATCCTTGCCTGCTGCACACACTGAATGAGGACGATACCGATCGCTGTATCGAGTTTGCGTGTTGTGCGTTAGGAGCACGAGTTTTTCGAACTAAGAATTTGAAAATTTCGCGTTTCGTTCTTCATATTTCGCGTTTTGTCGCATTTTCCAAATAAAGTTTCTCATTTTGTAGCTCTTGTGGAAAAATAATCCTTGACATTTTAAAAATTGTTCCTTTTATTCATAGATCACTACCGTTACCTAAAATCAAATTACACTGAATATTTCACTTGCCATCGTAAATTTCACTTACAGAAAATTATATACTTACTATGAGTAGGAAAGTTTTGCTACCTTCTGAAAACATAGGCAAAGGTTACATTTAAGTATAAGCATGTTACATGTTTCTACATTTTCCTCCTTCGTTGTTGTACGTTTGTTAATTGTCACCAGTGCATGCCGTTGGCTAATTAAAACGGCTCCAGCTGCGATGTGATAGCTAACGGGCAACATGTTCTTTATGGGAGCTCTTTCGTGGCTAAGCAGTTAGCGCACGTGCCTTTGGCGTGGGAGATTCGGGTTCGATTCCTGGCGGGAGCTCATGTGGTTCGGATTTCACGTTAATCAGTAGGTCGACGTCTTACATAGCCTCGCTGCTGAAAGGAACGCTAAACTCAAAATCAATCGATATTCTCTATGGGGTCGTTCACATATTACGTAACGCGGCAAAGGGGGAGGGGGCGTTACGAAGCGTGCCAAGAGAGGAGGAAGGGGTTTAGGTCTTCGTTACGTAACACATATTTTTTGCTGTAATTTTTAATTTTATTCTGAGATTTATATGCAATGTTTTAAACAAATAATTTTATTCAGTTCTTTTCTTTTCTATAAATAAACTAGCAGAATACCCGTTCTTCGCTCGCGGTCAATACCTTTCATTTTGAACATAAGGGGCATCAAAACTGTTACCAATTAATTTAGGGACCCCAAAAACTATGAATTCGACGCTAATATAAGTCGTTTTCAATTTTTACATGCCACCTTTGCATGTCGAATCCATAGATTTCGGGGTCGCGGAGATGAACAACATCAGAAGTGTCACTGTTCATCTCCGCGACCCCGAAAGCTATGGATTTTCGATCATTTTTATACATCTCTCCCTCCCACAAGTTGTGGGGCTAATTTTAATTTTAACGGCATCGAAAGTGTTACTGTTCATCTTAGCGACCACAAAAACTAGACTCGACGTTAATATCGGTCATTTTCGAACATTTTTATGTCACCCCTTACTTTCACCAAGTTGCGGGACTGAATTTGGATTTAAACGGCATCGGAAGTGTCACTGTTTATCTCAGCGACCTGGAAAACTATGGATTTGCCACTAACATCCTCATTTTCGATCATTTATATATATATCTCCCCCTCCCCCAAGTTGCACCTTCTAAGTGAAATGAATAAAAACATCCCAGGCCAGAACTTCATCTATGTTGAAAATTTGATCGAGATGGGTCGGGTGGTTAAGTCATTAAGTTACAAACCTAGTCACTTTCATTATGAAAATTGCGAACTATAGCCCATATAATTTGAATCAAACAGAAGGGATTCGAAAACACACTAGACACCAGCATGACTAGTGACGAACCCTGCGTGTATGGAAATACAATAAAATACAATAAAACACCGTTCTGTAATTATCGCAACATTGGATTTACGGAGCACGCTTTTCTGGAGTTAATTAATAGTGATTATCACCGCTTGAAAATACCCTCGTGTTCCCACTCATGTCGCTAATTCTGAGAATATTATCTAAAACCTTTGATTTGAATCATGATCACTTCTTTCTTGTAAGGGGTTTCGCATGTGAAACAGACGAATTTTTTTTCGTGAAATAATGTTTTCCGCTACGGAATGATCCACGATTTGCAGATCAAAAAAACCTAATTCGTATAATATTCATCTCTTACTAAATTTTTGGATTTTTGAATTTGAATATTTCTGAAGAAATCGAGTTTATAGCATTCTCGCACTGATTTAGGGCAAGAAGAATTTCAAAAGGGCAAACTGAAATCCAAAGATGATGCTCAATAGCTTGTGCCAAACAAGATATCCCTGCTCTTTCACCTGTGCGGCCGCTTCGAACATGTGGTCGACGAGGAAGAGAACTTTGCATCGTCGACACTGGCGACCTTCAAATGCACGAAGGATTCTGGATCCTTGAAAAAAGATCGATGTCAGTTCTTTACATCCTCTTTCACATGCATCTTCCGACAGTATTTCCTTCTTGTCATCATCGGCGACCTGTAAGTATGGGTGCGATCTTCTTAGAAAATGACAGTATGCAGTTTGGAAGAATTAGGACTGGTTAATTAAGCAACCTTATGAGGTTAAATATTATTACGGTCTATCATTTTCTAATACGTACTTTGATTTATTGTCGAAAAGCACTACAAATATATTCAGAATACAAGCATTTTGTAATAAAAAGTTCTACCATTAAGAAGTTTTTTATAGTACTAACTCTCAAAATAAGCAAAATTGGTGCAAAAATAAAAGTCAAAAAGTGTTACGTAACGAAGGAGGGGAGGGGTTACGTTACGAAGTGTGACAATGGGGAGGGGTATAAATTGGTCAGAAATAGCGTTACGTAATATGTGGACGACCCCTATAGCCGTGTCAGAATCAACCAAAATGCACCGTTCACACAACGTTCTACCGGTCCGTTCGCGGAAAAGTAGTGTTTTTAAATTAATGAAAACCTGTTTAAAATTTCGCGTTATTTCGCGTATTAGAAATTTCGCGTTTTATCGCGCAACGGAAACCAATGAAAATACACACAGAATATCGTTAAACGTCAAGAAACAGATAATTACTTAATTCTGACGCATTTCGTTTTATCGCGCATTGCGAAAAACTCGTGCCTCTAGTAATTGTTCGAATGCGAATGGCGTCATTGCCTTTTAAACTCGGATGTTATCTCGTCGATGGTAGACCTAATTTATTTATTTATGCTTTTATTTATTTGTTTGTTTTAGAAATGAGAGAGAGAAAACGAATCTGAGAGTCTGAGGTACAGCAATACTAAGAAACAGTTCTCAAATATGTTAGAAAGCTCAGAACTTCCACTTTTGAGAACTGTATTAATAAAATAATGGTATATCTTTTTTTTTTCTTTCTTTCAAGCCTTAATTGCAAGCTTACATAAAAATTTTTGACGTATTGTAGATAAATTAAATGAAAAATTACAACTCAGTTACCCATACAAAATACGCGTATTTTATATTATTTTATATTTTATATTTATATTATTTTGTACTTTATTTTATATTTTGTCTTACTTTTAATTTATTACCCTCCGTGTTGGTGTAGTGGCGTGTGCCTTTGGTGGACGTGGAACTGAGTTCGATTCCCGACGGTGGAGTAAAAGAATTACACAATCGTTCATTTTCATTAATCATCCGTCTCTTTTAGTCTAAAGAGCATAAGCATCGACGTTTTAAAAAAAAATCAGATATTAGTATTATTTTGAGTTAAAGATTACTGATTTTAAGATTTTCTTGAAATTTTTCAGAAATAAAGCTTCTTTCTGTGGACCTTAGTTACCTAAAAGATTACAAAGATAAGGCAAAGCTTAAACGTCAGGAGTTAAAAGAACAGGAATTGAAGTTAAATGTGAGCGTCGACAAAGTGAACTCCATTAATGCGGAACTACAGCCTATAAAAGAACGTCTCGAGGAAATACATGCTAAAGAGAATGATATTAACAAAATACATACACAGCACGGTAAGTTTCTTCATCTTTCTTTAGAAACACAAGAAAACTTTATCTTAGTTGAAAATGTTTAGAGTTTCTTCTTTGGTTATATATTAGGTTGTCTAATAAGTACTGAGCTTTTGGAGGTCAAAATTGAGAATGCATTTATTGTGATTTGAAAACAACATTGCGATACCACATATGTACCATTTTCTTTGATGACCTACTATTTCTCTGGCTGCACCAGAATTCTTTCGCTATAAAACTTCTGTAGTGTCTGGTCAAAAAATTGTGACACGTGGTTTGCACAGGCTGCTTTTGAAACTAACTAAATACAATTTAAAGAATTCTGAGAGACTGAAACAAATGGTAAAGTGATGGTGCCCTGTCCGGGCTATACAATGGATGCATTGAAACCTCGCGGCCAAATCTGATTATGCCTTGTATGGGCTATACAGTGGATACATTAAAACCTCCTGGTCGAGATCTTTCGATTTCTGACGAATCGTTGAAGATATACGCGGTCTGGTTGTCTCAGCGTGGTAAACAACACTCTTTCTGCTGACCAGTTCCTGCCGCTTCGTTTAAATTGCTCGGTACACTTGTGCAAATTGTGGACAGTTCAGATCTGAGCCTATCATTCTGTCCGGCAGGAGCAGCTCATGGACAATGCCTTCCCAGTCTCATTAAATGCACATCATAACCTTCCTGGGCGTCAGTGTGGGCTTTGCACACTCCACTTCCCTTCGACTACGATCTTTTTCGCGAATTGTTGTAGTTTATCCATTTTTCATCACTCGTGATCAGCTGCTTCAGAATTGCTAGAGTTTGTTGCATTTCAGTGGAGATTCTCACACAGGATTTTATCGAGTAAATGTTTTTGAGTCAGATCGTGTGACATCCAAACGTCGATCTTCTTTTTGTAGCCAGCTTTCTCCAAGTGATTTAACATTGTTTGGTGATAGATGTTTATCTCACATTGAGTGGTCATAGTA
Source organism: Thermobia domestica (assembly GCF_964235325.1). Classification (NCBI taxonomy): domain Eukaryota; kingdom Metazoa; phylum Arthropoda; class Insecta; order Zygentoma; family Lepismatidae; genus Thermobia; species Thermobia domestica. Next base: position 34,556,771 of record NC_137463.1, on the reverse strand, counting down.
CGGAGCAGCATCATGTTAGGAGCCCGTACTCACTTCATGTGTTTCAGCAGCAGAAGAAATAACTTTGATGTGCAGAATCGTCATCCTTGAACAGTATAGGTGGATAGGGTCCTGAATTTCGTTTTATGGATGATAATGCAAGTCCACATAGGGCACAGTTGATGGAGGATTATCTACATCATGAAGACGTCTTGAATGGCGAGCGCTGTTGCCGGACCTCAATCCCATTAAGCATGTATGAGATTCCCTCAGATGACAGATTGGTGTCTGAACATCTCCACAGTCAATTGCTGAATTGCACAGCTGCGTGTGCAAGGATAGGGTGCTTTACCACATGACATACGTGGTAGTGTAATCCATAATATGAGTGCATGCTGTGCAGACTGCATAGCTATTCGCGGTAATCATACCCCATATTAAACATTTTTGCCAACGAAGCCCAGATTTCTGATGACCAACAGATAACCTATATGACGTGAGTGTAATCAATCAGATCTTTTAGTATTCGTGTGTCACTGCAAAAAGTATTTATATTTATTTTGTCGACAGGCACCTGTTCCACGCGTCTGAAGAAACAAAAACATTTTTATGTAAGTTGTTCATGATTGCCACTTATCTGCACATTCGCTTAAGTTTTGGACATGAGTATATATATATATATATTCATAATTTTTCAGTAAAGAAAACAACTCAACTGGAAAGCTTACGAAAGGAGCAAGAAGATTTGAGAAACAGCATTGAGTATGAGTTTGATGGAACAACTGAAGAATTGAGAGAGGCCATGAGATCGTTCAAAAAGGAATTAAATACTAAGGAGAATAACTTGAAAACGGTAAGTCAATAGAAATAAATATTATTTTCTGAGTTGTGATGCAGAATGATCAGTGTTTGAAAAATAGGAAAAGTTAGGGAATTGTAGTAAGAGTGATAGATTTCTGAATATATGTATATACAAGATGTGTTTTTCAAGTAAGTACCATTTCGAAATTCGGCCGTTTCGAGCATAAATGAAGTCCCCGTCACACCGCCTATTTAAAACATGGAGGAAGTGACCGTATATTACGAACAATATTTTCCGTAAAGACTGCTTATAGCGAAGTTTTCAGATCGGGATATTTTTTTTTCTTCTGCTCGTGGATAACTCAGGTACAGCAAAATCAGTTTTCATAGTTGTTGTCGCTGTGCAAGCCAGGCATGGCTCACTCTTCCCCCTCCCACTCGGATGAAAGCAGAAATCGCTCCGGGTGCAGGTATTTCCGGCAACGCGCGTCCACCAGAGTTCAAGATCGAGGTTAAAAATAAATCTGTTTTTACTGGAGCTCATGGTGTTAAACGCGGAGAGAAAGCAAGGTGCGTTTTTTGGTAGCTGTAAGGTAAGAACATGCCGCAAGCTGATTATTTTAACTCGTGTTTGTACATCGCTAGATTGAAGGATGGCAAACAAAAGGAAAGCCTTATCTCTTCAGACAAAAGTGGAAATTATAGACGAAGTTGAAGAGGGAGAATTGAAGAAAAATAAGATTGCTAAAAAATATGAAATCCCGCCGAAGCCACAGGTCGTCACAAATTGTTGACGCCACGCAAATCATCATCGTGATGAACCTGATTTCATTGCCACAAATGCGACAGAAGAGGCTGTTGATCCTAAAACTTGGAATGAATTTCAGGAAGCAGCGACACAGGGAACTACGTCTGTCGAGTATGTCGCTGCAGATGATGCACTTGTAACTGAGGATTCCGATGTTGATAATTCAATTGTGGAAAGCGTGAGGGAGGCTACGAAGGAAGATGAAGCAGATTCGAATGATGAGGGAGAAGTGGAAAATGTAATCCAAATTTTGAAAACTTGCAACGCTATCTTTTCAAACATAGCAACACGGTGCCGGACAATGCATTTCGGGTATTTGAGGAAGTGGAAGTGGCGGTGCTACGAACAATGACAGCAGACACGGTTCAGAAGAAAACTACAGATTTCTTCAAGCGTTCTTGAAGAAACTGCAATATGTACGATAAGCTAGATAACCTAATTAATAAAATTATGTTCAGATGTAATGCTTTATATTGTTTTTTAAACATATCTACTTGTTATCTAATCCTTTTTTCCCCATAATTCGGAAATTGTTTAAACGAAGTTCGGATATAAAGAACTCATTGTGTTGGTTCCTTGAAATTCATTATGAGTGGCCTGTACTGTATATAACACATGTAGCGTTTTCCTGTTTATTTTGCATGTTCCTAGAACATTTTCACACTTGCGGAATCAACTTTTCCATATGATAAATTGGGAATTATCGTTGAATTATTGCATGTTTCGTTAAAGCTGATGATTTGAACCGTTCGCCTTTATATGCAAGTGATGTATACTAGAAATAATAGTAATAATAAAAAGAGTAAAAAGTTCCCGTTGTTTTGAAAAGAATAACATCTGCGATTCTGTAGCACTATTTCTGTGGTTTTTAAGTTTTTCGTGCACATGTTCCAAATATTTTGAGTACACGGTTTCATTAATCATCTGGCCAGGTAGAAGCAGTTTTTGATTCATGATACCTTGAGCAGTCCACCAAATACAGGACATACCCTTCCATTGGTGTAGTTTTTTTTTCTTCCTTGTTTAACAGTGTGTTCATGTGGTGCCAATCAATGATGACGGCGCTAGAAGTATCTTGAAGAGGCCATGTCTCATCGGACGTCAGCACTTTGTCCAGAAACTGTTGTTTCCCTAACGAGACAATTAAGAAACACGGGCATTTGTTTTTGACGCTTTCTGAGTTGCAATAAACTCATATGGACCCATCATTCCATTTTACACCGTTTCCTAAACTGGTAGAGGCATTAGGCGAATAGTTTTGCACTTCAGTTGAATGTTTCTCCTGCTTCCTTACATGTTTGGCCATAATCTGCCTCAGTAGCCGCTTTGAATGTCACATTGTATGTAGCTTATGGACATGGGATTCTTTTGCGCTCTTGCCCCCGCCAAGTGAACTTCGTGGTGGACAAACACCGTGTGCGTGGGTTTTCTCGGGGTTCTCTCGTTTCCTCCCACTTTCTTCATTACACCATTTCATTCATCACTCATCATCACCGTCTCCTTTAGCCTAACCGGCATAACCATGAACGTAAAACTTAAAGATTTCATTTCATTTTCTTTTGCGCTCTTATGTTTGTTACACCGCCGTTATACTATATGGTCGTTTACGACTTTCTTACTGAATACATGACATATTTTTCATCCCGTTTCACTAGTGTTTCGTAAAGCGTAGAGGTCCATATAATGCTGTTTGGGGTTCCCTGTTTGACCTGCTCTCACTGACGTTCCGTAGAACTAGCGGTCACAGCCAGCAGATTACAACAGAAAAATACTAACACATTACCTTGCACATTCTCAAGGTTATTAAAGATGCTAGTTAAAGATTGCAGTATTATAAAAATATAATGTCTGACTATTTAAAGTATCCAGTGAAAATGATGTAACATCACAATTTGTAGAATACTGCTCAACAATTAGAAACTCCCTGAATATTTAAATTATTGCGTTTCATGAGTATTAAAAGGCAACTTGCAAAATTTTAAATATAAATTTACCAAGCGGCCTAACCTGAATTAACGAACTAATTACATTTTTTTTACGAAATATAGTGTTATTTGTTAAGTTCTGTCATGCCAGAATGAACCAAGTTTGTGCTTTATTTAGTTTAGCAAGAGAGATGGAGTAAGTTATGACGAGTGCATTTTGGCATGATACAATTTTCAGTTCTCAGCACAAGTGTCACTGTATCTCAGTTTAGTAAAAAAATGTAGTTAATTCGTTTTAGCATCTCCAGATTAATATTCTGCCTTCGAAATCGCAAGGTCCCAGATACAAAGTTGGGCATGCTTATTGAGCTCCCTCGTGGCTAAGCGGTTAGCATACGCGCTTTGGCGTGGGAGACCCAGGTTCGATTCCCGGCGGGAGCTCATGTGGTTCGGATTCCACGTTAATCAGTATGTCCACGTGTCATACAGCCTCGCTGCTGAACGGGACGCTAAACTAAAATCACCGCTTATTGAGGTTTTGGAAGTTTTCCTGAATGTCACCAGATGAATACTGGGATAGTACGTTTAAATATTTGCCCTATCCAACGTCCTTCTGCTTCCTTTCCCAGGGTTGTTGATTGTTAATAATTCCGTTTTAAATTAGTCTTGCTGGTGCATATAGAAGTTTTAATAGAACACATACATACACACACACACACACACACATATATATATATATATATATATATATATATATATATATATACGAGGATAGGTAGATAGGATAAGTACTCAGCCTACACAGGTTCAAACAAAGCTAGATATAAAAATTATATACGTTTATGAGGCTTATAGTTTGTGAAGCTACTGTGCAAAATTTGGTTTGACTAAATCAATTTTAAATTTGTTTTTCGGGTCCAAAGTGAGGATGTCAGCCCACGTCCCAGAAATTAGTAAATTTGAACACCATGCATTCATCAAGTACCTTTTCCTAAAGAGATTCTCGCCGAAGGAGATCCACAACGACCTTGTCACGACATTGGAGAATAAGACAGCATCGTGTGCCACTGTGAAGAAATGGGCAGCGAACTTCAAACGTAGGCAGTTTGGTCTGAACGATGATCCAAGGTGTGGCAGACCAATTTCAGTGACCTCTCCCGAGATGTTTGACGCCATTTACCAGATGAATCTCGACAATCGCCGAATCCCGCTCAAACAGATAGAGAACACATTGGGTATTAGTCATGAACGGGTGTGGAAAGTTATCCATGAAGACTTGGGTATGAGGAAGGTCGCGGGAAAGTGGATTCCGAAACTTTTGAACGCAGATCAGAAGCGTGAACGGGTGGAGGCAAGTAAGACAGTTCTGTCCCAATTTCAAGCGGATAAGGCCAATTTTTTGCGACGGCTGGTAACAGTGGACGAAACCTGGTTATATTTCTACGATCCCACGACGAAACAGTATCGGCGGAATAGCGCCACAGCGGTTCTCCACGTCCGAAGAAGGCTAGGACACAACTAAGGTCTTCTGCTAAGGTCCTTGCTACGGTCTTCTGGGATTGTGAAGGAATTCTATTGCTGGATTATCTGAAATCGGGTGAAACCAGCAATGCAACTTATTAAACATCTCTTCCGGACAAACTGAGTGCAGCACTAAATGAGAAGAGATGTGGAAGGTTGCCAAAAGGAGTAATCTTCCTCCAGGACAATGTGCCCTCACACAAGGCACGTCTCACACTGCGAAAATTGGAGGACATACGGTTTCAAATACAGGAACATCCACCTTATTCGCCTGATTTGGCTCCATCATACTTTTATCTCTTTCCTAAATTGAAAATGTTTTTAAAGGGAACGCATTTCAGTAGCGCCGATGACGTTATTTCCCAAACAGAGGCCTGGTTTGCAGAGCATTCATCCGACTTCTATTTGTCTGGCCTGCAAGCACTGCAGCAGCAATGCGAGAAGTGCATTGCACTACAAGGGGCAAATGTTGAATAAAAACACCAAGCTTCGCTTCCTATCTACTTGTTTTCTTGGTGAGGCAGAGAACTTATCAACCCATCCTCGTATAGTCCAAAAATATTAGTGTACAATATGTATTTCACAGCTCATTCTTTTGAAACATGTAAAATTGATAGAACTGATTATTAGACTTCCAAAGTATGTTTGCATAAGTGTCGAAAGTCTTATAGAATGGTTAAATTCGTCCGTTTGTCTGTCGAAGAGTATCAAAGCAAGAACGGTAGGAGACATCGAGCAACGGTGTTTTGCAGTCGATTCATTGTCTCAAAAATAAGTTCCGTCTTCTTCGTTAACCCTCTATTCAACCCAGAAGTGGTTCAGATTAACCGTTTCTGGTTTCATCTTTTTTCGACATAAAACAAAAACTGTCATAGATATTGATCAGCCGTTTCCTGAAATTGATTCAGCGTCTCAAGAGAATATATCGTCACAACCCGCAACACTACCGAAACTGTAAGTGGTTGAAATTTCCTAGTACTTTCGGTTTCAATATTGATTTCCATAGTGCAAAAATGGTCAAAGATATCGAGAAGCGGTTTTATGCGATCGATTCATCATCCCAAAAATAAGTTTCGTTTACTCTGTTAACCATACATTGGAACCAGCAGTGATAGAAATCAACCGTTTCAGGCTTCAACTTTAATTGCCATAGAACGAAAATAGTAATAGACAGCTACAAACAATTTTTAGCAATCGATTCAGGATCTCAGAAGAACATACCATCACCAAGTGCAACACTCTATCAAACCGGAAGTAGTTGAATGTACTAGTACTTCCAACTTATACTTAGTAGGTTTCACTTATATAAGGAGTGTTCAAAAAGAAACGAGCCGGAGGCCAAGGAACAAAAACTCTTACCTGTATGTTATAAATATTAGTCCTGGTTGTTGAGACACTTGTCCCACTGCAACACAAGGCGGTGAATGGCTGTCTCTTAGAGTGCCCTAGACTGCGTTGTAAACCAGCTCCGAACGTACTACTGGACATCGTCGTTTGAGGTGAATCGTTTGCCGCTCAGATTCTTTTAAAGGGCGCCAAAAGTGGTGTAATCACAGGGAGAGAAGTCTGGACTGTATGGAGAGTGACCGAGAACCTCTCGCTTGAATATCTACACGAGTGCCCTGACTGTGTTGGCCGTATGAGATCGGGCATTGTCATGGAGTAAAATGACCCCACGGGTGAGCTTGCCTGGTCGTTCCAATTTGATCGCTTGGCGAAGGTTGGTTAGTGTTTGCGCGTAACGCTGGACATTTACTTGTCCTGTGCTACAGGAAGTCTATCTGAAAGGGTCGTTTCGATTCTGGTTCGAAGTGATGACAGCAAGACTCATCTTCAGCCACTACTCGTGCCAGGAACTTATTCCCTTCCCTGGCATAGCGCTGCAAATGATCAAGACAGTGAGCTATTCGACATGCTTTCTGTTGTGGGTAAAGTCTGTGAGTCACCCATTGCGCGCATACTTTGCGACAGTTCAGTCTTTCCGTCATGATGGTGTGCACACTTCCGACGATCAAGTTCACCTCGGCGGCTACGGCTTTCACTGTAACTCTTCGGTCCTGGATAACGAATGCATCAATCAGCTGGACGTTATCACCGGTAATGCGGTGTGGTGTTCAAGACCGTGCATCATCGGATAACGACACTTGTCCTTCCCTGAAGCGCTTGTATTACTCCTTGACCCTTGAAAGGGACATGCAGTGTTCACCGTACACTTGTAACATTCTTCGATGAATTCCGTTTTCCCTTCTTCTTCCGCCATCAGAAGACGAACACCTCCTCTTTGCTATTCCTTGGACACCTCCATTTCGCCGTTGCATTGCTCACAACACGACTGACACGCGGACGATTGGCGTCTGCGTCTCCTGGCTTTATAAATCACATGGCTTGCAAACGTGACCCCTCTAGCGGCGGGTTGTGAACTTCCGCGCTCCTATTGGAACACCTATTTGTTACGCAACAGTATTACTATTATATCACCGGTGTGCACATTACAGCCTTCGGCTCGTTTCTTTTTGAACGCTCCTTATATTTAGTAGGTTTCAATACTTATTTTCATAGAGCAAAAACTGTTACGATATTGAGAAGCGGTTTTATCAGGGTGGATTGATTTAAATCAGTCTGATTTAAATCAAGATTTAAATCACTTGATTTTTTTAAATAAAAATCGTTGATTTAAATCGAATTCCTAAATAAATTAATTTAAAATGAAAATAAGTAAAATCCCGTTTCTGTTCTGTTATTTCGATTATGGAAGTTAATAATCATAATACAATGAGACTCAAATGTACAGTATAGTATGAAAACAAGTGTCATGCAGAGGATGATTAGGGAAAATCCCGTTTTGAAGAGGTAACGTAGCAATCCTTCTTTCTTCTTTTCGTAACATTGGGTTTGGGTTTTAAAATCGTTAACTATTCCAACGGGGAAATCACCATTGACATTTAAGACGAAAATTCTTTTTTGTGAGTGGTTTGTCCTCAGATAATAGGGCGTATTTAGAGGGGTCCTATCCCCCCTTTTTTTAATTTTATAACTTTAGGCGAAATTTATGTATTTCATGCCGCAAGCTGGTTCTGAGTTTTTAAAAATAGGCCCCTGCCAAATATCAGTAACTTTTGTGAAAAAAAGTGTCTTTTTGATAAACGTTGCTGTACTTTTTCCTTAATGCTTGACCTTTTAAATTATATCACCTATTTTTAGGTGATATGGTAGAATCTTCATTATTCAATTTAAAAAGTACCAATAAGGCATTTTACTTCGTTTTCTGTAAGGCTGGAGGCATTTTAGAACACGTTGCATATGCTTTCACGCAGGGTTGGCTGGTTTAAACCATGCAAAAAACGAAAAATGTTTGTAAAAGTGTAAGTTTTCGTAAAATCTTCAACACACACATTAGTGGGTTATCGCATGTCACTCCCGCATATTATTCCTATTATATTCAAATTTAAATTCCCCATTCATTACTCAAAGAAATTAGCCCTATACTACAAAAGCAACTTTTTGTAAGGTTATGAATGTTTTTCTTTTGTGATTTTTATAATAGTTTGTTATTATTGTTATGCAATTGCAATCAAAGGAAAATTCTAAATATTGTATCGTTTTAGTAATGTTTACTATTAATAATATACATCAAAATATCGTACTTTGGGGAAGGTGGTCATACAAACCCCCCGAGAGGCATTTACTGAAATCAGAAATATCTTTGGTATCTATTTATGTATAAATGGGTCAGAGCCAAAGTCGACTCAAATAATTCTTATTTTTATTCACTTTTCTTACTGATATGCAAATTACGTCGTTGTATTTCTTTAACTTGGACTAATCAAAGTCGTAGTGAACTAATTTGGACTAAATTAGTTCTGTACTCTGCAGTATTTTGAAGCTGTCCATATATAATTCTGTATAATGGTTTCAATTGTGCAACTGTTTATCTTTTTGTCCTTCTGAAATGACTCTTGACAATTAGACAATTATATTAAATGTATGTAAAGATCAGTACAACGTATCAGGAGTCCTTCGTGAGTGAGTCGGCAGACGTATCGCATTTGTGGCCAATTAGTCCAGTTTTCAAGTTCAAATGGAGGACAATTTGTTTCGGATGTAAGAGACGAGAAACGGTTTGGACTCCGCTTTAAGCTTATGTGATCCGTTCCAGCACAACCTGGTTGTTGCATAATAACACCAAAGTGAAACAAACTTATTTCTGTTCATATGTCATATAAATACATAGAGTAAATTATTTAATTAAAAAAAAAAAAACTGGTTTAAATCAAAAAACCAGGTTTAAACAAAAAAAAAACTGATTTTTTGTTGTTGTTTTTTTCAATAAAAACCATGGTTTTTGCCTACCCTGCCACGCCTTTCTGTGTTGAGGCATAGTGTCTGATGACGTCATAAATTTAAAAAGATATTTTTTGTTATGGGTATTATTATTATTATTATTTGATGGGTTACATTTTGCATTCAGAAGACTGAAATTTTGCACACTCGTTCAGTGCACCCCTTAATATTTTTCAGATGTTTTCAGATCTCTGCGTGGAAACAGCTGGGTCCAGAGGGGCAAAAATGTTTAAAAAAGGATATTTTTAACAAAAATAGCTTTTATCGTGATTTTCCCGTCTCAGATGAAGATATATGAATGGTACCGTTTGAAAGGCTGTTCTATTCTGAAGAAAATGATGTACGTACTATGCTCCTAGGATAAATAGGGATGTCTCAGGAAACTGTTACCTGAGATCCTGTTTTATACGGGAATCTGGGGTATTTGGGGAATATTATTTTTCACGGGCTTACTTTTGCACCTACAAGATTGAAATTTTGCACATTTACTCAGCGCACCCCTCAGTATTTTTTAGATTTGTTTCAGATCTCTGCCTTAAAACAGGGGAAGGGGTCCACAGAGGTAATTAAAAAAAAAAAATTAACAGAAAATTCCTTTTTTCGTGATTTACTCGCCCCAGATACATGATGGAGACATTTGAAGGGTACTGTTTGAAAATTTGTTTTATTCTGAAGAGAATAATGTACAAATCATGATCTTAGAATAAATAGGGATGTCTGAGGAAATTTTTATATTAAATCCGGGTCATCTGGGGCATTGTAGGAATGTTCTTAGCTCATTGTTAAATAGTTTCCTCACTCTTACTACTCAAAAGAGAAGCTTGAAATTTTGTACACACATTTAGTACACCCCTTAGCATTTCCCAGTTGATTTTGAGATCCGTGCTGTAACACAGGGGTATCCAGAGAGGACCAAATTTAAAAAAAAAAAAAGTTTAAAAAAAATGCCGATTATTCTCAAAATTTCCCGCTTCAAGGACATAAGAAAATGTGAATGTTACCGTTTCAAAAGCTTTTCTATTCTAAAGAGAGTGATGCATGTACCATGATCCCAGGATAAATAGGGATGGTGATGTAGCTGCTTGACTGAAAGTCTATAATTTACCTTTAAAAAGAGCCATAATTTAAAAGGGTTAAGAAACTTGTTTGGGATTGATATAGGTTAACGATTGGGGATAATTCAAAATTCAACCCCAATACTTTCACTTAAATGGCATAATTAGCATTTAATACTAATTCCTAATGCTTTATCTTCAATTCGCGACTTGTATTATACCAGGAGAAAGATTTGATTTAAATAAAAAAAATCGATTTAAATAAAAAAAATCGATTTAAATAAAAAAAATCGATTTAAATCAAAAAAATCAACAAAAATGATTTTTATTAAAAAAATCATGATTTTTTTCCACCCTGGGTTTTATGTAATCGATTCAGCGGACCAAGAATAGGTTTCATTTCTTCCGTTAACCCTCTATTCAAACTGCTGTTTCAACATTTATTACCGAAAGAAAGACGATAAATGGCATTATGGTAAATTCTATAACAGAAACAGTAAGAGATAGCGAGTAGTGGAATTTTTAATTTGGATTCAGCGTCCGAGGAACAGATTATCTTCCATCTTATTACTCTATTTCAACCAGTAGTTGTAGATGTACTACAAGTTAGAATATTGAATTCACATAGTTTGAAAGTCTACCGTAGTTTTACACTATAAAACAAAAGTAACTTTTTCGTTTCTCTGTAACTAGGATGTGTTTTCTGTGTATCTAACGATAAGAAATGTAGAGGTTTCACTGTATTTGTGCTGTTTTTATTAAATCCTCTAATAAGCTAAAAGTATGGAATACATGTAAGTTTTTGGGCTAATGGCTTTTCTCTTTTTCTTAAAGCTGCAAAATAAGCATTCAATAATGGTAGATGAAGAAAAGAAATTAGGAGATAAGATAACTCAAGAGAAGGTTAAGCACGGTCAACTGAAGAAAGAAGAGGAACAACAAAAAGAACGAGTGGAAAAGAGAAACATTGCTCTCAATAGGCTGGCAGAAGATTTGTCTCTGCCAGGTTGGTATAAATCATTATCGAATTTTCGGTTAACTGTTGTTGAAAGTTACTTTTTTTTAAAAAAAAATACACATGAAGTTTAAGTGTCAATATAGCTTTCTTTTCTTTCTTTCGGTGAAACATGACAATCTTAAATACAGCATAAAGAACTATAAGATAATCGTGTAATACTTTGGATCATTATGGTAAATTCCAGAAATGACAAATCCATGATTCACATTACGCGATTGGAAATTTGAAAATAGCCATTAAAAGCATTTCATGGTTTTGAACAGTGTTCCTATACTGAAAAATAAGATAATTCAAAGTACTTAATGTCAAAATTTAATACATTATATGTTGGGGCTTTGTTCTGAGCTAGGGCGTCGTGATACGAAGTCCTGATACAACTGACAGGTTCTGAGCCAAGAAATTTTAGTTAAAAAAAAAAAAAAAAAAAAAAAAAAAAAAAAAAAAAAGGTTTACAAGGTAAATTGGTTTTCTGTATTCGACAATGAAGGTTCCTGCTCTGAACACTCATCCTAGATGTTAAGGTGGTATGTAAATGTAAATGAAGGTACTGATAACTAAGAAGACCCAATTTACGTAATAAAAATAAAATTTAAAAAAGTAGAAATTGATGATAGACCGATTAATGAAAATACTGAAAATTTCATCTCAAAATTTCAATTTCAAGAAATAAAAGTGTGTGTGGAGAAATTTATACTATAAATTCTTTGTGATTATACAGAAATAGGTACAATTTTGGAACTGTACAACACCTACAACACACCAACAACTTTGACGTTAAAACTTCCACGTGTTGTAATCAGAGCACGTCGTGGAACCGAGCAGCAGACGTTGGATGTGCTCTTGAAGAGTCACCTGCCACGATATTTTGATGAGAGTTCACAAGAATTGATACTTTCTGCTACAGAACCGTGACGAATAATGTGCCGACCAGGTATATCCCACGCATTTTCAGTGGGCGTCATGACATATGACCATTGTGGTCTTGAAATCGGCAGTACTCTGATGTAGTTGCCTTAATATGTAATAGTCGGAATCGTGTGTTTTACCTAATAGTGCCCCACATCGTAACATGTCGAGTTCTACGCCTGTGACGCTCGACAATGCACGGTCCACGATAGTATCAGTGAAGGGCAGGTTGGAACGGGATTCTTGCGGAAACATAAAAGTCTGCTACTAGGATGCAGTGTTCATATGACCTATAGTTTGGTGCCTTCGTAGTTTCGAGGCAGTGGAAGCCGATGCATTTAATAAACTCCGTCAAACCTCCAATGCAGACAAGTCCATCGTTATAATACTCCAGTGTTGAATTAACATTGGACAACGCTGTTCTGTTATGCGGACAAGATGTATGTAACCCCGCATGGTCCACTGCCTGATTATTGGTGCATACGGTTCTCATCTATCACTTTTTGCGCATACACATCACTGCCGTGGCAGCATACTCTATACTTGCACCAGTTTTGCTCAGTGAGTAGCTGCATTTCAGACAGATCGTGCGGCTCGTGAATGAAGGGATCTTTTACCTATATTTTGTGTACATCAAGAATCACGGCGAATTGTTTTAAATTTCGATGCTATTCAGTGGGTTGCGTAGGATACCATAACAAGTGGTCGAAATCATTATAATAATTGGTATGTTCTCTTTGATAGAAGAAGGTAATAGAACATGTAATATTACATGACATAGAACATGTCTAATCTAATGTACTGTTTATTCGTTTATATTTCTTGCATGCGTTTCAGAAAACATTCAACATCAACTAAATCTCCAATTTAAGAGTTTCACAATAAATATAGGATTATTCAAAAAGCACGCTGGTTTTGGATCGTCTGGCAAATTTTTGTTTCTCGGTTGCCGACATTGTTTTGTCTTGTTGCTCTACCCACAAACATTCTGATTGTCGCCTTAGTCTGAATTTCTCGCTTTTCTTCAGTCTGTGTCTAGCCATGGAGCAGTTTACCATAGCGCAACCTGCGCTAATTGTGATTTTATCAGAACGGAGAAAGTTACGCAGCAACTGTCAGGCGATTTCGCGCTGTTTTAGGGCGAAATGAGGCATCGAATGAATCAACAGTTCACACGCTTATGAAAAAGTTCGTTGAAACGGGTTCAACAGTAAACATTAAAAGTCCTGGGCGTCGTCGTAATGGTCGGCAAAATCCAAGTGGAAACTTGGCAGGCAGTCTAGCGTATTTCACGAACAAAGTTATTGCATGCCAGGGTAGTAGAGGAGGCCATATGCCCGACGTCATTCACCATACTTGAAATCGGGATGTGTGATGAACATGTTTATGAATTTCGTTAGTGTGTTTTGAAAAAATAAAGGTCATAATTTGATGTAACAAAATCGGCGCGCATTTTGAATAACCCTTTGTACTCAATGAGAACAGGTTTTCACCAAAAGGCGGGAAAAATGTATAATAATAATAATAGATACAAATGAATTAGGAGGAAGTTTACCAAGAAAAACATTCTGAACATGTCTTTACTACTCAGTTTTTACTTTGTTTCCATGGAGCCATTTGTAATCGCTGTCACTATTAAAGTGACACTGTTAAAATTCGATGGATTTCCATGAAACCCATTTGCTTATCAGATGCTAACTTTATTTTATATTTCTTTCTTAAAGCAATGGCTCACAGTCAATTAACTGACAATCAGGTGGCCAACATTTTGTCTCAAATCGACAAAAACATTAAAGCTGAAGAAGGAGAAATGAAAGCTATGCAGGAGAAGTTTGAAGCAGATGAGCAAGCACTCCAACATAAGATTGATAATTGTAGGTAAGTATTTTAAGATAATATAATAACTTTAGGTAAGGAATCTTATTTATATTTTTAAGTAAGTAATTTTCTTTTCAGGTAATACTAACTTCAGGTAAAGATTTCTTTTAGGATTACCAGGTACCTGGAAAACCTGGAGAATCGGGTAAAGTCAGGGAATTTAGTAGTTTGCAATTTGTTTGCTGAAATTGCATAAGATGAAGATGGTGCCAAACTCTTCGACTTCTGTTCGTGCAGTTTGCAGATGGTTCATGATCACTTCAAACTGTACATGATGCTGCTGGCTGAAATATTAATAAAATTCTGAAAAGCAAGGACAGCCTTGCACACAGGCAAATTCCATATCGTGCACAGGCATTAATATATTCCCCAAGAAATTCTGCGGTTAGTGCTGGGTGGAAAATGCCGAAGTTGCTCAGTGCACTATTGACTTACTACCACATATCAAAAAGTACTTGGAACGTTTAAGAAATATCTTCCAAAGTAATTGAAAGATGAAATTGTTCAGAAAACAATTGATGATCCACTAACCCTTCCTAAGTTGGCATTTTTGGTGTATATCAATGCTGATGTTGAACTTTTTTCTGGTTAAATTTCGATCGTCAAGGCTACTAGCACTCTTTTTATCTACAGAATGTGAATATTTGATTTGTCGCCTTAAAGAGATTTATTAAACGTGAAGATTTAATAGAAGTGGACACGACCTTGAAACTGTTAAAAATACTCGTACAAGTATCTTATTAAAATATAATTCGCTCTTGTTCTGCTACGAACTGCAGAAAAAGTAAAACATGAGTACAGCAAAATGTGTTCTAAATTACAGAATAAATTAAGAATAAGTTGGACAGTTTCGACCCTAAAGTATATCGGCTGGACACATTTTGTCACAATTTACATGGAAATAATGATGAGTTCGAAGAACTGTGGAAGATAATGAAAATTTTGCTTTTTTTTTTCTCACGGAAATTTGTTGAAAGTTTTTTTTTTTTTTTTTCTATTAATAAGGACATGTTTGCAGACAATCTTTGTAAATATTCAATAGTAGCATTGAGATTATTGTATGGTTCTGTAAAGCATTCTGGGGGATCTAGTGGGGTGGAAATAAATGGAGAAACGCTTCAATCTCTTCGTCCTTCATGGAAGCGGTATGAGGAAGCCGTGAATTAAAAGCGTGCCGAAGAAAATGCAGTTAAGTCGAAGAAGTGTGAGCGCAAACGCATCGCTGATCAAATTACTCTACTTGAGAGGAAGAAAACAAAGTTATCAAAAGAAGCTGATCTGAAAACAGAAGCTACCAAGGTGGAAATTGTTAGCTTGAGAAACTTTCTTTCGTAACGCAATGAAGACTTGTAACAATTTTGTTAATTGCCGTATGTTACGTCCTGTTTATTATCATCAAAATACATAATGTCGATGAGTGGTAACTTTCTGTTATTAATTTGTTTTGCTTATATAACAATATAAAAAATACAGAAAGGCAAAGGGTGGATATTGTATTGTGGCTTTATTTATTTTTTAAATGCTAACAAAGATTTCCTAATCTTGGCAGCTAAAATATACACTTGAAACTCAAGAAATTCAATCTGGAAAATGAATTCTACAGACATGGAAAACACGAAATAGTAAGGAAAAATGAATATAGATAATCCCTAGTAACCCTGTTCTTTTTCTAGGCAATAGATTCGTAATTTAGGTAAGGAATCTTCTTTATAGGCAATACATTCGAAATTGTAGATAAGGGATTTTCAGCTTGTTCAGAAATATTTAGAGATCATAATACAGATGCAGCAATAATGGAAACTTAAGTGTGCTATTAAGAGAGTACTTTCGCGACTAGATGGTTATTATTTTCCCTTAATGCGAGAGACTCAAATTTGAATTTAATCGGACTAATTTATTTATTTATTATTAGCTAATTAATTAACGAAGTCGCAGATAGCCAGCGAAATCAATTTATACTAGAATCATTAAGAATCAATTATAATGGAAAAACAAGATACTAAGGTCTATATGTTGGGACCCCGCGCCAAGCTGTATTTCCATTTCACATATTGGCTTGGTGATGAAAAGAATACTTCAGTTTTAAGAAAATAAATAATTGAATGATCTCGACTTCGAAATTTCTGTCATTGTCAAGTTATTGGCAAAAGAACATATGGAGTGTGGGAGAGTATGCACTCTGCTAGCGACTGTGTCTTAAATAGGTAATAAATTGAAGCCACAGAAATGTTTGTAAAAGCAAATTTAAAAATGTTCAAGTTTTCATTTTAATTATACACACTCGGAATTTAATACAATAAAGTATTTGTTTTTATTTTTTAATTCATCTTTCTAGTGCGTTTGGTCATTCTCTTATCTAATATGTAAATCTCTAATGGTCCTGACCTCCTGTGCTTGGGGTCCCTGGTTCGGTCCCAGCTCGCACTGTGTGGACTTTGTGGTGGACAAACACCGTGCTCGTGGGTTTTCTCGGGGTTCTCCCGTTTCCTCCCACTTTCTTCATTCCACCATTTCACTCATCTCTCATCATCATTGTCTCCTTTAGCCTAACCGGCATAACCGTGGGACGTAAAACTTAAAGATTTCATTTCATTTTCATTTTCTAATGGCCCTGAGGTCTTTGTTAGGGATAAGTGTTTGTAAAAAGAAAACTCAAACTGGTTCTTGTAATCACATACCTTAATGTTCTTCTGAAACTGAACAGTCATAAGATACTATGTTTCGTCCTGAATCTGTAGAATTTAAGAGCTGATCTTACAACTCTTCAGTTTAAGAACATCAAAATATGTGATCACTTCCAAGATGTAGTTCGAGTTCTCTTCTTACAGAGAATTAGCCCTGACGAAGACAGACCATTGGAGATTGAAATATTGGATAAGAGAATTATCATACTCGTTAAAAAGGTAAAAAAACTTATATTATAAACTTAAAAATAGTCAATATGCATTTTTTTTAAAACGAATTTTAAGCCTATTTTAGTTTAAATATTTCTGTATATTTGTTTGAAAAAATGCCGGAAATAGATTGTGTTGCACGTGAAATATATTACTTTTCGGTTTATAACTAGATAACAACCAAAAAAATTTTTTTATTACAGAGATGAAAAAGTTAAACTGGAACAAGAAATTAAGACGAAAGCCACTCAAATACACAATAACAAAGGCGAATTGAGGAAATTGAGGAGTGCTATAAATGAGGTAGGATTTCCAAACGTATTATAATGTCCAAGTTTAGTTCACATCGTAACCCATCAAATTTCCGGATTATCGATATGTTTTATATAAAGTATATAAAGTAACTAGTGAATAAATGTTCCCTTCCCCCTGCAGCCAAATACATAGTGTGTTTTAGTAAGCTATTCAGAAATAGCGTTGGGGCCGCGGTGGCTCAGCGGTAGAGCGTTCACCTCTGGTGCATGGGGTCCTTGATTCGATCCCAGCTCGCGCCATGTGAATTTTGTGGTGAACAAACACCGTGTGCCTGGATTTTCCCGGGGTTCTCCCGTTTCCTCCCACTTTCTTCAGTCCACCATTTTTCATCATCACCGCCTACTTTAGCCTCGCCAGCATAACTGTGGGACGTAAAACTTTTAAGATTTCATTTCAGAAATAGCGTTTTATTGTGAAGAAAGTGAAAAAGAAAAGTTTACTTGTCATTGAATGCAGTATATCTTCAAGTTTTAATTTACAAAAATTGAATGGGAGCTCTTCTCCGGGGCTTATATAAATCATCAGCATCGATAATTACAATGATACTTGCATTTCGTTTTCATTTTTCATTAAGAAGAGTAGGAAGAAAATATTAATTTTCTAATGTAACTTTTAAAAAGAAATCCGTAAGTGTTAATTCAAGCTGTTATATGGGTCAGGCGAATTTTCCATCTCTGTAGACTCCGTAATCACTAAACGGATGCCAATCTGTAAGCATTTGCGGTATAAGTGATAAGGTAGTAAACTAAGGGACTAGACGATGATGAAATGTGAACAGAAACTTATTCTGTTGTGCATTACAAAATGCCTTACATTACATAGAATGCATTACATTCTATTCATTTATCTTCCTCATAATTAAAGGATACTTTTGAAATTCAACTTATGCATTCTATCGCAGTGTTTAGTATCTCTTATTTCACGAAGCATTGCGTTTAGAATTTGTAAACTAAAAGTGACATGAATGTTGGTAAAGTGCCTTAAAAAGATGTTTGAGCAATAATGAACAGGTTTAAGATGAATCACATAAAATATTACCAATAGCCAAACTTACAAATTAAAATATTCATAAGAAATACGGCTGTCACAATGATTTCCTATTTCGCACACTTATGACCACTAAACAAAATAACTTATTATGACAAGATGCGTTTCGTTTGTTTACTTATAAACGATATCACACACAATAGAAATTTGCACAAGGGATTCACTTTTAACATTTCAATAAGTATCGAACGGTCTCAAATAAAAGGAACCAATTTTGTTCGTATGTTTTAATTTTGTAAAGGCCTCGGTTTAGAAAAAAAAATAGTTTCAGCTATTTCCGAATCTTTTAAACAACACAGACTCAATATGAAGGAGCTGCATGTTGTTACATTACGTTATTTAACTGCATGTTGCCGAATATAATGGAGGTTTAGTGACAACCATGGAATGCAGTCATCATTTCTGCTCCTGCTTATTGCATAAATGTTACTTGCTGTATCATACAAAGGACAGAACAAAGAATTAATTACGCAATACTAGACAACTAACAATATTGCGGAAAATAGCGTATTTGCTGAGCATCATTTTTTTTTTTTCCAGGAGTGACGTGTATGTACAAGATGCGTGGTAATCATACATTATTTGATGCGTTGGCAATATTTCATTATTTAGTAGTATGGCAACTGTTATTGTACAATAGAAGTATATAATAAAAAAACAGCAGGGTTCTTACAAATCTGGATGTCAGGGAAATCGTATAAAAGTCAGGGAAAACGAAATGATTTTTTTTTTTTTTTTAATTAATAATTCAAAATTATGTACTAATTTGAAGGTCTCTCATAAAATTAATTTAGTAGTTCAAATAACAATTCTTTGAGTAATTCACGTATTTTGTTTATCCATTGTTATTAACCAAGCCTTTATTTAGCTCTTACAAGCAGGTTTCATTAGCGAATCTTTATTTTAGTAAATACTGCGGGTCAGGGTAAAATGGATGGTCTGGCACCTGGAAATCAGGGAAAAACTGAAAAATATTTTGTAAAATCCCTGTAAAACGAATACTGGAAGAATTAAATCAAGAAAAGAAAGTTTTCTTTCACTTCTGTTTAGAAGGAAAGAATGGAAATTGTTTACTATGTACACAGCACTATTTAAAATACATTTCAGTATTGAAACACTTTCTTTAAATCATTCGTAACGTTTTACATTAAAATATTCTATTGTCTGCTTTGAGATGAAAGATAAATACATAGAAATTATTATTTTTTTTTATCCACAGCGGACAATATCTTAATATTTTTGTTTCTTTTTTCTTATAATGAATCCGTATATTTTTCCATGTATTTACTCAAGAGAAAAAAAAATTAATCAATCGTTAACATACCGCAGTAAGTGTGCGGAAATTTGATAGTTACAGTATGAACGTAGGTTTGTTTAGAAGCTAAGAATAGAGAGCGAAGAGAAACCAAGATTCTCATTGTATTTATATCTTTGAGGAAAGAGAAATATAACTTATATTTAATGTCATAATGTAAGTTAGCAACATTTTCTTCCAGCTGTAGTAGATCGTTTATTGGTTTTTCTTTACAGTGCATTAGAATTTTTTGTATAACTTTTTTTAAGATCCTTAGTGATTTTTTTTTTTATATTCCACACTTTCCTGTACTAATCGAATGTCTCTTTTACTTGTGTTTAATGAAACTGTATGCTCAATATTATGTCATTAATAATTCGCAATTTTAATTTTGTTCTTTCTTAATCAGGTGGATGCTGCTGCGGGTAAATTGAAAAATATAGAATCCAGATTGGACAGATCGAAAAGAGAATTGGAAGATGTAGAAAATTCCTTAGACGTTGAAAAAATGAAAAGAGAAATTAATGAGGCGAGGGAGAAACGTGATAGGTATGTTATTGCGTAATTTAAATATATTAGAGAAAACAGGGAAGTTGTAGATAAGAGAAGTACAAAGTTACAAAGATGTTGATTGTTTGAAGTTCTCGGCGAACTACCTACTAACACTTTTTTTTTTACGAGGGCCATTCCAAAAGTAAGTTTCGTCGTTTTTTTTGTTTTTTTTTTCTCGCTGAAACTTTATTGCCAAACACAATACACCATGGCATCATAAACTATACACTTTTCACTGTTTTTCGGACATAGTCGCTACCGACATTGAGACATCTGTCGTAGCGTGCTAACAGTTTGAAGAAAACACTCTAGTAAAACTGGGTGCCTGATCTCGACCAATACGCATTATGGGCGCCACATCTGACACTGTTATGTGCCTGTCCGCTGACAACATGCCCTGTACTGTAGCAATGTTGTTTTCATCATGGATGTGGAGGAACCCCCACTTCGATCTTCACCCTCCACACACTGGCTTCCTTCACTGAACATTGAACACCTGCGACCAACCATTTGCCGAGACATGATCTCTTCACACCATCTATGGTCTGTAGGCGTCCATGGATGACGGACACACTAGTCTCACGTCTCCATTTATACCGAATAACAGCACGCACTTCCATTGGCGACCACGGTGTCAGCACACGTCTGCCAGCCATCGTGATTTGTACTCGAATAACCTCGGGCACGCCGGTCTGCTGCTACTCTTTTTTCGGCTCTCTGCGCATGCGTCATTCCACCTCCTCTCCTTCCGTCGTTAAACCAGTAACGGGTGTGGTTTCTTATGGCGATTGTTTATCTCACCTGGTGTTCCTTCATTCAAAACAAAAGACGAAACTTACTTTCGGAACATGTCTCGTATATATATACAGGGTGGGCCATTTTAATTAATCCACGGAAATATCTGAAAAATGATAAAACATAGAAGAAATTTTTGAAGTACACGTTATATATTGCTAAGGGGGAAACCCAATTCCGCCAAAAGTACCCCTCCCCGCCCCCCCTAAATGGGGGTAACGGGGGGTAACTTTGAAATGTCAAATGGGAACATGGGTCGAGTAATACCTCGTTCGAAAGGTCTTGGAAAATTAAGTAACGCTGTACCAAAAGATGTTCCATATTGTGCACCGGTTTCAAAATGGCCGCCATAATATGGCTCGGAAACTCCAGTACCCGTAGTATGAAAACCATGGAAGGTAAATGAATGGAACAAAATTGAAATACGTAAATATCATAGGGCATATCGAGCGGTGTGGTCCCTGTGATCCTAGTGGCCTCCCTAAAGGGGTCTTGGGGGCTAACTTCAAAATTTCAAATAGTAACATGAGTCGAGTGGTACCTCGTTCGATAAATCTTGCAAAATCTAACATATTACAGGAGAAAACGATTGATGTGAAATGGCAGTGTTCTCAAAAGGCCGCCGAAACATAGTATCCGTGTCAGAGAAAAGGTTTAGTACCCGTAGTATGAAAGCGTTTGGAGATAAATCAACAAAAGAAAAACTGGAGTAGCTAACTGACGTAAGGCACATCGAGAGGTGTTGTCGGGGTGACTCCAAGGGCCAATTGAAAGGTATCCGGGGCAAACTTGAAAATTTGAAATAGCAGCTTGAAGCGAGTAACATCACGTTACATAGACAAATTAATATCAAACAGCTTCTGTAAGAAAATTTTCGACATGAGACGCCGTTTTCAAAATGATCGCAAAGACATGGTGACTGTGTCTAAGAAAACGTCTAGTGCCCATAGTATGAATACGGTTAGACATAAATGAAAATAACGAAAATTAAATAGGAAAACCACGGAGGCGTTCCAAGGCTCGAGAATAATACAACAGAGATAAAAATATTAGAGTAAAATTGCCATAATGTATAGAGAGAAATCCAAGTCCTGCAAAATAATCTCTCCCTGCGCTCTCTATGTGAGTGGGGTGGAAAGTAAAGTGAAAGTTCAAACGAGAACTCTAATTCGTAAATTTAGGCTAACCTTACAAATAGGTATGGTGTGGTTGAAACATTTGTTTGTAAGGATGACGCTGTAGTGACTAAAAAAAGAGAAACTTTTTTTGCAATGCGTGCTGGTTATTCAAAAAGCATTTCGGGGATATACGTACACACCGTTTCGTCCCTCAAGCTCACAATATGACATGAATGCTAATAGTTAATCAAAATGTAACTGTGGCCATCCGCGTTAACTTAGTGCACCAATTCTCTATGCATGAAGTCTGCCTTCCAAACAGCATTGGGTAGGTCAAGCGTACGCCCGAACCGTTGTCCGGTCGGACATTGAAATTTTGAAGTTAGCCCACAAGACCCCTTTAGGGAGGCCACTGGGACCACAGGGATTACATCATTCGATATACCCTATGATATTTACGTATTTCAATTTTTTTCCATTCATTTACCTTCCATGGTTTTCATACTACGGGTACTGGAGTTTCCGAACGATATCATGGCGGCCATTTTGAAACTGGTGCACAATATGAAACATCTTTTGGTACAGCGTTACTTAGTTTTCCAAGACCTTTCGAACGAGGTATTACTCGACCCATGTTCCCATTTGACATTTCAAAGTTACCCCCCGTTACCCCCATTTAGGGGGGGCGGGGAGGGGTACTTTTGGCGGAATTGGGTTTCCCCCTTAGCAATATATAACGTGTACTTCAAAAATTTCTTCTATGTTTTATCATTTTTCAGATATTTCCGTGGATTAATTAAAATGGCCCACCCTATATATATATATATTCTATCAACTACGAGTGGAATATATTTGGTCTAGGAATTAATTCGTGCGGGTGGACAAGAGATGGCGCAACGAACGGAGCGTCCCACAGTTCCGTGTATCCACACATGTGTTGCAAACCCCTGTCATCGCGTATCGTTCGTAGTATAGGGCAGTGGATTAAAGCGTCAACAACACCAGTTTGTAGTTAAGTGAACATGGCGTAATTTGTGCCTGATAAAGTGTTATTGCGGGGTGTCCTGCTGCATTACTTTAACATGCAGAAAAGTGCGACTGAAAGTCATCGTATTTTGGTGGAAGTGTATGGTGACCATGCTCTAGCTGAGCGAACGTGTCAGAAGTGGTTTGCACAGTTTAGAAGTGGTGATTTCGGCTTGGCAGACCAAGAGCGAGCTGGACAGCCAAAAAAATTTCAAGACGAAGAATTGACAGCATTGCTCGAGCAGGATTCGTGTCAAACGCAGGAACAACTTGCAGCAGCATTAGGCGTTGATCAAACAACAGTCTCCAAACGCTTGAAAGCCATGGGAATGATTCAAAAGATGTCAAATTGGGTTCCACATGAATTGAAAGACAGAGACGTTGAAAGACGAAAAACCATTTGCGAATTGCTGCTTCAACGACAGAGCAGAAAGGGGTTTCTGCATCGAATTATTACGGGTGATGAGAATTGGATCCATTACGAGAACCCTAAACGAAAAAAGGCCTGGGTGAAACCAGGTGAACCAGGTCCATCACAACCAAAACGAGATATTCACTGTGCAAAGGTTATGCTGTGCATATGGTGGGATATGAAAGGTGTGGTGTACTATGAGCTGCTGCAACCGGGTGAAACTATGAATGGAGAACGTTATCGACGACAATTAATGCGTTTGAAGCAAGCTCTGGCCAGAACACGACCAGAATGGGAGAACAGACATGATAAACTTATTGTTCAACATGATAACGCTCGCCTACATGTCGCAAAACCGGTCAAAACCTATTTAGAAAATGTCGGATGGGAAGTTTTACCCCACCCGCCGTATTCACCAGACGTTGCTCCTTCGGACTACTACTTGTTCGATTGCATGAACAACGATTTGATTGGACAGCGGTTTACTTCTTCAGAAGATATCGAAACATGGGTCTCTGACTGGATCGCTTTCAAGGATGAGGACTTCTTTCGCCACGGAATCCGTACATTGCCTGACAGATGGGCGAAAGTGGTGGCTAGCGATGGACAATATTTTTCTTAAGGTATGTATGTATTTTGTATTTGTACTACAGCTTCAATGTGTGCGTACCAACCGCACGAATTAATTCCTAGACCAAATAGAAGAATATATTTGCTGAAAAACTTGAAATATATATATATATATAAAGGGTAGTAATAGGATAATTATTGCACTAACCTTGTATATATTCGTAATTATTACGTATAATAAAACCAGCAAATGCCTTCCCATGTTATTGTGGGTAATATTTTGCCTTCTTCCTCCTGTACTTTTCATACAGAATTTATCTAAACTCGAAATCTCGCAAAAAATTCGAACTTCTCGTATGGCTTTTTAAAGGATACATTATTATTATTATTATTATTATTATTATTATTATTATTATTATTATTATTATTATTATTATTATTATTATTATTATTATTAGTCATACATCTAGGAAACGCAGGAACTTGTGTTTAATTATTTAGATTGAAAGTCCAAAACAGCAATTTCATGTCTTTAAGCGATTCTGAGATATGGATATTTTATTATAATAATTGGAACCCTAGCTCCTTGCTTCCCCGGGGGCACGGTGGCTCAGTGGTAGAGCGTTTACCTTTGGTACATGGGGTCCCTGATTCAATCCCTGGCCAAGTAAGCTTGTGGTGGACAACATCGTGTCCGTGGGTTTTCTTGGGGTACTCTCGTTTTCTCCCACTTTCTCATTCCACCAATTCTTTCATCATCATTCATTTGCCTTGATCATCGTCTCCCTTAGCCTACAGGGCATAATGGTGGGATGTTAAACTGAAATTTCTTATTTCATTTAATTCCTTTTGCTTCCTACTTCTTTCCTTTCCTTTTAGAACAAATATCAAAAAACTTTGAAACACGTATCTTATGATTTTAAGAGATGAGAAATTCAGGTACCAAATTTTATGACTCTAACCTTCAAAAATTCCGAGATGTACGCATGTTATTATAGTAATTGTTATACCCATTAGGTTTTTAGTCGCTAACACACTCGCGTTTGGTGCGAGCGGTCCCGGGTTCGATTCCCGGTGGGAGGACTCGATCGGAAGCGTGTAAAGACTTTTTCAGGCCAACCATTCTGAAGAAGTTTCTCCTGAGTTTTTTTGATTCAAGCCAGGCAAATGCCAGGATGGTACCTAACGTATAGATTCCAGGCCGCTTCCTTCTTTATTTTCCTGGATAGTGTGATTGCCAAGGGACGTCATCCCTCGTACGTGATGGGCTAAAATGGTCTTAGATTCCAAAAGTACAGAAATATAATTTCTAATTCCCCTAATTCTACTTCCCGAAGCTCTAGTTCTACATTATCTTCTAGGCTGATCCAATTATCGCCCACTGAAAAGAACGTATTTAAATGCCACGATTTAAAACATGAGTTGAGCAACTAGTTTTCTCCGTAGTTCTTAACTATCTGTTGCTTTTCATGGTTTACTCATAATAAGTTTAATTTAAAATTAACACACAAAGTGTAAAAGTGAATGAGGACCGAAACTCGAACCCTGAATCTTCAGCATGCCGTGCCGATGCGTTAACCACTACGCTACCCAGTCCGCTTCCTAGAACAGCCACACAGTCTGTCTCA
This sequence comes from Thermobia domestica, assembly GCF_964235325.1. Lineage (NCBI taxonomy): Eukaryota > Metazoa > Arthropoda > Insecta > Zygentoma > Lepismatidae > Thermobia > Thermobia domestica. The sequence goes on along the minus strand of NC_137463.1, from coordinate 34,530,888 downwards.
CTCCTGAAGTCGGTGCTCTCTACTCAGACCACGTGGCTTTTACCATAGTCTAGGTGCGGTGCTTGGACATTTCATTGTCCATATGTTGAGAACATCTTTTTGACAGTTGTAATTTCGTATATAATAATGGAAGGAGGAAACACACCAGGTCCTCTGTAGGTGCGAATTCAATAACACATACAGAGTGAAAAAGTAAATAATTGGACCAGGATTCGAAATCGGGATGCTTGGCATGCCGTGCCGATGAGTTAACCACTACGCTACTCAGTCTGCTTTCCAGACGCGCCAGTTTCTGGTAGTAAAAAAATAGAAGTACTTGTCTTAATTTGGAATTCACCTTAACGTTTTGACCGTTTCATTACGAACGGCTCTTTTACTTAGAAACGATATATTTATATGCTAGTAGGTTGTAATCATTTTATATTATTTCAATTTAAATCGAAAAATTCATTTCATAAATTCAAGAAAACTTAAAAAAAATAGACTAAAGAAATCATATACAACGGGCTTTCGTTAATTCGAACTTAGATAATTTGAAATATTCAATAGTTTGAACGAAAGTTTATTCCATTTGAAAACTATATTGAAAACAAATGGTAAAAGTCGTGGGTAAATCGAACTTTTGAGCCTTGTTTGGATAATTCGAAATAATGCAGTACTAGAATTTTTAATGGTAGACGGATTGCAAACAGAAGTGCAATTCGAACTGGTTTTCATTTATCCAGAGGCAGCCTAGGAAAGAGTGACAAAAAACAATCTCTCTCTGATGATGATGATATCAGGAATGAAGTAAAAAAAAAAAAAAAAAAAAAAAAAAAAAAAAAAAAAAAAAAAAAAATGCGCGTGCTAATCTCATCTGAAGCTTACAAAATGGTTGAAAATTTAAGGTTGTTGAATGTCAACCAGGTATTACTGATAACGTATTTTACGCAATAAATAAAACTGAAAATTTTGTTGACCGTGTAAAAACTATAAAATCAAAGCAACTGAAGATCACAACTTTAAGTAGGAACAGATAATTAACGTTGTTCTGTGTATTAATTTAGTATATTTGGTATTGTAGTTAATCTATTCTCCGTGGTACGTGTAATTTACCTGCGAGTAAACGTAATTCGTTTGTTTGCAGTATTGTATCACGCAAGTAACATGTTCCCTTCTTAATTTTTAAGTATTTAACAATGTATATTTTTGGGTAATTTCAGCTTTTTATGTCCGCTTGGATTTCGAATTAAAAAGATTCAGCCATACATACAAATTTAAGTAAAAAGTTCCCAATATGTCGTACTGCCAGAATAAAGCACTGGTTCAGAAGTTCGCCAATGTTCTTACAGCGTCAATGGCCCTGAACCATATTAATCCGGTCAGGGTTATTATAACCCAATTCCGTAAAATCCACCTATATCCTCTTCTAGTCTATCGAGAAGTTCTTTCCACAGATTTTGTAACTAGAAGTTAGCACATATTTTCCCACAAGCGACTTTTCTCTCCTTTGATCTCATCCGTGTGATATTTGATGACATGTGTTATGTGTGAGGAGTTGCATTGTGTATCTGTTTTGATTCACCACAGTTAAATAATATCGCTTTGCGTGTCAGGTTCGGATTCTTGTATCTTCGAATTTCTTGAGAATTGGATCTAGAAACATTTTTACTAGGATTAGGATTTAGATTTCTGGGTTTCTGGCATCTACGGCCATTTAGCCAGTCACGTATGAGGGATGATGTCCCTCGGCGAGCACACGATCCGGGGAAAGAGAAGGAAGGAAGCGGCCTGGGATCTATAAGTTAGGTACAACCCCGGCATTTGCCTGGTGTCAATGAGGAAAATCTCATTCAGGATGGCTGGCCTGAAAAAACTTTTTACACTTTTTTCCCCGGGACCACTCGCATCGAAGGCGAGAGCGTTAGCAACTATGCTACGCGGGGCCACATTTTTACTAGGTAAAATCGATGCATAAGGATATTTGATATTTGAGTTAATGGCAGATAGTTATACCCCTTACTCCTGTTCTTTATATCTCTGTTTCTGCATGATGAAATTTCAGAGATGGGTCCTTACTTATTACTTTTAATTATTTGTTATGTTAGATTGGAGCAGCGACTGAATGACTTAAATGAAGAAGTGAAACAACTAGTAAAACAGAGCAACCAGCAGGAGATGTTGGACAATTTAAAGGAGAGAAAGACTACCAAAGAGACTGAGATAAGAAAGTTGTAAGTGGTTATGTCTTTTCTTATTCTGTTCTATAAAGTAACAATGAGCAAAACTTTCTTTTTAAGTTTTCTACAGTTGTATAGTACTATGTTTTTAGTGTCATAGAGATATACACTAATGTTTAATGACTGAGCACGATAGACACGATTGTTATGTGGTAGCTAAAACTTAACGATTTTACCATATCCTCAAAATCTATTGATTTTTGAAGATACAATATTATAATTGTTAGTCTTTAATGTTTAAATGTATGAAGAAAAGTATTGCGTATGAAATATTTATTATTTGAACGTTCCGGCTACATTAACAATACAAAGTAAAAGGCTCGGTAACTTCTAGGGAAAACGAACATAAAATACAAAATAATACGAAACAGTGACTTGTCTGTGTCTGCAGAACTAAATAACTCCGTAGAATACACCAAATGTTTTTCCTGCTTGACACAACACTAACCAAAACACACAATTTAGTCCAAAAATATTAAATATAAAATGTCTTAACTTGGAGACACCAGTAATATCGTTCCACATTCATTAGACAAAAGACAGTCTCTTGACGCGTTTAGTTTTCCACATTATGAAGAAACAATGATACAGAATATTAGGCTTATGAAAAATTTGTGGTGAATTTTACTTCGTAACGAATTAACTAATTACATAATTTAAAATAAGAGTATATACGAAGATAATATATGGATATCTGTAGCAAAAATAATATCCATGTGTTTTCCCATATATAGCCTATATATATATATAAAATTGTATTGTATTTCAGGAAACGCAAACATGAGGAGCCGCTTTTAAAGTTGTTGAAAGTAGTTCCAGATCAAGGGATTAAGTACGAACTTCAAACAGCTGTCGACAACTTGGTTAGTATTAAATTAATTAATAGATATCTGTATAATATTTTGTTTCTTAAGGGTGGAAAAATCTTTTAGAAATCATATAAGAAGTAATGTTCAGAGATCGTATTTCAAGAGGCTAATTTCAGTTATCGTTAAGTTTAATTATATTTAAAATTACTTAGTTATGTAATAGGATGCATATTAATAATTAAAGTTAAAATTACACTTACTTAAGTACCCAGTTGGTAAACGACAATTTGACACAATGTTTCAATGACCAATTATTCACTTCCTCATAATCAGTTCCCTATTTACACACGGATAACAGGGACCCAGGTCGGCAGATTTTCAGGGCCTGCATTTTAAAATAGAGTCGAGATTGAAATACGCTATGCAAAAAAAGAAGCTGTTTGCGAGAGAGAAATTTAAGGAAGATCTATGCTGAAAATAACGTTGGTATTTTCTGTATACTAGTATCTAGTAGTTTTAGTGATTTTTGGTTTTATTTTGTATCCTAGATACACACTATAGTGTTTAGTATTTTATCAGTTTCTTTTCTTTCGTTCCTCTTTCCTTACATATAATGAATACAGAACGAATAAGGGGTGGCGCGCAAAATTTTCTTGGATTCAGAGGTGTAAAATATCTAAATACGGGCGTGATCAGCGTGTTTCTCAAGAAATTACACTGCGTGTTTTGATTTATTTCATCCATTCTAGATAAAATGTTCATGTTTCTTGAGCTACTGCTTTGAAATTCCATGTCAAAAACGTTCCTTCCTCTTTTCTTATAGTATTAGTGTTATTTAAAACATGGTCTTACGTTCTTCTGAATATTTTCAAACTGTATTGTTGTATTATTCTAGTGATTTTCGGATTTGTAGCTATAACAGAAACCAGATGACTGTTATAGCTACTCGATTTAATATAACATATTCAACATTCATTAAAAGAAAAGTAATAAATATCTGTTAGTTAAATGTGTATTCGCAACCAACTTGACATATTTCCCTTAACTTGACTTGTCCGGTACAAATGCCATATCAAATCACGTTGAAAAGTACTTCTTAATCTGCGTTCTTTTTACTCACTTATACATTACCGGTAATCAAAATGAAATAATATAAGCCGAAAAGAGAAATTCTGAGCTACATCCTTAATTGAATCACGGGAGACACGATGGCTCAGTGGTAGGGCGCTTACTTTTCGTGCGTGGGGTTTGTTCGATCTCCGGCCAAGTACGTTTGTAATGCACAATATCGTGTCCGTGGATTTTGTTGGGGTACTCCTGTTTCCTCCCATTTTCTCATTCCACCAATTCTTTCTGCACTCCTTTATAAAACATGGAACTGTAATTGATTTTTGTTTCCCTTGTAATCTAGTTTAAAATGCTAACACTTTGATCTGCACACACTTGTACAATAGAGAAAATAAAATCAAAATATGTTGTTCGACGAGCAGCATAATTTCTTAAGGAACACATGAGGAAATGACAATTGGTCATTGAAACGTTGCATGAAATTGCTATTTACCATTTGAATGCTTAAGTGAATACAACTTGTAAATTATTGATCGTAGCTTTGGAAAATTCAAGATTGCTAATAAAACTCTCAACAGCTCGTGTTGATCCCTTTAATTGGAACTGTTGGAGCAGGTGTACTATGGAGAACAGCAGATGGGCAATAGCGAATAGAAAGTGTAAGTGACAAACACCTAATTAAGAGTTTCATAACAGGTGCGCAAAAGAGAAAGTGACTACATTAATTAAACATTTACTTTTTAGAGCCAATTAAAAGTTTACGTTTTGTAAAGAGAAACCGGGTGTGTCTTGCATTCAGATTGTATATAAGCTGTCAAAATTGGATATTTCTCTCATAATGTGTCTGAGGAAGGCTATGTTACATAGCCAAAACTGTAACACAAATATATAATCTTAATATATATATATATATATATATATATATATATATATATATACTGCTTTGGTCAGTTGGCAAGTCAGTTTTATTAGCAAAAGTGAATACAATTTTAACTTTTAAGGAAATTTAATTACAGTGTATGAAAATGTAACATTTGATTGATTTTATATTACTTTCAGGGCCGAGAAGTAAAAGAACTCAACAAAAAGTTAAATAATAAGCAGAACGAACTTACAAAATTGGAATCGGAGAGGAAGTACGTGAAAGATAAATTGAAACGGAAAGAAGAGGAACTTCGTAGTGAGTAATTCTTAAATGTTACAATTCACTGTTGTATAAGTTATGATGCAACTTTGTGAAGTTGAATTACTCGTTGTATTCCACAGAGTTAAAAATCAGTATACAGTATGCTTCAATTCAAACATTACGGATTTTGAGCAGGAAAAGCCCAAATGTTGTTTATTCTGGTGACCTTTATTCGCATACAATGGGACGAAAGAACATAGTGGAATGAAGTATTGTGAAATCCCTGATATGCTAAAGACAGTACAGTGAGAGAGGCTTATAAAGTTATACTCTGTAGCGTCCTGTATTTAAGAATACATGTGTAAACTTGAGCTTCTTAATCTCTCTGAATACAAGGATTGTTGAATTGATAATCATTTTATAAGTGTACTTTGAATTTCTCGAATCAGTTAAATATAATAAAAATTTTCATCGCATCTTAAGTTGGAGGTCTCAGACTCAATTCTTAATATTTATACACTACTAGCTAAGAAAATTACCGATTTGTTCCGTTAGTCAGTCACATTTTACTATTATTGAAGCGCTCTCGGGTATCGGTCATTTTCGATCATTTTTATATATCTCCCTCCCCTCCCCCAAATTACGGGGCTGAATTTGGATTAAAACGGCATCGGAAGTGTCACTGTTCATCTCAGCGACCCCGAAAACTATGAAAACTATGGATTCGGCACTAATATCGGTCGTTTTTATATATCTCCTTCCCCTTCCCCAAGTTGTGGGGTTGAATTTTGATTTAGACGGTATTGGAAGTATCACAGCTCATCTCAGCGATCCCAAAAACAATGATTTCGATACTAATGTCGGTCATTTTCGATCATTATATATCTCCCTCCCCTAATTTGCACCGTCAAAGTAAAGTGATAAAAGCCATTCCAGGCCCGAATCTCATTTATGTTGAAAATTTGATCGAGATCCGTCGGGTGATTGAAGAGTTATTAAATCACGAACATAGTCACTTTCATTTTTATTTATATAGAAGATATATCGCTTGACATATAACACGCTGAAATTTTGTACAATGCAAGTATCGACAAGGAGATATTGACATATTCTGCAATATTACCAGATAAACAGTGTGCCAACCCAATATAAAGTTATATATTTTTTCTAATAGTTGTACGTTAGATTATTATATATTTAAAATCTACATATTGCAGGGTTCCTACTGGTTAGGGAAGTCAGGGAAAATGGTTGCGAGTCAGGAAAGCTCAGGGTAAAAGACTGAAAATCAGGGAAATTTTATAAAATATATTTTTTCTAACATTAATTGTACACCAATTTCAGCTTAGCCAACCATTATATGGAACTTAGATTTTTATGGAGGAAAGTAGAATGTAAGTATGAGGAATTGATTACTATCTGTGTGTGTATAAAATAAATGTTCTCATATATAAATATTCAGTTACTTATTCCTCATTTTTATGTCAACGTCATCCGATACCTGTCATGAAAGTCAGGGAATTTCCTGCCAAAGGTCAGAGAAATAGATTTCTCCAGATCAGTAGGAACCCTGTATTGAACGAAAACTTCACCATATTTATTATTCAATGTTAGAAAATAAGGACGCTAAAGTATCACAGTTATCATAAAGAACAAATTTGGGATGCCTTTACAACAGCAATAGACGAACGGGCCAATTCATATCCAAAATACCTTAATATTGAATACAAGATCATGATAAGGCATCGAATAAATAGGCATAAAATTATAAGGGACTGAAAGCGTGACTTCTCTCGAGAAAGGCTTTATTTCGAAAATCTCCTTAGATAAATATCACATCCAATCAAACATATCTTTGCAATAGTCTTAATGATCGTAATACTGTTTACCGTTCAGGAGATATGATAAGCATTAGCAGGGTTTGCAATAATGCTTAAATTTTGTAACTGTGAGAACTTGTAATTAAAATTATCGAAAAGTGTTGTTATAATGTTATAGAAACAAAGGAGAGCAACAATCGTTATAAAAAAGTCTCACAAATGTATCATTTCACGCAGTGTAGCAATCCGTATTACTGTTTTTCATTCTCTGGAATGATTTGAGATATCATATTGCTCTAGACGGCATTGAGTTTTACGTCTTTAGGAAACCATCTATGTGATTGAATGTGGTATTTATCTAAGAATTTTTCGACATAAAGGCTTTCGAAAACAGTTAACTTTTCAATACCTTGTAACTTGATTCGAAATACGTCATATCATGAGTGGTATTTCGACATTAATTAATGTACTTCAACTATATATTGCTCCATCCGTCTCACTTGTGTTATTACTGTTGTAGAGACACTTCAGATTTTGATATTCATGACATTGTGGCATCCTTATTTTGTAACACTGAATAAGGAATGGGTAGTGTAAGTTCTCGTTTAATATGCAGATTTGAAGTATGTAATAATTTGATAGAGCGCACTTTGAAAAGAAATTACAAGTTCATGTTGGATTGGCAACACTGTTAATCTGGTAGTACTGCTGAGCACATCAAGCAATGTTCTCTGTCAATATTTGCATTGTACAAAATTTTAGCATTTTTATCTGTTAGTTTAAAAATTGCGAAGGCATTTCAAGGTAAATGGTCCACGCCATATATGTATAGCTTTGTCTGCATATATATTTATATTGATGTATAGAGTGAACTATTCATCTTCAAACGCACTGTATATATATATATATATATATATAAATGTACTGTATGTCAATATTATATAAACGTTAATTAAAACTACATCTTTTACCATTTCTTGTTTTAAGATACAGAGTTTGAAATAACACTTGAAAACCATCTAATATATACTTATATAACAGTTGAATATTATCAAATTACTAAGATTCATGTTTTAGTTTCAAGTGCAGATATAAACGTACATCTTGAAAACAGTTTAAGTCATGAAGATAAACAAATATTTAAACTCGTTTTACAATATGTAAAGAATATGATATCTCAAAATTCGTTGACATTTTACGTTAGATTATTTGTGATGAGACTTTATTCACTGTCAGCTCTCTGGTCTCTGTAAAGTTAAAAATGTTAGTGACAGTATGGCGAAACAGGAAAGAATAATATTAATGACAGGAGTAAACAACCAATTTAAACTTATCTTTACACATGACAATCCTCTGTAGGTGGGAATTTAATAACTTTCAAATAATGAAAAAGTGATTTGACTGGACTGGGATCTCCGGCGTACCATACTGATGCTTTGACCACTACGCCACCCAGTCCGCTTCCCAGAACAGCCACTCTCTCTCACACTCCTGCAGTCACTGCTCTCCACTCAGACCAAATGTCTTGTATCACAGCCTAGCTGCTGTGCTTGGACAATCCATTGTCCATATATTGAGAACACCTAATATTAATGAAAGGAGGAAATAACTTTCTGAGTGGAAAACACCGACTGCAGGAGTTAGAGAGTGTTTGTTTGTTCTTGGAAGCGGACTGGGTGGCGTAGTGGTTAACGCATCGGTACGGTATGCCGGAGATCGAGTTACGGTCCAGTCAAATCACTTTTTCACTTGTTTCTAAGTTATTGAATTCGCACCTACAGAGGATTTGGTGTGTGAATATCGGTTGTTTGCTCCTTTCATTAATATATGAAATCACAACCATCATAAGGTGTTCTCAATATATAGACATTGGATTGTCCAAGTACAGCAGCTAGGCTGTGGTACAAGCCATGCGGTTTGAGTGGAGAGCACCGATTCCAGGAGTGAGAGAGTGTTCGGCTGTTCTAGGAAACGGACTGGATGGCGTAGTGCAATACATCAGCATGGTATGCTAGAAATCCCGGGTTCGGAGTCCCAGTTTACATTTTTTCACCCTTTGTAAGGAAGGAAAGATAATTTATAAAAGAAGGAAGAGTAGAAGCGTGCTTTGTTGAGCCAATAACCATACTTAAAGACATTTAAGAAATTAAATTATTATCATTATAAATTTCATTAATTAATTAATTCACTTTGTCTTTATCATTTTTCACCTAGTAAATTGATTAATACTTGAAATGTAGAAATTGTAGTGTTTAGTTAGTGTTTAATTAATATTCTTTCATGCTCTCGCCTATGGTCCGAATGGTTACGGGTTCGATTTCTGATGGGGACACCCAATCAGAAAGGTACAAATACCTTTCCAGGGCAACCATCCTACTGAAGATTTTCCTGAATTCCCCTCATTCATACCAGGCAAATACCGGGATAGTACCTATAAAAGATCCCGAGCCGCTTCCTTTCCTTCACCTTTTTCCCGAGAAATGTGATCGCCGAGAGACATCATCCCTCATACGTGATGGGTTCAAATAACCTTAGATGTCGAATTTCTTTGCATCTTTTTTTGTTTGTTTGTATGTATGTTTGTTTTAGTTTTCTTTCTTTAATACGTTTGAACACTTCATTATCTTGCAGTGTTCGAGGAGCAGATAAACGAAGAATGTGATAACCAAGACTTCGAAGACGTTTTAACGACCGTAAAAGAACAGTTGGATTCTCTGCAGGTATAGTGGAGATGTTGCTTTTTGTTCTTAAAAAAAAAATAAAATAAATGAACTCCAGAGAAATTGTAATTGGACAGGAATATTTTTAAAAGGAGTGCACTAATTTCTAAGTAGGATGAAACTTCAGAAAGATAAGTGAAGTTAAAAATAATAATAATAAAAAAAAAATAATAAAATACTACATAGTAACAAGCGATATTCTTGTTCTGCAAGAGTGATCTTTCGTAGGCAGGTGGATGCTTGTTATTTCTTATATGGAGTGTTACTTGTTTAGTCTCTGGTATGGATATTAAACCTTGTGTAAAACCTGAATACTGGTTCGGATCCCACTTTAATTAGTATCTTCGGTACTGAAGAGAGTCATAAACTCCATTTAATCAGTCCTTACTCTGTAGGTATTGGTTGACCGCGTTATGTCCATGCATGATTGCTTGTTTCACTAACAAGAGGGTGAAGAGTTAACCTCTTTGGGTCTTTTTTAATATCTGAATGAAAATGTGGGATCGCTAGGGTAGGAATACATGTAGGACTAGCACTCCTATGTTTTTTTAAAGCATTGAGTAGGTTGAGAGGTCGTGATTCGGGTGGTAGATGAGGAAGAGCATTACTCTGCTGCTGCTCGTAAAAAGATGAAAGGCACAGGACAGCCTGACGATGAACTCAAAGCATGTTCCATTAAATATCGGGCATATGCCGTATGAGCATTCTACTGTTTGCTTTTCGTGAAATTGGAATTATCCGACTTTCCCCGATTTGAGACTCGCAGGTTAGCGTCTCGCATTGGCGCCTCAACAATGAGTATACATTTTTTTAAAAACTTTTTGTATAAACTATAATGCTTGTGTTAAATCAAACAACACATATAACCACATAATCAACATATACAAAAAGAAATACATATACTTACTGCCCGTTTTCTGTGTGGGATAGTGTATTTAATGATTGATTTTTTTTTTCCTCTTTATTTATCAACTCGCAAAGTGACCATGAGTGAAGCGTTAGGACACCTCCAGTGTTAAACAAGTCTTTTGGGTATTATTCTTGTAATTATTTACCTGCATTTCTTTCTCATTACCAGCGAGAATCGAAATGTTTTTATTTCTTTTCCTTTTCCTTTATTTAGTATTTGCTTCACTGTAAAAGAATATAGTGTGGTCGGTGAAGATGTGACGTTAGGGACAGTGAATCATGTGTAGAAGTGAGGATTTTCTTGTTATGTATATTTAATTAAAGTAATAATGTTGAACTAGAATCCACTTTAATTCTATAATCTATTTATGATTTTTTGTGAAGATACATCAGGTCTGCTTTAAGAGAATTGATAATTTAAGTATCTTAGTATTTAGAGGGAGTTTGCTTCATTCATTAGGATTTAGGTAGCTACTGAAGATCAGGGAACAAAATCAAAATGAAAACAAGAGGAACACCAAGGAAACGTATAGATCAAGGTAAGTTCAGTAAGAATTTTCCAAGCCTACTATTTCTATGGTAGACAGGCATCTCTGCTGTTCCATTTTCTTCGTTTGGCTGTACGACCTAGGCTTTTTGTAGGTAAGCCGTCCAACCTTACTCCGTTCAGTCTAGTTGTCTACAAAGTGGATAAACTAAATGAATCAGCATCAGGTTTGAAGAATTCTGTGGAGAATTATGCCTTCAAAATAATGATCATAAATGAAGTTGTATGTGGCATACGTTGTGAACAGAGGAAGCAAGATTGATCGCATATACAAGGTAACCAAAGAAGTTCTTGCCGTTTTTGACGTCCCAATCATTCACTCATGGAGAGAAACCGAAGTGACGCGCGTGCCTGCCAGGTGATCGGGAATTAGTCTGACTTTTAGCTTTCAGTAATACAGATACGTTGCGCACATACATCAGTCATCGTTTGTCCAGTGTCGAAGAGAAATGGAGGTATCGAAGCAGCTTATTCGCGTGTGTCTGGTCTGTTGGTCTGTCAGCTTCCGCATCAAGTCGCCGCATATCTGAGACATTTGGGGAGAATGCCATGAACAAACGCACCGCCAGTCATTGGTTTCACAAACTTCGTTCGGGAGATGTGAGCCTTTCGGATGAACCTCCCAGTGGACGGCCACATGTGTTGGATGACGAGGCCCTGAAAGCAGCCATCGAGAACGACACTGGTGTAACGTGTGATGAACTTGCAGAAAGATTCCATATTTCCGCTGAAACAGTCAGACTGCACCTGCATGGGATAGGGAAGTCATACAAGTTAAGCAAGTAGATACCCATACATTGTCGCAGCAACAAGAAACATCACAGCCTGTTGGTCTTTACTCACTCCTCACCTGAATACATCCATCTTTGATCGCTTGTTCACTGCTGACAAAAAGTGGGTGCTCTGAGACACACCCAAGCGTACCAGACATTGGTTGTCGCCACGTGATCCTGTTCCTGTCACTTCAACACAACCTTTGCACCCAAGAAAGGTTATGGTTTCTATATGATGGAATTATCGGCAAGTGATGCATTCCGAGTTCCTTCCACCTGGTCAGACCATCACTGACCTCTACTCTCATCCTTGCAAAGAGTGCACCATGCATTGCGGCAGGACCCGGCATAGGTGAATCGCAAGGGTGTACTGTTCCTGCACGACAGTGTCAAGCCACATGAGGCAAAGGGAGACCCTTCAGCAACCTGGCTGGGAGAGACTGTCATGCATCATATTCACCTGACCTTCTGCCAACAGAGTGTCACTTGTATTCCCTTGACAACCACTCCCGTGGGAGACTCTTCGTAAATAATGGATATCTGCGCAACGCATTCACAGAATATTTTGCATCCACGATTTTTTGCGACGGTAACATCAATTATTAAAAAGAGCACTGGCACACTTCACAAATTTCTAGTAATACTAAACCCTATTAATAATTTGGAAAATTATGAACGAAATTGTGAATGTATCTTTAATAGTTTCTTATCTGGTTCGAACTGTGATGCATTGATTCTCAGAAGTGAAGTTAAATTCGTCAAATTAGGAATCATGTTGCAGGCCAGATAGAACCTTTCAGAGAGTTGCGTCTGGCCCACGGGCCATAGTGTGCCCATCACTGGTCTAGATAGACTGTAAGGTATTCTAAGAAAGTTTCACAGCTAAAGTTCTTCGAACATTTAGGATCGTGACAGTTATTGGCACTTGTATTTTACCAACAAAATGTATCACTATTATTTGCGCTTTAGGTCGCTTTCGAATTTTGGTATGTTTTTCATTTTTTTTATTGTTATTTTTTTCATTTTTTATTTTACTTTTTATTATGTTGTTTTAAAAGTTGTGATATTTCATGTACTTTTACTGCAACTTCCTTGTAAAAAGTAACTTCTTTAAAATTTGTTTTCAGGAAAGGAAAGGTACCTTCGGAGCTTCGGAACATATGTTAAAAATGTATACAAGAAAGTTAAGGGAAAACAATCCTTGCTGCCCTCTTTGTCATCGCGAGTTTGATTCAGAACGTGAAGTGGAAGATCTTATAGCAGAGGTACACATAAAAGTTTATACATAATTCTGTTTGTTATTAGATAATAAGAAGTAAAATATTTGCTTGCTTTCTCAGTGAAATTAAATTGTTTTTGTAATAATTTAAATGGCAAGCACTATAGTTTACATTTGCAGTATGCTTTCAAATATTTGAAAGTTCATACAAAGATATGTAAAAGATTATCTGAAACTTGTGTAGTGTGGCTGTTACTGTTCTCATGCATGCTGAGACATATTAAGGATACGATCAAATTCCTAGAATTTCTTTGTGATTAAGTGATTAAATATTCGTGCGTCTCATATGAGAAACCTTTGAAGTATATGTGATTCGCATCCTGTGTAATGCATAGATAAACGTCTCATATAGCCAATACAGAAAATCGATGCTATAAACAGTGGAATTTCGATCTTTATCATGTATATTTCACTTGTTATTTTGTAATAGTGAACATGGCAACTCTTCTATTTAGACAACGAAAACAGTTAGTACCATATTTATGCGAATCTATGCACACCTTTTTTGTCCAGCTTGTAGTATCCAAAATTATTAAGCCTCTATATGTATAAATGAAGAGCAGTGCAATTATTACAAAATTGTAGGTAAATATTGAGTTACTGTCTTAAAATTGTTCATAATAAGAAACAATCTACAATTTAATGTAAATTATGCGCTTTAAAGTAGTAGAAATATGTATAAAAGCTACATGACCAAAAATTTGGAGAATGTACAGTATTCTGTATAAATCCACTTTTCTATGTTCGTAATATAAATGGAATGCGAAGGAGTACGTCACTTTTGCTGCAATATCAAAATTATCTTGGTTATCTTACATCAATTATCTTTGAATATCTACATTTAAATTTGTGTTTGGTTTCAGATGAATCGAAAAGTTCGAGAAATTCCAAGTAAACTGAACGAGACAGTAACTAGTTTGAAAGAGACTGAGAATAAATACAATAAGCTTCAACAGCTGAAACCAACGTGTGAGAGGATAACGGCTATGAAGGCTAATGAAATACCCGTTTTAAAGTAAGTATATGTTTTTCATGTTAGTCGAATAGTCAGCGCGTGTGTGCTTAGTGCAAATGGAATCGGGTTCGAGTAGTTATAGATACCTAAAATTTTTGGTGTTGACTCTGCACCACTCGTGAGCCAGTTGGGAAGCCACTAAATTTAAGAAGTGGCGCTTTTCAGTCTTAAGAAGCCAGAAAAACTACGATGGCAGCTGATGTGTTGACCTTACATCTTCCAACAAGAGAAGTTCTCTGGGTAGCTATAGTTCTTCGTTTGCTCACACTTCAGGAAGTTATATATTCACTTGATCAAGCACAGTGTTAAAGCAAAGTAATTGAGAGCCAAATTCCAACTTTTATTCATTTTTATGTATTATTCTTTAAAAAAAAAAAAAAATGAATTTATACTTATAAAAATAAATCTTTAAGTTTTACGTTCCACGGTTATGTCGGCTAGGCTAAAGGAAACGGTGACGGTGAGAAATGAATGAAATGGTGGAACGAAGAAAGCGGGAGAACCCCGAGAAAACCCACGCACACGGTATTTGTCCACTACAAAGCTCACTTGGCCCGAGCTGGGATAGAACTAAGAACCCCATACACCAGAGGTTAACGCTCTACCACTTAGCCGCCACAGCCCTCTCCTTATAAAAACAGTGACAACATTCTTTCACCATGATGATCTAAGGGCATTCAATGTAATTTATGGAGCAAAGGTTCTTTACACTGGTGATAGTTTAACAACGTATCTTTAGATTACTTTCTTTCGTTGATTAACCATATCGTAAAATTCTACGATACACGTAGAACGTGGTTTTCAGCTACCTGGAAAAGTCAGGGAATTCAGCTTACTCGTATAAAGTCCTGAAAAAACCAGAGAATTTCGTGAAAAGCTGAAAAAACCTGTAAAAGTCAGGGAACCGTAAGTACGAATTTTTGCTTCTCAGAACCCATTTCTCTTGCCTTACTCGGCAAAAACCCTTGTCAGGGAAAACAGTTTACAAAAATCTGGGATCTCTGCTGGAGGATGGTGTACAAGATTGTTGAATTGAAAGGATCAGTATTACAGCTGCTGTGAACTTAACGTAAGAAGCACTTTCTGTGCTTTTTAATCCCTGTACTTAACATTTGAAAAGGATGAAACTTCCCAAACTTATTACGTTGTAGTATGTAGAAAGATATTTACGTTTCAACTCTTTTTGGTAATGGTCCTATATTTGAGAATGTATATTTTGTGAGTTTGCTTACTAACAGATATGTATATGCATTTGTATCTCCAGATCAGAATTACAGAAAGTCGACAATAATGTGGAATTGGTAAAAAAGGAAATAAATCAATTAAAGGAAAGACTGATTGAACCACAGCAGGACGAGGAAATGGCGAAAAGTATTCAGGGAGACGTAGTACTTTTGGATCAGTACCAGACAGAGCTTAGGAAGTTAGAAGCAGAGATTGAGGCTGTTGAAGAAAAGCTTCCTGCTGGAGGTATGTATTGATCGATTAATGAATCTCTTCCCAAAAAATTCTCAAATATGCCCTGACTTCAAAGTGGGTCCAAAGTAGACAAAAGATAAGCCTTGGCAGCAGTGAATATGGAATGTGTCAGCTGGAAGCGTTAGGTATCACGGTTCCTAGTGTTCGGAATCACGCGTGTTGTGATATATTGTTTCACGATATATTTCAGTTTTTTTTTTTTTTTAATAATAATAATAATAATAATACATGTATAAGCGTAAAATAATATATCGCAGCATGCGTTATTCCGAACATGAGGAACCGTGGAACTGGCGCTCTCTCACACTTCCGATTTCATGTCGACGAATTGTTCCATCACTGTTGTCAACGGTTACTTTTTTGTTTTGCCTACTTTGGACTCATTTTTAAGTCCAAGCATATCTGAGAATTCTGTTGGGAGCATGACTGGGAATTATAATCTGTAGAGAATCCACTGCGCACATATTGAACATTGCTGCAATATGCATTTTTGGATGGCATATATATGCGACTTTCTTCATGCTGATAGGCACAATCACTCCACGGTTTCTCATGTTCGAAATAACACTGTTGCAATGTAGCTTTTTAACGATTTTGAATGGCCCTAACTCTAAAACTAGGCACAGTTTCCGATAGGTTCATATATACTTTACTTTCTTAGCTTGGTGTCAGAAATCACCTCCCAAACGTTGTCGGTGTTGTTTTGAAAACCCTATATATGTTTATTTATTGAAAAGCGTTCCAGATGCATCCTGCAAGGTTAATTTACATTGGAACAATTAATGGTCAACAACAATGGGTGAAAAAGTAGAAGTTATTTGACGACGGTCTATTTAAACACATCATTACAGCATGGCTAATGCACCGACATGGTCAGCAGGAGACTCAGATTCGATACCCGGTCGCATTTTTTTTATACTTGCCAGGTTCAAATCGTCCCCAACCGGCTTCCTTTTGTACTCAAGCATAAAATTTATTCTTAACACTCCAAACGTGTACTAAACGATACGAGTGTAGTTGTCAACAGGACTCGCTGTTGCCATCGCTAAACTTATAGTAAAAATGGATATGTTTTGGTAATGTATCAATTACAATAGTAGTCTCACTAACCAAAAAGAACATTAAAGTACTCCTTTGAAAGTAATCTAACATATTAAATATGGATCTATAAAGATTATACAACGTGTTGATTAAGTTTGTACATCACGTTGTGAACAAGAGGATAAAAAATTACAATATCGTTCTGTTTTCCAGCAGGTCAACTGGAAGACCATTCGCAACTAGAAGGACTTGTTGATTTATCCTTCTCATGTAACAAGAAAATATGTGAGTTACGTCAATGGTGTTCCGCTTCCTGTGAAGCCGCCTGAGGATGATTTGGCCGCGCCGGCTTTACTAAAGATATACCGCATTGACTTGACACCTAGTCCTCCATTCCAAGCGCTGCTATCGGTTGAAGGAATTCCACTCCCTTTCGCTAAGGCTCTCTCGCTGAGGAACAGCTGAACCCTTATTGGCTCAACGAGTGGGTGTGTAGCGGGTGTGAGCTTTAGTTCACATTTTTGCCACGGCTCGACATTTTGGCAGCACTATACTTGAACATTATTTAATTCTCACGAATAGAGAAATTAGTTTGAGAAAATGACACTTCCTCCATTTATCGTATCATTTAAGTGTTTTGTCATTATTTTAATATGCCCCAACTAAAAAACCTTTAATTCGATCAATGTAATACAATGTGTCTTTAAAGTTTGTGTTACCTTTTCTTTCAGTTTCGACGAGAAACATTCATGAAGCCATGAATGAGCAGACTACTGTCCAGTCTGATTTAAGTTTACAGCGTAAAACAGTGGAAAACAAACAAGAGCAACTCAATAGTCATTCCGATCGAGTTCAAAAGCTTCGTGAGCAAAAGAATTCCCTCATGGCAGAGCAGCTGAAGGTAAGAATTTAGAGTTTTTGGTTCGAAAACTATTAAAATATCTGTATGTTTATTGTTGATCTTTTCCTTATGTTTTTGATTTTTTTTTTTTTAATGGGAACCCCAAATACTTTTTTTTTTTTTTTGTACAGTATAAGAATGGTTTAAAAACTTCAAAACTAATTTGTAAACATCTTTTTTGTATATTTCTTAAAAATACTTTTGTCGTACATCTAATTCCATATTAAGTCGTATAATCTAGATTACCATTTTGAATTTCATAATCGCACAGTGAACTCTGTTGTGATTTTTTACATCAAAGTCCTACCTAAACGAACAGTTCTTTCAAAAGCTATTAGGAATGCAAATGATATGAAAAGGTAATCATTTTGAAACTTTTCTAGTTTTACGCCCTGCTGGCTAAAGGAGAACGTTGATTAATACATTGAAAACTAAGCCCAAGCTAAACTCGGGCGACGCAAAATGTTCATCCATTCCATGGCCCCGAGTATAAAACGGGGATCCTTTTCGTAATACTGTATTTTAGATCATATATACAATCCTGAGTCGGGTTTATGTATCACGGAAATATTTGTCGTTTCTTTTGTCTTTTGCAAAGTATGTTAACAATTTCATTTTTAGTGATTCGTTGTTATTGGTAAATTGATTGAATGTATGCCTGTTTTATAGATTCAAGGTGACCTTCAACAAAGGAAACAATTGGAGGAGCGCCTGGAAGAGCTAGAATCGTTGGAAATTGTTCTTCAAGAAGAGTTGTCGCGAGCTCGTGAGAAATTAGGACCAGTTAAAAACTCTCTTGATGCTGCTCAGAGGGAGAAGAATGAAGCTAAAGAATCACACAAGAAACAACTCGATGAATTTCGAAAGAAGGTAAATTAAAATGATCATTTATAATTCACATAGCATTCACCTACTACATACATACAGTGCTTATAGAAAGCATAATATGTAATGGAAAGTAATTGGTTTTCAGAAACTTCGTTTTTATTTCTGTAAAGTGGAAATTTGTATTCAGATTGTATTCTTTTGATGTTTTGCACACATAACATGCTCCCAGAATTCTAGCAGGCATAGTACCAATTAGTTCCTAGTAGTCGTCTATTTTCTTCAAAGCTGGGCCATCTTTAGCTTAGTTCGTCCTGGGTTTCATCTGCTGCTGTTAAGAAATTCTACAATATTATTCGCATTTAACGAAAAACAATTTCTCAAAGATTTGGCGTACACCATTCGATAAATCTGATTGAGCTGAACAAAATGACATGAGTGAGTGCAAATTCTCATGCGTAGTTTTCGAGAAAAACTAGTTTTTTTTCTGTAAACCCGATAATTGTTACTATATGGTAACCATGTTACATATTAAAATGAAGTTGATCCTAAAATATACTTTTCTCAGGCTTTTCATTACAACACTAATAAGGCGACAATACATACTAATGGTTAATAAGATAAAGAGTCCAAAATTATAATCAACTCCTAGAGTTTTAGTTTTTGTTTAACTATAATGTTGAAAGTGTTTATGAATTGATAGATGACATGCATGAGGGTAAATTCTGATGCTTGCTTTTCCAGAAAATCGAGATAAACGAATTTTTATGATGCTAAAAAGTATGCCGTTTGTTGCCAATAATAAAAAAATGCTTTTATTTTGCTGAAACAATTCTTTTATTCATTCATGTAGTGTGTATGTTAGTAGCAGACTGTATCAGTTGTTGTTTTCCTTCTCCTAACAGTGATACACATACTCCTAGTAGTGATACATATTCCTAACAGTGACACACATACCCCTAACAGTAATGCACATACTCCTAATAGTGATAGGGGCCGCGGTGGCTCAGTGGTAGAGCGTTCACCTCTGGTGCTTGGGGTCCCGGGTTCGATCCCAGGCCTCGCCAAGTGAACTTTGTGGTGGACAGACACCGTATGCGTGGATTTTCTCGGGGTTATCCCTTTCCCCCCACTTTCTTCATTCCACCATTTCATTCATTATTCATCATCACCGTCTCCTTTAGCCTAACCGGCATAACCGTGGGACGTAAAACTCAAAGATTTCATTTCATTTTTTTTCCTAACAGTGATATACATTCCTAGCAATGATATACATACTTCCAGCAGTGACACACACACCCCTAACAGTGACAAACATTCTTCTAACAGTGACACTCATACTCCTAACAGTGACATACACTCCTAGCAATGATACATATACCCCTAACAGTGACACACATACTCCTAACAGTGACGCAAATACTCCAGTGACGCACACACTCCAAACAGTGACGCACACACTCCTAACAGTGATACATATACTCCTAACAGTGACACACGTACGCCTCACAGTGACACAAATATTCCTAAACAGCGATCCACATGCTCCTAACAGTTATTTAAAGAAGTTTATTTGTATCAGGTTGAACAGTAGAAGTCCAGTTATTCCTTGTACGTTATTTGTTTTTATATAAACGTAATGCAATCGTAGTATTCATGCTAATTAACTTTTCGTATATTTATTACCCAGGTAATCGATCTTCAGCGGCGAGAAGCAGAAGTGAAAAAGATGACTGATACCATCTTTGATTTTGAAAGTAAGGGCATTCCTCAGAAATTAATGACAAGCGAACGAAATATGAGGGTATTTGAACAAGATAAATTGGAACTCGAAGAAAAGATAAGTGATTCTGCAGCGAAGATTGACAGCATTAAAAAAGATATTTCTACTCAGCAGGTATATTTTCTACTAATAATGATTAGTAATATAAGAATATCTTACGTTAAAGGCTAATGTATTGATTGAGAGTTGATGAACAAAAAGGCTTTCTCTTAAAAGCTTTATTTTGCAAGTTCTATTTTTATTCACAAGTAAAAAACTGTTAATAGTGGTACTAGGTAAGATGATTTCGAGATTCTCGAAATAACTTCTCTTTACGGGATACTAGTAGCAAGGAGCTGATAATGGATTAAACATCGTTATAGATCCCATTATAGAAATACAGGGTGTCCCACATAAAACCGGCACGCCTTACGTAGCGGTTAATTATCTCTAGTTAAATTGCTTGTGAGATGACATTGTCCCAAAAGTTGGCTACACTGCATTTTATCGGAAAGTTGCATGCAGCAGTGTGTTCGTGCGTCAGTTATTGTGAGAAGCTCGTGTTGTTTAGTTGTTGCAATGTGTTGATCAGTGCTTGTGGTAACAAGAAACATTTGTGACAGAAATGGGGCAGCTTGCATTAGAATAGACTTAACATCGTATGCTCTTTGTTTATGGGGCACATTGAAAAGCAAAGTGTATGATGACCATCCTCACACAATAGACAATCTTAAACAGAACATTACTTGAGAAATTAACATCACGCCTGCAGAATTCTAGCGTGTTGCTGGTAACGTCATCAAATGATATCAGCGATGCCTGGATACCCATGACCACCACTTCCACCATCTCTTATAAACAGGTAACTGTTTAAGTGTTACTTGAATCTCGTGCGTGAGGCGTACCGGTTTTATGTAGGACACCTTGTATTTGACTATTTCTTCAAGGAACAGATTTGTAAAGTTGAAGTTTAAACAAGTCTGAAATATTGTAAATCAACACCAGAGAAAGCAATAATATACCTTCATTTCTGTAAAAATATCGTAAAGTATTCATGTTTCTTTTTCTTTTACGCGCGCCGTTGCTGCACGGGATTCCGAGTATGATTTCCAGTGGGAGACCTTATAATTTAAATGCCATGTTTCATATAGCCTTGGTGCTAAAAATTGACGCTGAACTCCAGCCAACCAATCTTACTTTGAAGGATCATAAGTAGCGTATCCATCAGATCTAAAAATAACTGAAGAATCGCTCCCTTGCTTCCCCATAAACCTAACTAGATTTTTTTCTTCACTGCGTCGTTATTAGCAGTATTTAATTTTTAAATTATAAAAAAGTCTTGATTTATCTTTTTTAACCTATTTTCCTACTCTCTTTTTTTTTCAAACATAATTGCTGCATATTGCCGTCGAAATTATGGAAAAAATTTTCCTCATTTTACAGAATGTTAAATGTAGCAAACTTGTAAGTTACTAAGTTAAGCATACATCTTTCATGGTACGTGTGCAACAGAAATACAGAAGGTCGTATCTGTTTTATGGTAACTAATCGATCTCTACGTAGTAGTAGCGTGCATGAACACGCTCGAGAAGCTACTGCCAATACTACGAAAAACTTGTAGAAAGAAAGGCTGTTGTGTGTTTGTGAGTGGTCATATGACTTTGAAAATCCATGGCTTTTTACGAGGGTTACATTTATGCCTTTACCAGCAGTGGAAATAGATATAACCATATAGGTAAACAGTATATGAATTAAAGATTTCCCTTTGTCAAAGAAAGGAATCAATGCTCTGTTGAATCGCAATAAAACGGGCATCCCTACTGCAGCTGGGTCCTGCAGTATTGGACATTGCAGATATCGGAGGCTCAGATGTACGGAATGCAAAAAGTGCGTTCCTTAGTGTGACTCACTCACATGCCTCGTCTCTTGAAGACAAGTAATCGAGTGCTCTGCGAACGCCATCTTCGTGCAGAGGACAAGTGAAAGTTAGTGGTGACTCTGGACGAGGTATAGTTTACTAGGTGATATATGTAAAGCAGGGCTGTCTTCTATGTCCCTGTAAATTTCATAGATCACTCTTACTGGGTACGTGAATGTGTGGAAAGCCGCGTGTCTTTATGGTTATGGTTATTTCTATAATGGCGAATTTACACTACGCAGAGTGGATAAAAAGGTTAAAATCAATGCAGCTTATAACCAGACGAACGTTTAGGAGCCATTATGTCACTAGGATATTTCATATTGTTGTTATCCATCAGAACAAAAGCGTACAATGATACGGCAAAATCAACGGTTATATCCATGTCGCAAACATCACGTGAAATGGGAATTCATGCAATCCTTGTTACATTCTCGTGAAATCCCCAGATGCATCCGTTATGGAGTTTTATGGGTTCCCGTTGTTAAAACGAACGTTTGTCAAGATGAATGGAAGAGACTTGACTGAACTATGCTTCAACGCAACCTCCTGTGAAAACTGAGATCCAAGCCGATACTTAACAGACAGGGCTTTCACTTTGAGCACAATCGCTAGTGGCGGCGCGGTATTTCTTAAGCTGATCAGGGTGCCAAATTTGCTGCCATGAACTTGAAACGACCTTCTGTACTTTATATTTACAAAGTGATCCAATAAAATACACACAGCTTAAAATGATTATTAATACAAGTAAACGTTAAGTTCGTGAAGTTCGAGCTACTGACCACACAGATACTGTTAATAACGTAGAACGGCGTAGTTGCGAACATCACAAATGGTTATATGTTGCCTTTAG
This sequence comes from Thermobia domestica, assembly GCF_964235325.1. Taxonomy (NCBI): domain Eukaryota; kingdom Metazoa; phylum Arthropoda; class Insecta; order Zygentoma; family Lepismatidae; genus Thermobia; species Thermobia domestica. The sequence goes on along the minus strand of NC_137463.1, from coordinate 34,507,824 downwards.
AGGAGCTTTATTTTTCAGTATTTAATGTATGCAATTTTGTGATATGTTTGGTACTATTGTAAAATGACAAATGTTTAATTGTTACTAGGTGCGAGAGAGGGAGTTAGAAGACAACTTAAAATTAAGGCAGAAACAGGAAGAGGAGGCAGAACTGAAAGAAGAGCTGCGGCAACTAGCGAAGCAAATGGGAAATTTGAAATTCGAGAGCCTTCTCAAAGAAAAAGCTAAAATGAAAGAAAAGTACGAGGAATTTGAAAAACAGGTATGACATTTAGAGGGAACTAATTACCGTATTTACCGACGTATAAGACACTTCAAAAAAATGCGATGCGTGTTATACGTCGAGACATAGATTTATTATTTCAATTTTAACAAGTTTTCCCGATTATTTTTTGTCCTTTAATGATGTCTCCCTTTCTTCTTTACGGTGAACAACAGCATTCTAGTTATATACCTAGATACAGTCCAGTGACTCAGTAACTTGGTAGAGTTGTTCTGTTTATCGTTTCAATGTGTATTCTTTTCTCTGGACAGGCATGCACTATAGACCTCCCGAGACACGTGCGATTTTACATTTAGTGATTCAGTGGAAATTTCATACACATTCCTTGTTCAAATATAGAGGATGTTTCAAGTGGAAAAGGCAGTATTTCGGGAAAAGGTTGTGTGGGTGATTCTTAGCAAAAAAGTTCATCGGAATATGAGTTCTATTCTCAACGGTTTGAGAGCTACAGTTTGAGAACCAATTCTGACCTTAGGTTGCGTATTGCTCACCCTGTAGTTATTCTACAGAGGTGGGACATAACACACTTAAAAGGTGGTGGAATGACTTTACCACCAGCATGTGACATCAGCAGGGTTTGAAAAAACCCGAGCTTTTTTGAAAAAGCCCAACCCACCTGGGCCCATATGGGTTTTTTCGGGTATTCGGGTTTAATTGGATTTTTTCGGGTTTAATCGGGTTTTTTCGAAATATTTCAGTGTCTTTGGGGTAAAAGTGTTAAAATCTGATTTATATTTCAAGATTGTCATTGTCACAACTTGCAACAATTTTCTACTCACTGCTGTTTTGAAAAAAATGGCCGCCATTTTGAAATTTTACTTTCGATCGCCGAAGAAATCTATACAGCAAATTTAGCGTATCTCGTGCTTCCATCGTCAAAATTTCAACTTAAAAGACTGAAATTGCGCTTCGTAGCGTGGATACTCGCTGGTTTGAAAAAATGGCCGCCATTTTGATATTTTACGTTGGTATGCCGCCAAAATCTATACAGGAAATTTACAGTGTCTCGTCCTTGTACTCTGAAAATTTTAACTTAAAAGGACGAAAGTTGTATCCTGTAGTGTGTGTAGCAGAGGCAGACAAATTAGTTGAGTTGATTTTGTGTTTAACGTCCCTTTCAGCAGCGAGGCTAATGAGACGGAACCTACTGATTAACGTTGAATCCGAACCACATGAGCTCCCTCCGGGAAGCAAACCCGGGTCACCCACGCCGAAGACGTGTACACTAACTGCTTAGCCACGAACGAGCTCGGCAGACAAACGAACAAATGTAGATCAAATCATCCAGAAGCCTGACTAACGTTCGCCAAATATGAATACCAAAAGGGGTATATTAATTTAAAACAAAGATACAATTCATGTTGTATGAAATAAATAAATGTTTTAAAATGTCTATGTTTTAAAATGTCTTATATGAAATTAATATCTTCCAGCGTAAATAAACCTGCCATATTTTCTCCATGAGAATACGGGACACCTCAGGTTCCCCCCCTCAACTTTCCAACACAATGCAATGAACTGTAGTCTGGTTATGAACAAAAGTATAATAGGCCGCGGTGGCTCAGTGGTAGAGCGTTCACCTCTAGTGCATGGGGTTCCTAGTTCGATCCCAGCTCACGCCAAGTGAACTTTGTGGTGGACAAACACCTTGTGCGTGGGTTTTCTCGGGATTCTCACGTTTCCTCCCATTTTCTTAATTCCGTCATTTCTCATCATCACCGTCACCTTGAGCACAGCAGCCATAACCGTGAGACTAAAACTAAAAGATTTCATTTCATTTCATTTATTTATTTATTTATTTATTTATTTCAATAATATAATAGGCCAGAGTTCACTAAGCAGCAGCTTCTTTTCTCTGATCGTACCCTGCAATTAATTGTACAGGCTGAAAATGCTTAAAAACTTAAGATGTGCTATAAAAATGCTTTACAGGAAAACAATATGAAAAATATTTAAATCAGTGGTACAATCTACCTTCAATATTCTTCGCGCGTTTAGCAATATTTGTTTACGTGGCTGTATTTGCCAAAATTACGTTCGTCAGTTTAATCTGATGAAAAGCCGATTTTTCTCGTTGTGTCATGTGTAATTGTCAGGACCAGATTTACACTTTTCTAAGACCTGGACCAAAGCACAATTCTGTGCCCCTAGCCTCTGAAAAAGATTATAATTCTTGTTAACTTATCTAATGTGTTGCTGGAGAAAAAGTCAGTCATCTTCCCTGTGTTCGTAAATGTAGAAACACTCAAAGCCATCCTTTTTAATGTTCCGGAGAGTATCTGAGCCTCCATCAAGTGCAATGGAAAAAGTAGCATTGCAAATTTCGCTCGCTATCAAGTCGAAAGGGTGGTTTAATAACATCCTCGAAACTGTTATATGCAAGAGCGTACTGTTCATTCACTAATTACTGGATTCTCAGCCAATGTCAGAATTTTTTTGTTTTTCACTTTTCGAATAAGCTGATATTAATATCAGAAATGAAACGGAGTTAAAATTCGGGACATATCCCTGTCCCGCCTAAATTTACGGGGACACGGGACACTCGGGCCCAAAAACGGGACTGTCCCGCTTTTTACGGGACGTATGGCAGGCTTAAGCGTAAAATAAATAGTTTTATTGTTGAAGTATTCATTTCCGATCCTTCTGTGTTTAATTCGGGAATTCCCCGAGCATTTCTTTCACGGCGTGTGCATCAAAACTTCCACTAGTACGGAAATTTGAACTCAGCACTTGAAATAGTAAGCATTACATAGTCTTCGGAACCCCGAGCATTAAGCTTCTTAAATTTGACAAGAATTTTTACGCTATTGCTGGTGTTGATTCTACAGAATGCTTATTTGAAGAGTAGCAACAAACAACTGAACTAAACTGTTATTGTTGGGAAACCAAATTTTAGTTGAAGAAACTTGTGTTTTACATCAACGGTAAGTAATAATACTAATAGTTTTACTAATGTATTTACATATGTACTATTAGTACCGGCACCTATGACCTTAAACCCGCCAAACGTATGAGTGATAATGTCCCTCGGTGTCGCCAAGTCGACGAGCACACTATTCACGGAAAATATTTTCTAAAGTGCAAAATTGCTTATTTTACTTCAAATAGGCTATAAGCATAATCCATACATTAATTTGTTCTATAACTATCTCAAGCTAAGGTAAGATTTTTTTTTTTAATTCATTTAGTGCATTCAGAAATTTATAAAGGTCTTATGTTGAATGTTGTTGTATACCTTAACGTGAAAGCCTCTAATTCGCTCAAGGAAAGTCTAAAATCTGACAAAAATCATTTTCAATGTGATCGCCTTAGTTGTACCAATAATATACTAACAAATAGCTCAAAAACCCAGGTGGGTTTTAAAGTGGTTTTTTTCAGGTGGGTCCAACCCGAAAAAACCCACTGTTTTTTTTCGGGCTGGGCCCACTTGGGCAAATCCTGGACATCAGATAGTGATGTCTTTGAAAATGAAGTTGTTAAGGGAAATTTGGGAAAATTAAGAAAGTTGTTAAGGGAAATTTGGGAAAATTAAGATTATTTAAGGAAAGTAGATGGCGACATTGATCGCAGATGCTTTTGAAAGGTGGATACACATACTGCGATGGTGTGTGAAGCTGGACTGAGATTACGTTCAGAACTGACGGACAGGTCTCACCCAAATATTGAACATGACGGAAGTTTTGTGTAAGTTTTGATATGTACTTGGTGTATATATAATATACAGTGAAGTATTTTTCTTCCTCAAAATCGAATACAGAAAATGAGACGCGTCTTATACACTGTCAACATTCTACTTACCAGAAAATAGTGAAAATTGTATCATACAACGTTGTACACTCTAATCCCTTTCGCTAAATACTTTGTAAGATAGGGAGGAGATGAAGTAGATAGAAAGAAAAAAAAATTAAAGAACAGAACTAGCTATGAAGCGTCCTGGTCAGCCCTATTCCGAAATGCAGTCACATGATAGTGTTGCTAAGCTGAAAGTAGTAAGGTTCATCCAAATCGAGGGAAATAAAACTAATGGGACAGGTTTGTGGTAAGAGCACTGGATAATAAAATAAATGGGGAGAAAATGTTTATATTTTTGAAAACTACAAAATTGATAATAAAGACAAAATTATGTATAAATAATTTAAATAAAGGGTGCACCCCATACGGAACAGCTTATACTTAACAGGAAAGGGCTTTTTGGAGATATGGCTCTACACATACTAGACCGGCATACTGTAGATAGTTAATGTTAAAGGATGTTATGCGCAAGCTTTCCGAGTTTTCTTTATGCAACCGATCGCAAAATATACATACATAATATGTCGGATACTCAGAAACACTGCTCATGAGTAATACTTCTCATACGTAATCAGAATTCATCCTCTCCGTAATAATAGTGTTTATTTTGTCCACAAATGCCTTACATCAATAGCAGGCTTTCCAATGCTCCTATTTTTCCTATATATTTGCGTCTCTTCTTACAAACTCCTATAGTTCTATATTTTAACGGAAACCTATATTTTTGTGGCATTGCTACTTCCACTTGTGGAAAAACATGAGGAAATAAGATGTGGATGGTTGGAGGGCCTTTTGTCCCCACAGTAGGGTGATTGAATGGAGACTTCTGAGTTTCGTCCTTTCCTGCTTATTGTCTGAAGATAATTACACCAAACAATATACTCTACAGACAAATTGTTTGAACCCATACTGCATTTCATCATATGTACTTCAGTTATATTTGATTAATTTATGTTTCTTTCAACGCAGAAACTCGCTAATTCATTTACTCTACTCAGAGTCATCAGAGCTAGTCAGAATGCTGCTATTGAGGTTTGTGAAGCCAGATGTGTTGGGGGGAAAGAAGGGTACTAATTTATTTGCAATTGATTTCAAGAACTGCGAATACCATCTGCGGCAACCTGAAGTTGGAGTGAAAGCGCAAACTGTAATAGCTAACTGCTCAGAGCTACAAAAGAGGGAATTCAGGGAGGATGTAAAGCGATTCTACATTTGTGTGGTTTCACAATTGCTTAAGAAATTACCAATATCGAAACCATTGTTGAAGTACCTGCAGTGTCTGCATCCACTATTCAGAAAAGATTACTTGTTTAACCCTTGCATGGAATTTAGCAAAAGAAATGAAGCATGTATTTGCAGATTGTAAGAACATTGATGTCTTCATGGAGGAGTGGAAACTCTATTCTGTGGAGCAACTTATTGAAGATTCTTGGTTTATGGAAAAAGCTGAGTGTGGTGATGTCAGATACTTGCCTGTGGATCTATACTGGGCAAGAGTATGTGATGTATGAAATTCATGTGGAACAATTAAATATCCAATGATGTCTAAAGTGGTCAAAGCTTACCTGTCAGTATTTCATGGTAGTGCTGATGTGGAACGTGGTTTCTCAGAGAACAAACACATTTGAGGAAGTGATTGATCCCATCTTGCACACGAGAGTATAAAGGCTCTGAGGACTGTAAAGGACATCATTGGAATGTATGGAGGAAGAGTTGTTACAAAACAATTAAGAGATGCTATGCAGAACGCCTGGAGAAAGTATAAAGATTACTTAGAAGAGTGCAGATCCAAAGTTGCCGCAGTGACGAAGATTTCCAGAGAAGAAGGTGCGTTAAGAAATACAAAGCAAGAAGCAATATCATAGGAAGTTTCAAAGAGTGAATCGTCTCTGAAGAAATTAAATGAAATAAACGAAACAGGCAGAAGTAGCTACTAGACTGATGAAGATGCTCAGACAAGATTTATTTTATTTTATTTTATTTTTTAATTTCTACCTATTGGATAATTAAAATGTTCCTTTTTCACAGCTTCACGAAACCCCCTATATTTTTTCGTCGTGATTTTTTTTTTTTTTCATTAGCATTGGAAAGCCTGCAATAGGTATTAATATATATAACTCAAGCTGTCTGGCTTAAGAAAACGTATAGCAAACTTGAATTACTTTATACCAGTCATCATATAACTCAATCTTTTTTATGGGGGCCGCGGTGGCTCAGTGGTAGAGCGTTCACCTCTGGTGCTAGGGGTCTCGGGTTCAAACCCTGCTCCTGCCAAGTGAACTTTGTGGTGGACAAACACCGTGTGCGTGGGTTTTCTCGGGGTTCTCCCGTTTCCTCCCACTTTCTTCATTCCACCATTTCATTCATTACTCATTATCACCGTCTCCTTTAGCCTAACCGGCATAACCGTGGGACGTAAAACTAAAAATTTCATTTTTTTTTTTTTCAATCTTTTTTATAATTCTTGTTTCTAGAAACAACCGTCAATCAACCCAGTGGTCGGACCACTTCTAATACTTCTATTTATCAATATTCTTAAACATTTTCTGCCCAATCAGATATTCTCTAACACACATTTTCCTCCAATACAGTAGCTGCGCCACGCTTCGGCCGCATATATGCCCAGGTTTCCCCAGATATACCTTTTATAGAAGCTAGCTAAACCTCTGAGCCACCTAGTTGGTAGATAGAGCTCTTATCGAATGCGCCACTGCGGTTATAAGTAAATTAAAATGCTTTCAAAACTAGAAACAAATTTACAGCTCAAAAACACGTGCAGACTTGTTTTGAAGAAGGGAATCTACGTCAAATAGTTATTGCGGTCACTCAGCGAGGGTCGAATCATAAATGTCATTTTAGCAACAGTGGGTGGAGGGTTTCCTTGGCAATAGACCTTAACATTCGAATGTTGCCGCTAGTAAACACGTGTTTTCAAAAGGAAAGAAGCTACTATAGTCTTTCCTTTCTTTGTGCGTGGAAGTGATTTCACATAGCTTCCCTTCACAAACTGGGTCGACCAACATATCCTTTCATCCATAAAAAAAAAAAAATAAATAAATAAATAAATAAATAAATAAAAATAGAGATTTTCCTTTTCATTAAGATTCACAGAACAATTCTAGCTGATGACTTTTACCGGGATGCGCACGAAGTGGCAACTGCGTACCATGTGCTTCTCCAAACGTCAATTTGTTTCTAAAGTTTTGAAAGCACTTTAAATAATAAGTGACAATATGGTAGATGCTTCCTTCATTCGCTCTAATAAAACAGAAAAAAAAAATAATAATAATCACTGCTTTCTTGACCTGAAAACAAGTTATTTGCAACCTTTCCACAGCAAGATGTATGTACAGGGTGTTCATTTATTATGTAGCCAAAATCCACTGGTGAAATCCTCACACCTAAACAATAATAATAATAATAAAAAAGTCCATATGAACATAAAGCGAAAAACGCATTGTTTCAAAGTTACGAGATACCGAAATCGAGAAAATTGTAGCTTTGAGGCTGCCTAGCTCGAAAACCATAAGAGATATCAACGGCGGTTAAAGACATATTAGAGGAACTAGTACGCTATTTAAATAACCGCGTTTCAGAGTTGTGTTGTAATGATTTTACAGAGAGGGGATGAAGAGCGGAACCAATGCTGTAGCTCCCTCTATAAAATCCGTTTCGCCGATACGTCCCAACTCTGAAACATGGTTATTTAGATAGACAGCGTACTAGTTCCTTTAATATCTCTCATAGTTTTCGAGCTAGGCAGCCTCAAAGTTACAATTTTCTTGATTTCAGCATTTCGTAACTTTGAAACAACGCGTTTTTCGCCTTATGTTCATATAGACTTTTTTATTGTTTAGGTGTGAGGATTTCACCAGTGGATTTTGGCTACATAATAAATGAATATCCTGTATGTATTACATGTTAATATTGTTTGCACAACAAATAATACTACAGTTTATGTCCATGGTCATACTATCCTATTTTATTATTTTTGTATTTAAACTTCGATCTTTGATATGAAGGATGTCTTCCTTTGAGTCTAGAGACACAAGACAAGAACGAGAAGAATGTGAAGCCACTTTTAAGATACCAATTTCGAGGGATGCCCTAGTTAACTTCAGGATAATTTATTTTATGCATGTTTTGGTATCACTACATTTTGTTTTTGTTGAAACTAACTATTCTTCTGATTTGAAAAAGACTTTTAGACAAAGTATCATAATTGGTCATGAACACAAACTAGATAAAATTGTCTAGTACTAGTTTTTGATATATCACTTTTAATGCTTATATACTTACAGAAAGCTCATGCTGAAGGCCGACAGAGAGAACTGGAAAATCAGATATCTAGTCTTCGCAGAGAACTTAACCAAGATTCTTACAAATATGCTGATGAGAGATATAAAAACAAGTTTGTAGAAAAGAAGGTAAAGTATTCCAGTTGTGTATATTATAGAAGGTTATTATATGAAACTTACGTCATTAGTAATGGGTTTCTGAGCGTGTAGATACCGGAGTGTCGTATTGGTGCTAGAGAAATGCTGATCAAAGAAAACGTTATCGGGAAGGGTACAAATAGCTCTTCACGCACATTTTTCGTACTGTCGGAATGGCCACAGCTAAAGATGTTATGGTCAGGCAAACACAAATGAGGCCATGCAGAAATATAACAACAAAGGGGCTTGTTCAAGGCTACCAGCAAAAGTGTCGTCTGAGGTGCTTTGTGAAATTCAGTTGACAGGCTAAGAGTATCTATCACCCCAACGTGACGTGGCCCAAAGATTAACTCTGGCGTAATTCACTGTCAGCTACGTCATTTGTCACCATGTTGAAAATTGCGGTTCGTACATAAAGGCCAGGTTCACAACCTTCTCCCATGCCACTATTATACCAAACATTAATTAGCTTCTCCTATAGCAGTTTTAGAGATGGGACTTGTAGCAGCAGTTTTTTTTTTCTTTCTTTTCTTAATACTCTAGTTCGTACCAAAGCTTTTAGTAAGCTTAAAGTCGAAGATTTTCTCCACCGAAGGTGAGGCAGTTATGCTTGTCTCTGTAAGATAATTTTGAATCTGAATCGTTATGTATATTAGGTATCTTAGCATATCAGGTTTGGAAAATATATTGTTTAAATATTTACTATTTTAGTTGTGTAAGTAGGAACTCCACATGTTGGAAAATGACATCGCGTGTATCAAGAAAGTAGATTAATTGTTCCATATTAACACTAAGTATATTTATGTATTTTATATTTAATTAATTAATGAAGGCGGGCTACACCTACATGGGCAATTCACCCGTCAAACCTTTTGACAAGCTGGATACTTCACAATCTCCCCAGTGTAATCAGTTTATTTTTTCGAAATTCTTCACGACGCATATACTGCATATCATCGGAGCCGTGAAGTTTAAACTTCACGTACAAGTATATCAGAGGCTCCAATACCAACGGCTGTAATAAGTAGATGACATAATTGCTGTCCGTATCGTGCACAATGCTAGTGTAACAAGTCGCGAGTATTTCCAAATTTTGCCAAAGTCAAAGGGTGTTGTAATGAATTTTCCTACCTTGGATGTACTATTCACTAAAGAAATTTGTTTCCGAAAACTGTTTGGTTTTTAACCCATTTCCAAGTATATTCTTGTAATTATTCTAATTTGTTTCTTATTAATACAGTGGAAGAATATGCAAACTGTTGTCTTCTAATCCTATATGCCAATTTTATTTATTTATTTATTTATTTTTTAATTCAGTACGATTTTTTAAATGATCACTAGGGCTAGGATTTTTGGTGGGTAGAAAGATGAAAGAAACACCATTTTGGGGAAATTTGGTGAAATGAAAACTATCTTAATTAATATTCATACTACATCGGAAACAATTTTATTTTTGTACCAAATTATATATGTCTTAATATTGGCCTTTGATTTGTGGAAGAGTGAAATAAGAGTTTGACAACATTCATCATCTCAATGTCAAGACTTTCTTGGTTTGCCAGGAGTACTTTATACTGCGAGAAGGGGCGTTCTACCTCTACAGACACCAAACGAGCATATTTGTCGTCTTTTAATGGAAATACATCTTATACTGGATCTAGAAATGTAAATGGAAGACATAAGGTATATTAAAAAGTTGTGCATGTGTGTGGATAACTTACACGAAGAAAAAAATACAAAATAAATTTTGAATTAATAGCTTCGTTCAGCTTTCTACGCTGTAAAGTCTCCACATCACTACATTTGCTATGGACGAGAGTTTTTCTAACAGAGACTCAAGCTGTTTTATTTTACCAAAGATTTTTTTTTTTTTTTTTTTAATCCTCGCTTTAGTCGGGTTTAGCAAACTCTCTTAGTTTCAGGATCGCGTGTTTACATTCTCCGCAATATAAGAAAGGCCAAGGAACTTGTTCATTTCTTCACCTCGTACCTTCCTAAGCTTATCTTTGGATATTTTTCTATGTTGTAGCATATTTTAAATAAAATTAATTGCATTATTGTACATAGTGTAAGAATGCAATAAATCAACTTTCGTACTGGAGGGGAGAAAAAAGAACTGAGATCTACATCAATAAATATGAACGAATAACGAATGAAAACTTAAGATTTGGTGCTTTTTGGTGAGCATTTTCTAGATTAAGTGTGGAAGTTTTTTTTTTTTTGGACATGTTTCGAGTTTTGAACCTCAAAAGTCATGTACTAACTTGGAAATATTGTTTCAGCAACCCCCCACCTAATTCTATGATTTGGTGGAGCAGCAAAAATCAGAGCCCTAGGGATCACTTCAACTAATCCATTATTTTCCATGTGCATAACAGTGAAGTTAATTTTTCATTATGGGAAGAAAAGCATAATAGAATAAATTGAACATTATAGGAAGCCCGTAACCCTAACAATGAAACAGTAAAGTGTATTCGAGATATGTCCAGCAATCAGCAAATATTAACGGAGCATTAAAGTAAGAAATCGGTACTCCGTCTTAATCTTCTTATTTGTGTTTCTCTCGTTTATATTTAGGCAGAAGAGATGGCAGTGAATGATCTAAACAAATTTTATGTTGCTGTGGATAAAGCCATAATGCACTTCCATCAAGAAAGGATGAAGACCCTGAATCGAATCATCCGGGAGTTGTGGAGGATTATTTACAGAGGAAATGATACTGACTATATTGAATTGAAGACTGATGAGGCAGACACTGCAGCAGGTATGATGATTTTGGAATTGTCGTAAAATCTAAATTGTTAGCGTTTCCTGCCCATGAAGGACTTAGTCACTATTCTGGCGCATACTCAGTTGGCTATGTTGATACATATTAACTTTATCGTAATAAAGTTAATAGATATTAATTTTAATTAAAAAGAAATCCTTATATGTCGAGCACTCTCTCTTTCTTTCTCTCTCTCTCTCTCTCTCTCTCTTTTATCTATCTATCTCTCTCTCTCTATATATATATATATATATATATATATATATATATATATATATATATATATCCTGTCTTCCATCCATACTGATAATGATGAACAATTGCAGATGGCTGTCATACACTGTTTTTACATGCAGACGACTAACTTTTGTATCAAAATACAATTGATCTCCCTCTCACACACTCACTCAATGTTCCAGCATACTTCCGGAATGCCTGGAGCAACTTCAACCAAACTTGGTACACATATGACTTACAATCTGGAAAACAATACTGTGGGATAAGACTCTCCTAGCACCTGTAGGACGAGAAGGAAGGGGAAATCGTAAAAATGATGAACCCCATTAGAACAGCAGTTCACATTTTCAGAAAGAAGCAAAAAGAAGAAGAAAAAAAAAACTTTTTCATAATGTTATCATGCATAGAATCTACAGAACAATAAGATTTTAATCAAATGATTATTTTCCTTTTCTTTCTCAGATAGTCCACATATGCTTTTCCTTAACAGTTTAATTTTCAACATTAGTCCTTGGGGGTCACCGGTTCGATCCCCCGCCAACTATTTGTGGTGGACAACATCGTATTCGTGGGTTTTCTAGGAGTACGCCTATTTCCTCCTACTTTTCATTCCACCAATTCCATCATCTTTCACTTGCTTTATCATCTCTCCCTTAGCCGGAAGGGCATAATCGTTGGAATTTTAAACTGAAAGATTTCATTTTCTTAAGTCCTTTTAGAAATGTAGCTTCGTGAGATAATAACAAGATTTTGTTGTTAGCGTCTACACGTAACAAACTGAGTTTTTATCATGTCATTTTAAGTAAAGGACATATTCTAAGCAGGTAGGAGTTCAAAATTCATGTCAAAAATAATATATTATGAGTTTTTTCATTACATTTTCCTGGAGATGCGTATATCGTAATGGGGTAAGAGAGAGTTCAAATACTTCACACATCTGTTCTCCCCGTGCAAAGAACGGACATTTCAACTAGTACTGTTTAAATTTTCAACCGAGGCTTGTGTCTGACACATAAGTGTATTGTGAAAATATTGTTCTGTATTTTATATCGAGATAAAAAAGCTTTAAAGCCTCAGATCAAAATCTCGGGTTCATTACGCTGAAACTTGGGAGCTCTTTCAGCCTTGTTTACTCTTGGTTTAGCGCTCTGACATCTCGGTCCAAAAGAATTATATAAGTTCTAATAATTTATTATTTCCTGAAATTTTATTGATTATATACACACACACACATAATTTGTGCCTAATTCAGTATACACTCCACGTGCAGTATTTCGCGAGAAAAATGTTAAATTTGTGTACAGCGGTAACATTCGAATTCATGCAATTTAAAAGTTGCTATACATTACCAATGTTGGTAATAAAATAATTTTTAAATATTATTTCTAATCAATCTTTCACTTTTACGTTATTGTGTAACCAAATTTTCCCCATCAGTACCAAAGGTTAAAATTTTAAATGTATTCTCCGTTCCTTCCCCCGAATCTTTCCAGTATGCTTAGAATTATAAATCCAGTAAGTAGATAAAAGATTATAAAACTCATCAGTGTAGAAATAATTACACAAGAAACTGAAATTTTAATTACTAGAAATATTTGTATTGCAGGCGCAGACAAAAGACACAATTATAACTACAGGGTTGTAATGGTTAAGAGTGGGCATGAACTGGATATGAGAAGCCATTGTAGTGCTGGACAAAAGGTGAGTGGAAAATCTTGCAACTTTTATTAAATATATGAATTTTTCTTTGTAAAATTACATTTCAATATTTCAAGCATCATGTATCACACTTACGGACATTTTATAGTATTTATTTATTAACACTGTTGCAGACACAACTGCCAAACTATTTTTACACTGAAAACAACATACAAATACGGGAAGAAATTTTTGGAAGGAAACAGTCCAGGGCCTATGTTCGTATTAAAGGTGTCATTCCAGAATTTCGTCTCTATCACGGTAGCCTACCGCAGGACTCTTGGTTACAATCTCCCATTTCCGAAGCGAGAACTGATGTGGCTATGAATTAGCATTCCCCCCTCCCCTGTATTGGATGACATTCGTCAAACTTTCAGTCTTTCTGTCTTTTATTAAATAATTTAGAAAATAATATTTCATTTTGTAATGCGCCGCTATTCCGAATCTACACTACAGCGCATTACATATTTAAAAAGTGGTAATAAGGATTCCAGTCCGCACCATATGATACGAATTTAGAAGAGTGAAAAATGTTTTCGAATCGAAAATAAATAATTTAGATAAAAATTGTAAATGCCGAAAATAATTTATTAAAGGTGAAAAAAGAATTATGAATAGCTAATTGTACGTTTGTTCGGGAGAGATTTCTCTTCTCTCTCTCTCCACTGTCGGCGCATTAGCCTGCTTCTCTTTTTCTATGATTTCATTCCCTTCAAAATCAACGACAGTACACTTTTCTGTACCGACACCGCACTTACACTTTTCATTCTCTCTCTTCTTTTTACTCTCCGAGTGTCCAATAATTTTCACACGTGCCATTATACCACTTATCATAAAATCCATTTAGATTCTCAATTGGAATGCACTTCCGATGTATTCAAACAAATTTTTGTAACTACTTTCACTGTGACTAATATATTTTAATTTCATTTTCTCTAACTTCTATCGATTCCTGTGTATCAAATGTGTATCAAATGTGTAAGCACTCTAGGTTAATACATTTATCATTTTAAGTGATTCAGTTTAATCAATCATCTGCTGATCTTTGCTATTTTCAAGAAGCGAAGAACAGTCATTTTTCTACTCATATATTATGTTCTAACCATACTTCCTGGCTGGGTTTCGCCATTTTGAGACAGCCCGTATTATATCTTATTCTCCTTCTACACAGTACTATATATGGGTCGCCATCTGGAGAGAGCTCAGAAACATTAGCACAAACAGATAACGTTTTTCAGATTTGGAGTGGGAAAACATTCTACTGAAGGAATCGATACTTATAAAGGACGGTAGTTTAACTAATTATTATAATCATAAAAGTAAATAAGGTATTAATTGGCATTTAAAATATCATTGGATACAAAACTGAAAAACGGAACAGTGTAATAAATAATGTACTATAACATACATAAATAAATCATCTGTACATAATCAAATAACATTTTATATTATTTTCTCTCGTCTTCGAGATTCCAGAAATGATGATGACTCCAGGTCTTCAGATTTCTAATTTTATTATTTATTTTTCCAATTAATTAAATTTGTTATTAATCATTAGTTTTAGTTGTTAGACATAATGAGCTAGATAGTGGTGGATTGATGTCTTCCTGTTATTGGATTCTTTATCCATATTTATATTTGCTAACATTTGAATTCAACGTAATGCATTTATATTTAGTCTATAAGAATGAATACTAGTACGGTACTTGGATATTATAACCAGCTATAAATAATTATGTTGAATGTTTCGGTGAGTATACAGCTGCCTATATCTTTATTTCATTAACAGTCTTATTGTAACTTTATAACTTAATATTTCATTTTCGTAGTATTATTTACATTTCGACATTAATCTTTCGTCTTCTTTTTTTTATTATTATTATTATTATTATTATTATTATTATTATTCGTATTTTAAATTATCTTTATATTTCGTTATAATTATTCTTTATTATGTTTATCGATGAAACCATATCTTAACCATAGCATCAACAAATGGATATCGAATCTCAACCCTGATTTCAAATTAACATGTACAAGTGTTCATTTCTGTAAACTTCAATATAATACATACAAATTCCATAATAGCTGATAAGTAAATCTGGACATGAATGTGCATCCAAAACTTTCAATAACTTTCTATTACCTATTTGTGAGCAATAACCAGGAGCCACAGCCATATTGATGTTCTATGGACAAACATTAAACAGTATACATACAGATAATTTATCATATTCACTTGTAATTTTGACGTGGATGAAATCAAAATCAAAACATAATCTTAAAATCGGAAGTATAGGTAAGCATTTGAGAACCCATATTGGGTTTATTAGATTAGCCCTCCATGTTAATAACGATCATTGTATTATCACCAAATAACAATAACGAACGAAGGACTGTTTTGGAAGTGAGATTTGTACTAATTACACAACTTACTTATGCTGTCCTGCCCCTTCGTCCTTTGTAAAACAGCAATTATACAAGAAGTTTTGAATTCCAATATAAAATTGGATGGTTGATTTAGAACTTAAATTTCAATACATTTTGTCTTGTCTTCTTCACCGTTATCGGTGTTATTTAAAGGAGCATTAGCTTTAAGCCTAGTATGCTAAAAATGTGGATACATTGAATTATTTGTATTGAAATTGTAACGAGTTTTACAAATGGCGGAAGCCGCCATTTGCATTTTTTGGTCGACTTAGTCGTATTTGCTGTTGTATATAGTAAGAAATATGTATTTAAATATAAATTGTTAGTTATGTAGGTTAAAGTATAGAAAGAACAATTAGTCGAATCCAGGTAAAAGATGTATAGTCATAATCAGGTATGAAAATAGTCAAAATTGAGAAGGAGTTCCAGCGGGAAGAAGAGGGCCAGTTACCCAGATGTTCAGGGAGAAAATGTTGGATAAAGTGAAAAATAAATGAAATTAGTACGTGTATAGTAATTGTGAATGTATGTAAATGTTTTCATGAATATGTGTAAAGTGTGTAAATGGTGAACGATGAGTATTTTCCACTTTAACCATTTCCTCTTCGGCAGCTCACTATAGGAGATGTTTACGCTTTCACACTTACCGCGGAACTCCTTTAACTTTGATAGCTTCATTCATTTCCAATACATTTTGTATTAGTCGAATTATGCATATTTATTTATGTTCTTTTTCTTCCAAGAATTTTGCTTTCAGACGTAGAAAATATGACCTTTGTGGCCAATAAATCGAGAGTTTCATTGTGTGCAGATCTAGAATATGTCAGCAAGCAATAATTTTCTAAAATAAGTTCAGAATATGTAATATAACTTGAAAACATGTAATAATAATAATAAATAACTATTAATAAGCATCTAAGATATGTAATGACAATCGCCGAAGGTGAGACATTACAATTTGGTATTTTTAACCTCCTTTCTGTAAAGACGGTGAACTTGTGCTTTGAAAGCTGAGTCTATGTGTGTGGACCGGTCATTTCGAACTGGGTGCTCTGTCATGTCAAAGCTTTCAGTTCGTGTCCTCAGTAAATATAGACAGCAAGAAAAAGGAGCAAACCTATCGCCGATACAAGACAGGCTAGAAAGGCGTAGTCGATTGGTTTTGCAGATATGCGTCTCGTGGATTTATGAGTAATCGAACATAACTTATTCCCTCCCCTTCATTGCTCAGTTTGTTCTCTCTATCTCTCTCTCCTGCCTGACTAATCATAAAAGCGCTCTCCTACGTTATACACCGACAAGTTGGAAATGGCTGGTATAAAGCTTTCTCTACATAATTATCTCAAAATATACAGTGTATTTCCATTTTAATGTGCGCGAGCTGGAATTGTTGCTTCCATTTTTTCAACACACAATCCATCAACTACTTTAAGTTGAAAACACCTTAGGTTCCATTTTTTGCCTGTAGTTTTGTGAAGTGACATAAATCGAGAATGCAAAGACAACACTTGCTTGGATTTTGATCAAATTCACCAGATCGTTTACAGTACAGATATTTTTATTCGTGCAGGAATTTTGTTGTTACCAAATGGAATCGCTTTTAATATACGAATATTTTAACTATTTGGAACATACTTTTACAGCTTTCTAGAATGTAGACAATGTCTAAAAATTAATGTTATTGTTTTTATTTCAGGTACTTGCGTCCCTTATCATTCGAATGGCGTTGGCAGAAACTTTCAGTGTTAGTTGTGGAATTCTGGCTTTGGATGAACCTACCACAAATTTGGATCAGCAGAATATAGATGCCCTTTGTGTTGCATTGATCGAGTAGGTTCTATTCCTTCATTATTTACATTTAGCTCTTTTTAAGTAGGCTATTTAAAAAAATCTCGATTAAAAAAAGGGGTACAAATACATAAGTTAGATAGAAAGAAGTGGAAAAAAACTGTTCTTACGTCAGAGAGCTGTGTCTCAGCACTACTTAAGCTCCGTAGCTGATATCGAAATGTGATACGATGAAGTGTGGCAAGTGGTACCAACTGTATGTTATTGACTCAAAAGCAGCAGTGTCGTAAGGTAGAGGAGCAAGTGGAAAGTCCATAACAGTATGTTTAGGACAGACGAACGACGTTCGTAGATCAAGATTGAAGTGGCGCGTGGTCAGAGCGCACAACGATGTTTTCAAGCACTTCGTGACGACCTTTTCGCCAAAATGAAGGAACCATTTACAAGAGGCAGGGTGTCTATCGGTCACGAAAGTCACGAAATCGGAAAACGATCATGAAAGTCAAGAAATTTAGCTTTCAGGTTACGATTTATATATATATATATAATCTACAAATATACATACAAACTGGATTTTTTTTTTTTTATATAAAACGTCAAAATTCACTACCAAAAATATCTGTCAGCTTTAAACCTTACCAAATCGCAAGCAAAGCACGCTGCTACCGCATGCATGAAAATTCGGCCTAATTCGCACCCAAATTTACTCTTGAGAATATTACGAAATTTTATAGTTTGGTAAAGAAAAGGCCACGAAATTTCATTTTGGAATTTTAATAGATGCCCTGATTACGACATAAGACAAGCCATCATCCATATCATATGACGGTCCCTGCGGAATATTGACAACGATTGACGCGCTGACGGTGTACGACGCCTCCCACTTGTTTCGCAGAAGGTGATAGAGATGGGAAGAGATTACATTGAAGGAATTTAACAGGTGTGGCCGCGGTGGCTTAGTGGTAGAGCGTTCACCTGTGGTGCATGAGATCTTTGGTTCGATTCCAGCTCGCGCCAAATGAACTTTGTGGTGGACAAACACTGTGTGCATGGGTTTTCTCGTTCTCCCGTTTCCTCCCACTTTATTCATTCCATTCATTTCTAATCATCATTGTCTCCTTTAGGCTAGCCGGTATAAACGTGGGACGTAAAACTGAAAGATTTCACTTCATTTCATTTTTCCAGGTACGAATTATAACAATGTTGCGATTAGTTTTTATGCAGCCCTTGTACTTCCCAGGGAAGAACGGGCATTTCAGCTAATTTGTATTAAACTAGGCAACTTACAAGCGTGACAATCGATCCACGTATAATTCCCACTTTTTTTTTTTTTTAATCATCATCATCATCAAAGTAGCTATAGCAATTCAAGTTTTGGACAGATTCTTTTGAGTTTAGAATTTTTTTGTAGCACGTTATAATAGGAGCACGGGTATTCAATACTACATTTCAATGTTTAAGGATACTAGTTTGGTTTAAAGCACCTTCCAACGTAAAAATTATTTATCTAAGTTTATATGTAACTCATGACTACTTTGTGATGAACACTTTATGAGTATTTTTTTTTTTTTTTTTTTCCACCAGAATTTACGAATCATAAACAACGTACCATATTAAGGTGTGATGCACTCACGAATAAAAACGAAGGGAAATATGCATGCAACAATTATGAAAGAAACTCAAGTGTAATTTACTATAATAACGGCTTTCTTGTATTTTAATAAACATTATATTATTACATGTTATGAGAAATGTAATAATAACATTATTACATGTTATATATGCCATGTATAGCAGTAACTAAGAAAACGAACACAGCCACAAACTAATAGCAGCAGGGTAATTCTCAACGTTTGTAGCTCAGAAAATACATAACACAGGGGGATGACGGAGATGGGGACTAGCTCAATTACAGATGAAATTAATGTAATAGGAATTCAGTTTGTTTGAATCAGCTCGAAAGCAAAACGTCAGTGATGTGGGTATCTGAATTTTACGAATATTGTTTTCCTAGAAACTCACAAATTTGCATCTTACATGATTTCCGTGCTCAGAAGTAAGTATCTGTGTGTACAATAGAAGTAATCCCTAGCGAGATTCTGGTTAACAGACAACCATCTGACTTCTGCTCTGAAACTCGCTAGTGAAAGTAATATTTCTCCCAACATTCGAAAGCTGGTCTCAGGAAAGAACTACAGCATTAGATAAGATTTTATGTAAGCTATGTACTCACTTTTTTTTTTTTAAAAAAATAAACATAATCAGGTATGATTTTTTGTGATCTTTACAATTGTACACAGATGACTAGTTGGCCATTTTGGGTATTGAGTTTGACATCCTTGGTGTACAGTATCAATATACAGGGTGTCCGAGAAGTCCTTCCCTGATTACAGAAATTGATAACTCAGGCTAGAAATAAGATAGAAATATGAAACTGGTGTTGAATTGTTTACAAACTATAAAAGTTTTGGTCACATCAGTACACTTCCACATGAGCACCCTTGGTAGCACGTAGCACATCTAGGCGACATTCAATTTCCATCCACACATTAGCCAACATCACTGGAGGGACCGATGCAACGACTGTGGTTATTCGTTGCTGCAGGGTTTCAAGATCTGGTACACGTGTTCGGTGGACCTCATCCTTGACATAACCCCATAAAAAGAAGTCTAATGGAGTTATGTCATGAGAGCGTGGAGGCCAAGCTGTTGGTCCATCACGACCAATCCATCGCCCAGGAAATGTCCTATCGAGATAGGCACGGACGTCCAAACCCCAATGAGGTGGTGCACCGTCTTAACCTAACACACAGACAAAAACTTTTATAGTTTGTAAACAATTCAACACCAGTTTCATATTTCTATCTTATTTCTAGCCTGAGTTATCAATTTCTGTAATCAGGGAAGGACTTCTCGGACACCCTGTATTTGCTGTACCAAGTTTGCAAAAATCTTATGTTCGAAATCGATATTACTATCGGGTTCCCTGTTTCAAAATAACTTTTGTTTCTGTACGGCAAGTACGCGAAGTACGACCTCCAGTAACAATGAATGCATTTACAGGTTTGGTATTTGTTTAAAATTTTTTGGCATTTAAATATAATTTTGTGACAATTTTGCGTTTTCCTGAGACAGTGTTTCCTCCTTTATGCCCAAATAGGTTACTTTTCTGATTGCAAATGATAATATTCAGAGCCAAATCTTTTATCTACTTTAGCATGGAACTAAAGTACAATAAAAATAACAAACAAGATATAAAAAATGTGTTTAGAATTCTGAAGTTAACAGTTTCAGTTCACCTCAGTGTATATAAATGGTGCTTGATGAGTGTGCATTTAATATGAACGAAGGTGCAAACGAATGCTGCATCCAATACCTCAAGAATTTGCTTTATATATAATTTTCTTATTTAAGTTTCATTTCCTATTTATCTTTAGTATTGTCAATAGAAGATCGAGGGAGAGCAATTTCCAATTGGTTATCATAACTCACGACGAAAATTTCGTAAAGAAGTTGATCAGAGGAAGCAGCTTGGAGTGTTTCTACAAAGTGAGCAGAAACCGAGAGTAAGTACATGGATTTTCTGTTCGTGTTATCACGGTTTACAGGTTTTCGTTGATACGTAACCTTCAAGGCTAAAGAATGTCGGTGTGTGTAGCTTCAATTTACTGAATATCTATAATATAAACTAACTCAGGTCTCTACTTGTGCCGCAGAATGTCAACTGACAGTAATTTCCTGTTACTACTATTTATTCTGCTGCTTGGGTTTATTCGCAACCCTGTTAAACCTCAAGCGAATACGAACTAACCATTACTTTATTTCTATCAAGTGGGTACTCTCGTTTCTCCATTCACAAATTTATTTCAGCCTCAATCATAGTTATTTTCATAAACGGCACAATTGTTTCTCACAGAATATACTGTATGTCAACTCTGTCCGGTAAAGCATGTACATTCATGTCCAAAATGATTGTCGCATATCTATAATTGTCTTCTTGTAAGAATATAATTTGATAATGATTTTGCAGGGTACTTTTAATACTGATACCATGTGTATAATCAGGAAATGTATATTTGTGGTAAATTTCATATAAAAAGATTTATAAATACGAAAATTACAGTGAGTAAAACAAAATGTTGCTAAATGAACAAGAAAGTTTCATTTTAGTTTTATTGTTCTTATTTACTGCTGTTTTCACATAAAATTTGCCACATACACGTCTTTGCTGATTATACACATACTAACATTATAAGAAATACCGGGCGAATTCGTTATCAAATTATATTCTTACAACAACATATTTATAGACGTGCGACAATAATTTTAGACATGAGTGTACCTATTACATAACAAAACTTTCTGGATCAGCAAGTATTAATCACTTCATCCAGCAATTTTCATCAAACCTACCACTGTGATATTCATTTTAATGATCACTTTAGTATACATGAAATATTTGAAACAAAAGTAGTCAGATTTTTTGGTGACGATCTTTATTATTTGTCGTTGAAAATTATCATTTTCAAAAATTCATCGTTGAAAAATGTATCCTATGGCGACATAATTGATTGGAAGACAGTGCTAGGCAATAGATTGATTTTATTTTTAGTGTTTTATAAGTGCTAGGAAGCTACAGTATTAGTGTTTGGTTTCATAATAGATTAAAATAGAAGGTACGGGTTCCGTGCAGTAACTTTCCCGCTTAACTAATTATTTACACCAGCAGCACCAACCTCATTGTTTTGATTGAACCATGAATTATATCATACTGTAGAGATACGCGGTACCGTATGTATGAAATATTTAATATGAACAAAACCGGTAGATTCGTTTTTTATAGTTATTCCAATAATTCACCTTATCAGTAAACAACTCTAATGGATTTTTCTGAGAAAAATGAATTATGCCATACTGTAGTTACTAATGTATTATCGATAACATGGTTATAACTGTTCTCGAGAAAATTGTTTGAAAGAATAGTGTTTGATAGAATTATTAGTGAAGGGGGTTTAAGAAATAGAGACAAAGTTGTTAGTTTTTCCATGGAAACAGTGGTTTTCAATTTTTCGTTTTTGATCATCAGTAAACTACTGTTTATTTTTGGAGAATTCCGTAGTAACATTAACCCTTTCACTGTGGAAGGCGACGGAAAAAAATTTCCCTAACCTGCGAATGTCGATTATAGTCGACGTGTGAAAATTTGTCTGTATCTTGATTTTGTCGATTGTAGTCGCCAAAGGTTTTCTGTGTGATTTCTATTGTTTATCGAAAACAATAGAACACAAACAAAAATGAACGGTACAACTTTGGCGACTACTCTCGACAAAGCCAAGATACGGACAAACAAATTTTAACACGTCGACTATAGTCGACATTCGCATGTTAAGGAAATTTGGTTCTGTCGACAAAAGTCGACTTCCTCTGTGAAAGGGTTAAGTTTAAAACGTGACTTGATGCGTGAATGGTATCACTGAACACGCAAATCCATTGATATCTTGAACATTTATTTTATTACTTTTATTTATTTATTTATTTATTTAACGATAGTAAGATTTTGTCCATTCCTGCTTGGAAACAGAACTTTAAAAAATGGAGTGAGGTTGGTGAATCACCAGTGCTTCTGCCACAGAGAATCGAAAGTTGCTCGATAGTCTATCAGTTTAAAGGAGTAACCTCTAATATGAAAGGAAATTCGACGACAGTTCCACTATGGGAATAACTTTGGAATTGATATTCGGGGAGCAGATAGTTGACCAGTCAGATTGTCCTTACATGCTTACGTACGTAATTGTAGATGTATTTGCCAGTGTTGCCAATATAGCGACTTAATCGTGAGACCAATGAGTTTTGAAGCTCTTGAGCGAGTGATTTCCTTATTTTCCGAAACTGTTTGAATTTTTTGGAACTTTCAACAATGCAAGGCCAGGGAAAAGCCATTTAAAATTTTCACCAAAAGATGTACAATGCTGAAAATAATAATAATAATAATAATAATAATAATAATAATAATAATAATAATAATAATAATAATAATAAAATAAATAAAAACTAATGCTGGATTCAATCATTGACGGGAGTACTTGCCTCGGGTACAAACCCAAAAGTGGTTGAATCGCACTTTTAAAAAGTAGGCCTGTTTCATAGCTTCGGCGTTGAAGTGAATTTGGTCCCCAAACAGTTAATCACAATAAAAGCTTACAGTGAAGCCATTCAAAGAATGAAGTCAGCGTCTTCCTTCCACTCTCAAAATATTAAAAGAAAAGAAGAAGGAAAATCATTATTCAGTGTTTATGAAATTTAATTAGTGAAATTAAAAGCTTCGAAGTGTGTGAAGTTCCGAAAGAAATTGAAGTAGGACAAACCGATAGAATTGTTCATTGTTCAGTAATAACTTAAGATCAGTAAAATTGAAGAATAGAGAAGGCACTATGATTGATCCAGTAAAGTTATTTATATATTTACATGTACATTTCCATTTAATGATTGTCAAACCCAGCGCAGAAATGGAATATTTAATTCAGTACAATGAATATTATACAATCTAAATTGTGCAACTGACTTGGGTTGTCTGTCTACCCGAAATGTTGTTTTAACAATGCAATGTTCTATTAATTGTTTTTTGGAAGAATGTGTGTTATACACTTGAATTACTCCTAGAAATTGTCAAGTTAGAATATTTGCGCGTAGCTCTATTTCAAGTGTTGAAGAGAGTTAATAAGCTGAAGCATCTGTATATTTCTTGGTCTTTAATAGGTTGGTGTCTTACTGACTATAGTAAACCCTACAATACTCCGCGACGAAATCTAAAATAAAAGTTTCCTACTTCTACAGCCTACGAACGGCAAGAGCTAGGTGGCATTAATTTTGGTGGTGTATCTTTAGAACATCAGCTGTTATATGACTTGCTACAGGGAAATTTCTAATCTCATAATTTAAGTATACAACTTTCCAAGCCTTACAATACTGGGTCAGTATTGAAAATTCTGTGCTCTTTTTGGGCTTTAGACCACACATGCTTCGGCTACATGGGATCGTAAAGTAAGCAAATAAAATATTGTAGAAATAACAATATCTTACTTCTCATATGAAAAGTGATCCGCTATGTAGGAAGTTCTAGAACCGCTGCCTTATTACAGTTGTTTATACAAGGTGGTGTTGTAATACAACGACAAACTGAAGGAGATGATAATATACATGAAGTAAAAAATGTCTGAATGAACATGGGTCAAAAAGGGACATCGTTTTCACGTGAGAGGCGTTGAAATATCCGCGAAGGGGATGATGATAATGCCGAATATATCATCGAACGCAGAAAGGTATCGCTGTCGAGTTAAAAGATCACACAGAAAGACGCACCTAACAACTGCGGTGACATATCATTAGTAGCGGAGCGGTCGCCGCCATACGGAGATCTCTACAGACAGATGGATAAATGATACACATATTCCCCATCTCTGGGGAACCTGTTGCGCAGCGACAGCTCCGCTATTAGCTGTACGCCATTGCATTTGTCACGTACGACTTTCTGTGTAATCTTTTGACCTGACAGCAGGGTTGGCTGGTTTAAACCAGCTGTTTTTTTTTGTTTTTTTTTTTTTCAAAAAACCAACTGGTTTAAACCAAAAAACAAAAAAAAGTTCGTAAAAGTGTAAGTGTTTGTAAAATCTTGATGAACACACATTTGTGGGTTATCACGTTTCACTCCCGTATATTATTCGTATTATATTCAGACCTAAATTCCCCATTCATTACTCAAAAAGATTATACTACAAAAGCAACTTTTTTTTTTAGCTTATAAATGTTTTTTTCGTGATTTTTTGTAGTTGTTATTATTGTTATGTAATTGCAATCGAAGAAAAATTCTAAATATTGTTTCGTTTCAATGTTTACTATTGATAAAATACATCGAAAATGCCGTAATTTTTTTGTGTGTGTGGGGGGGGTTATACAGACCCCACGAGAGGCATTTAGTGAAATAAGTATCTTTGGTATCTATTTATGTATAAATGAGTTTGAGCCAAAGTGGACACAAATAATTCGTATCTTTATTCACTTTTCTTATTGATATGCAGATTAAGTCGGTGTATTTCTTTAATTTTGACCAATAAAAGTCGTTGTTAACTAACTTGAACTAAATTAGTTCTTCTGTACTCCGTAGTACTTTGAAATTGTTCATATGTAATTCTGTGTAATGGTTTCATTTGTGCAACTGTTTATCTTTTTGTCCTTCTGAAAGGACACTTGACAGTTATATTAAGAAGCATGTAGAGATCAGTACAACGTATTTTTTTTTTTTTATCAGGATTCCTTCGTGAGTGAGTCGGCAGACGTATCGCATTGGTGGCCAATTAGTTCTGGTTCTGAGTTCAAATGGAGGATAATTTCTCTCGGATGTAACTCGAGAAGCGGTTTTTATTCCGCTTTAAGCTTATGTGACCCCTTCCAGCATAACCCGGTTGTTGCATAATAACATCAAGGCGAAACAAACTTATTTCTGTCCATATATGATATGAATATATAGAGCAAATCATTTAAACCATAAAAACCTGGTTTAAACAAAAAAAAACCGGGTTTTTTGTTTTTTTTAAATAAAAACCATGGTTTTTGCCAACCCTGCCTGACAGCGATATCTCTCTGCGTTGAAGAGATATTCGGTATTATATTAGCGCCTTCGCCAGTCTCCCACGATAAAACAGTGCCGATTTTGACCCATATTCATTAACCATTTTTTGCTTTATTTTCTTGTCTATTATCAACTCCTTCAGTTTTCTCGGTATATTATCGTACCACCCTGTATATGTAACACAGATGGTTATTAAAATAATGGAATCATTGAAGAAAATGTAACTTACCTGCTTAATACAGCGTGGAACCCCTTTGGCCTATATAACAGCTCTCGTTTCGTTGTGAAGTTGAGGCTTATAAGCCATGAGTGTCTTCTAGAGGAATATTGTACCATTCCTCATTCAGTTCCATCAGCAAAAGTGGAGGAGGATATCTTGTCTGCTCTGGGGTCCGAACTGACCACAGGTGTTCAGTAATGTTGAGGTCTGGAGATGGACAGCCGGAAAGAGATATAGTTCAATCATCCGGATGTTCATGAAACTACGCCTCAAAAGTTTGGCTTATGCATTATCATCTTGAAAAGCTGCGTCATTAGTCGGGCATAACATGCGGGACATAGGATGCACGTAGTCACCTGAAATATCCACATAATCACTTGCAATAATGCATCTTTTGAGTATAATCAAAAGCGCCCGTGGAATACCAGGAAACTGCAGCGCATAGCATGACGTAGCCCCATCGTGTTTCCAGTTATCTAAGTATGTTTCGGCAGTCCACTTTGAATGTATTTTGCATCACTTTCTTCACGCTAAAATTTTGTTGGTGGTTATCAGCTGTTTGGAAATTGCAATCTGATAGCGGATGTTCAGGATGCGATTCGTATCGGAATATGATTGTCACATTAGGCTATCACAGGTGTTGATTGGGTTCCGCAATCTCTTGTCGCATTCGCTCTACAGCTCTTGGTGACAATCTTCTTCAGTGCTCGGCAATCCCTGTCACTCTGAACACTGTTCCTAACAACACACTAATACAAAGGTTAGATGCAGTTGCGTGAATTAACTGCACATCCACAATTTGGTTTCCTTGAAACTCAGAGAGGTGTCTTATTTTGCATGACCACTGTGTGGCCGCTTCAACACACACGCAATCCATTCTGTCCCACCTGACATACTACAGACAGTCATCTAACATACCACTAACAATGGCCTTGCGCTCCATACACGTATCTTACTGTTACAAACTGTTTCTATTATTTTGATCATAATCTGTATATTTAGCGAAAAATTTTAGTAACTGACATTTTCATTTAACAACCAAACTTCTCTGTGTAGCGATTTCATTAGTTTGACTGGTGCTAACACTTAACTTATTAACGGATGCGTAGGATTTTAAAGGCAGCGAGGGAATAAGACGTCATAGTTTTCATTGCAAAGCTAGCTGGTTGTTAATGCATAAAACAGACGCTACTATGTATTGTAGAATTTATAAGTGAGTGGATCAAACATAAATGAACACTCATGTTTTGCGTTTTCACCACAAGTTTTATTACCAAGAAGACAAGAGAAAACGATCTTCAATATTATGAAAAAGAGTAATTGGCGTTGTGACTTTAATGGGATTGTTACTACTACTACCCATCCTAATATTACAAAGAACTTTTTAAGAAGCAAAATACTCCTTAACAATTTCATGAAGAATCAGTTTGGCAAACAACGAGAAATTATTCTGAATTAAAATTTAAAAAAAAAAAAAAATCATCAATGATGAAGCAAGGTATTGCAGTAAAATAGGAACATCATTTTAGCTTTAAATTAGCAACTCAGCTCTGATTATTAGTTGCAATAAAAATCACGTACGTGTTCTTCAGTTTTTTCTACGAGGTTTAGTCAAGTGAGTAGTTTTCCTTTTACCAATGAAAGAGTTTCCGTAGTATTTTATACACTGATGGAAGCAGTTAAGAATACTCAGTAGAAATTCGCGGATCTTGATTGATTGATATGTACTACCATGAGCAAAATAAATGACGCGTCTCTTTATTTTGAAGTTTTTTGAAAATATCTCCGTTTTCTTTATATGTTCGAAATTTCGGAAGGTTTCCCCAGCAGGACAGGTTAATAACAAACCCGTTTTTAATATTTGTGTTAGATATTAGCTTAAAATAAAGAAATTAGAAGCAAAAAACATTAAATCGACAGAAATCTCGAGAATTACCAACTCTGTTAAAGTGGGAAATTTTCAAGAACGCGAGGGAATTCTGCAGTTCAACACGAAGCAGCGACATTTATGTCATTGAGAGAAGCTTGGATTAGATCTACAAACGAAAATTTTAACGAAATATTTCTAGTATGTCTTATTATATGCATTATCAGCGAACTCCAAATATATGAATCTATGCTAAGTATTAACGTATAGATAGTGCAAGTAGTGGAAATTACCTATGGAAAAAGACGAATTGTTAGCCCAATCGTAATGAAAAATCGTCTTTACTGTAGAACAGGTTCAGCTTACGTAAGAGAGCAAATAGCTCAGTTAGGTAAAGCAACGAGTTTGTATAGCGAAGGTAGACGGTTCGAATCCCGTGGAAGTACTGTTGTCATTTTTATCACTAAGGTTATTTTATTTATTTTTTATTTGGGAAAGAATCAAATTGTAACATATGTGTAAAACTCATGACGATACCAAAAAAAAAAAAAAAAAAAAAAATATCGTCGCATTTGCATTAGTGTCTCTAATTTTTGTTTGCAAACAGATTCGTAATTATTTCCCCTGTGCTCACTGATGCATAACGAATGTTTTCCAGTAAATGTTAATTCTAATTTGGAGAATTTTATAGTTTCACAATGTTTCTCACTACATAGTCTTCTATCTACGTGTTTGGATATTTTGATAACAGATTTCCCTATTAAATGTTTAATTTTCTCTATAAATATTTGTCTTAAATTGAAATTGTTTTGAATTTACTACATAAGCAAAGTTGCCCGAAGGAGGGGAGCTCAAGTAATAGATATTCTACGTAAAAGCAACCTATTGTAGAATGATGATGCTTCTTACCTTCAGCACATAATCTTAACGTTAGAGAGTCAGAGAGAGAAAAATCCTGGTTTTTCCTCCTCTATGACCACCCATCTTAAACCTCTACATATCATTGTTCGTCTCACATAATTTCGGCTCTCCAAAGACATTCATATTTATTATTATTATTATTATTATTATTATTATTATTATTATTATTATTATTATTATTATTATTATTAATGAATATGCCAACCTTACATAATGTTGTAACTTTACACATCTTAGTTTAAAGTGCTTTCTTTAGTAATAATTTGAGCAACCACGTCACAAAATTTAAAATGTATGAGGGGGCACGACGTTTTATTTCCCCTCCTCTCTTTTCAGCACCCTCCAACAGAAGGTATATAATTTCTGAGAAGCAGGGCAGACAAAATGAATAAGAAATATATTTAGAGCATCCTTTCCTCCTTCGTGAATGTAATATCACGTGGCATTTTTTATTCTACTGAAGACGACCCTAGGCCGTTATGGTTAGGTAACAAAAGAAATACCTAATATATTTATAGCGCCCCTTATCTGTAATATTACCTCTTCTTTATTTGTTCGAGGCTTCCTTACACAACCAAGGGTGACAAAAAGAATAGGAAAAGTGTCTAAAGATTACAAAAGACTTTATATTTTGTCAGAAACAAGGCAGTATATACACAACATTGCTTTCGATAACAAGTGTTTCACCCTTGAGTCGCTTATAAAATTATGCAGAATAACTTTTGCCGATCATTGTTCTAGAGGGATTTGTCCAGGATGGTTTGGTGTCGAGCTAATAATGATAAGTATATTTATTTACATCACTGTTAAAGAAATAGCAAACTTTCTGAAAGGAACTTACTTAGGAAACAGATCTTCCTTCTACTTAGCCAGAGCCCACTCTGAAAAATTGCATCTGGCATTCTGAGTGAAAGTTCTATGGGACTATTAGAAAAATATATTCCCGTTTTCACGCTGATGGTAGAATTTCTTAAACAGTTATTGAATTACGTTCGAAGGGTAGGCGTAAATAGCGCCCCCGCAACAATGTGGCGTGGGGACCGCACAAGCTGCAAGGCCAAAAAATATACAGAAAGTACGCAGTGGCGGAGCAGGCCAAATTTTCACACGGGCAAAGTGACTTTTTGGCGCCCTTCCCCTAGTAGTAGCCTATATTTTACATTTTATCATAGTGTTTTTAATAGTTTAAACCAGGAGCGTCATTTCAGATTTTGCTTTGGGGGGGGGGGCAAGACCTATTGATATAAGTAAAATTTCGCGTTTTTCACTGATTTACTACTATTCTAATGATAAAATCTATATACATCTCAAACTCACGGGGGGCAAATGCCCCTCCCTGCCCTCCCTAAATGACGCCCCTGTTTTAAACCCATTTTCAAAAAGAAATCCATTACCTAGGAAAAGTTCACAAAGAATATGGCCCGCTATAAACAATACCAACTCCACCCCCACCCCCTGGTCTAGTGGCTAGCACGCCTCCCTTCTGTGGTACCGGGTCCAATTCCCGGTGGATTACTGTTGAACGATAAAAGTGGTTCGGATTCCACTATAATTAGTATCCACATTTCCCTTGCCCATTAAGGCATAACCGTGGAACGCTAAACTCAAGCAAACAAACAAACAATACTTAATTCCCAGCACTCTTTATTCTACATGCCATCTCTCAATTTTTCGATACAGCCCCCTTAGTACTATGAAACTCTCTTCTTCCATAGTGAAATGGAAAAAGATCATATAATTGCCACTACTTTACAAGAATATAAACCAAAAACGTCAGTAGAAAGCACATTATAAAATTTAATTTTTGAGGCTCGTTTTGGTGCCCCTCTTTCTCTGGCGCCCCGGGCAGTCGCCCGGCCCTTAGTCCGCCCTTGAAAGTACGGACGCATAACTAAGGACTGCGGAGGAGAGGTTAACCTTCATGTTATGCCACTGGTTTGACGTGTTTGAAATGTTCAGTAAGTGATCAGTTGGTGAAATAATTTCGACGGTTACTGATGTTTAAAGTTTAGCTAAGACAAAGCTACCTAATCAAATACATTTGATATCGCGATGTCACAATTTGATTTTTCCTCACATAAAAAAGATAAAAACAATAGTAATAAAAACCCTTACTCGTACTGGGCTCCTAACTAACTAACAACCTAATTCTTACAGACTAGTTGCTCTGACCAACTGAGTTTCGATTTCTTACGCGAAAGAAGTCTGTTATATTAAGAGGCATGCTTTTCATTATCAAAACTGTTCGAAGTAATACGAACATGGCTTAAGAACAGAGACGGAACTGAATTACCACTCGATTGACCTTGAGGGCAAATCACCAAAGCGTAGCTATAAACGTAAGTTCAGCATGCATTTCTCTGGAGTTGTGTTCAGTATTCCTATCTGCCAGTCATGCTTGTTCGTAGGAGTAATATGTTACAAACCTAACCTTTCGATAGAGCACAATGACAGAGAATCAAAATTAATGAATTCTTGCCCTTGTGAACTTGGGATACCACCATGTGCAATAAAACTGTTGCGTCTTCTGAAGTGATATTTTATCGAAAATAACTCGTTTTCCTTTATATATCCGGAGTTTTTGAGGGTTTCAAAATGAGGAAACGTTACTGACAAACAAGGACGCATTTAGGAGTGGGTCCAGGTGGTCCGGACTCCCCTCTGAAATCCCAACTTCTCTGTAAATTTAGCCTAAATTTAAGGATTATCTTTTAAATTTTATTATAATTTATCCTAATATTGAAGTCGGACTTCTCCCGAAATAAATTACTGCATACGTGCCTGCTGACAATTTTCAATATATTCCTTAAATAAGTAAAATAACTAAATTAGGAGCAAAAAGCTTCAACACGGACTAACTTTTGTCCACTGCCAATATTGTTAGAAGGGATATTAATAGCAAAAACTGCTAGGCAATGCTGAACCTTGGAACTTCACTCCGAACAGCAAGCTTATTATTGAGAACTACATATGAAACATTTTATCAAAACTTATCTAGCTTTTACCTGGCATGAAATTATTATATACACCAAAATTCACTCTCCTAAAATGTGTATCTAAACATTGCTCTACGTATCTACGAAGCAATGAAAATTATTTATCGAAATATGTGAGCAGGGAATTCTAACAGCCAGCCATTTTATTTAAATCGTAGTAAACCCTGTAACCGGGCGTTAACGTGAAGACAAAGCTTGGTCCATTGGTAAAGTGTTGGCAGAATATAAACTCAATGTTCGTAGGTTCGAATCTATCCACTCACCATAACATTTTGTTCTTATGTGTAACGATGAAATAAAAAAAATGTATAACCGTTAAGACAAAACTTCAACCAAGTCTGAAGAGAACAATACTAAAATAGTAATACAATGACGTCAACCAAAAATTATTTCATGTAGCGTTTGGACGAAATTACAGCTGTTAACAATTGCAGAAATAAAAACAGGCTGTAATGCAGTCTAGACTTCTGAATGCATTTACTTCCTGAAAACTTCCGTCTCGTCATTGGTATGCCGTTAATCATTGTAAAACCTTTCAATTGGAAGTGAAATGACACAAACTAAAACAGTTTTAAATCAATAAATGTCTATGTGTAAAAGTAGGTGTCTTTTATCTGTAGTTCTGAGTTCCTTTTACTTTGAAGTGACAAATGAGAGAAGAAAGTATGGAGTTCGAAAAAAAATCAAATTTGAGATTTCAACGAATTTACACGTATTATAGCCCCTAACACTGAAAAAGTTATTTTTCGATACATGTCCATCAGTTCGTCCGTCCGTTCGCTACACTTTTCTGTGCACTCGCCTAGAAGCCATACCTGAAGCCATACTTGAACATACCGTAAATTAGTTGAAAAATTTACGGTATGTTCAACTTATCTGCACCAAATTTTAGTTTAAGATTTTCATAGTATTTCCTATAGTTTTTTTTATTTCCCTCCTACTCCCAAAACAAGGGTAGTTTCCTGTACGATGAAAATAAAAAAAAGATATTTTCTCATAACTGGCTCTAACGATCTTGTTTTCTTTCTTTTTTTGTAAATCAATATTTAATTAGCAACCCTATTTTGTGGTATAAGGCATTTATCTGAGAAAAATCTACAAGGGGTAGTTTATACTAAGGGGGTGAGTTTTTTCTCAGTGATTTTCTCAAAATGGACTCAAATGTTTTCGTTCAGATTTCATTAATAAAGATTTCATTAATAACTTATCAATATGGCCTAACTCGTTTGTCCTAAAAAAATGCGAGGGGTAGTTTATTCTTGGTGGAGTGTTGTCTGGACGATTTTCTCAAAAACGATTCAAAAGAGTTTATTCATATTTCAAAAATAAATATTTCGTTAATAACCGAACAATATGGCAAAACTCGTTTGTCCTGAAAAAATATGCGAGGGGTAGTTTACTCTTGGGGGTGTTTTTCCTCCACGGTTTTCTCAAAAATGAGTCAAGCAATTTTGTTCGTACTCAGAAATAAATATTTCATTAAAAACCTAGTAATATGGAATAACTCGCTTACCCTGAAAGAATCCTCAAGAGATAGTTTATTCGGGGAGTTATTTTTCCCTCACGATTTTCTCAAAAATTACTCGGACAATTTTATTGATAATTCATAAATAAGTATTTCATTAATAACCCTATATTTTAGTATAAGTCATTTCTATGAAAAACAATTACAACGGATAGTTTATTTTTGGGGTCAAGGTTTTTTCCCCGACAATTTTCTCGAACGACAGGCGATTTTGTCCAAATTTCGCATATAAATATTTCATTAATAACCAAAAGTATATCTTAACTCATTGTTCGAAACAATTCACAAGAGGTAGGTTACTCCTGACGTGTTCTTTTTGAACGACTTTCCCAAAGTGACTCATTTGATTTTTTTCATATTTCATAAACAATGATTGCATTAATTGGTCTATTATATGTCTAATGAAAATGTGCTCAAAGTGTGAGTTAGTTTTGTAGTATGGATTTTCTTCAATCGAAGTTTTTTATTCGATAATCTGACATTCGATGTATTTGAATAATACGATAATTTTATTCGTATTATCCAAATACACACTTCAGTAACAACTGCGGCCTAACACAGTTAAGAAATTGAATTGAAAAAGTTTAGTGCGGTGGCCCTGTAATTGAATATTTTTTTGAGAAACTCCCTAGCTTTTTGTGGTAAACTCAGGCTTTTCTTTTTCGAGCGACAAAAGAGAGAAGAAAATATAGTGATTGTGAAAATAATATCAAATTCAGATTTCAACGGATTTACATGTTTCATGGCGTCTACATACCAAGAACGTGACTTTTCGACACCCGTCCTTCCGGTCCGTCCGTTCGGCACACTTTTATATGCACTCGCCTAGAGGCCATACCGTTCAACTTATCTACACCAAATTTTAAACTTAGGGTTTACTTAGTATTCTTACAGGAGCTTTTCCATTTTTTCCTACCACCTAAAATAAGTGTGGTTTACAAACAGCCGAAAATCGAAAAACGCTATTTTCTCAAAAATGGTTTTAACAATTTTGTTTATTTTTCATTAATCAATATTTAATTAACAACCCTATATTGCAGTATCAGATATTTCTCTTAGAAAAATTTACGAGGGGTAGTTTATTCTTGGAGGTGACTTTTTCTCGACGATTTTCTCAGAAAAGACCCTGGCGGATTTTGTACACACTTCATAAATAAATATTTGACCTTACAACATGGTATAAGTCAATTGACCTGAAAAATATATGAGTAGTAGTTTATTCTTGGACTTGAATTTATTCCCAGTGAGTTTCTCAAACACGACCAGTTGGCAACCCTGTATCTCGACAACGAAGCTGAATTCGAAAACTGCAAGAGGACCATTTGTCTCCTTTTGATGTCACGAATCACCTCCCGAAGTTTGTGGACATCTTTCAGGTTCTCCCTTAATGAAGCTTCTTTTCGAAAAGTTAACTATTAACTTTAGGCATTGTTTATCTTTTTTTAAATTACAAATGTCGTTATTAATTTTAAGGCAGAGAACTACTTCTGAGAGAATAGATCTTGAAAAATAATTTTAAAACTTAGACTTTTGTTTTCGAGACATTCCAGACAAGACGAGACATTTTACAAGCTATCTCGTGTCCAAAACATTTGCCTCGTATTATCTTGGATGTCACAAAGCGCGTCTTGTCTCTTTCTCGAGACATGTCTTATCTCGTGCGCATTCGTTAACACCTGGGAAGGATTATCTTTCTACTCAAAGCATTGTTTTTATAATGGTTGCATATTTATGATAATTGCTGTCCACATAAATTACAGTCCTTTCAGTTGAATTAATTATTATTATTATTATTATTGAAATTGCAATATCTAGTTTAACGTTGGACGATTATGCACCTACGCTAAGGGAGAATGATGATGAATGAAATGGTGAAATGAAGAAAGTGGGAGGAAAATGGAAAATCTCAAGAAAACACATACCCATGCATACGGTATTTGTCCACCTCAAATTTCACTTGGCACGAAGTGGAATCGAGCCACGGACCCCCTGCACCAAAGGTCCCTGCAATGCTTTATTATTATTATTATTATTATTATTATTAATAATAATAATAATAATAATAATAATAATTGAAGCGAGCTTAACGAGTTTCAACCGTACGACTCAACCAACGTTTGGGTGCCTGTTCGTTCGTCTGCTCCTCTCATAAAAGACATTTCATTTTAATGAAACTAGTAAGTGCCTTCTTTTAGCTCTGCGAAGTAACTATTGCTTGGAATATGAATCTGCAAAACATAAGAGGTAAAATTAACCAAATGGTGCAAGTTTCCACTTATATATACAAAACAATTTTGCAATATCAACTACGTGAATCTTGTCCCATAAAGAAGCCGAAACCCCTACACCGAAGAGCCCTCCGAGATTTGATCATTGTCCACACGGACTGAAATTGTCATTTGAAGCCAAGACTTTAATACGAAGCCAATAATTTCTTTAAAATAGACGGAAAATTCGGAAGTTATAAGCATTTTCATATTTTTGCCTTTTCCCATAAGGGAGCCGTAGCCCCCTATACTGAAGACCCCCCGGAGATTTGATCATTGTCCACTCGGACTGAGTTTGTCATTTGGAACCAACACTTTAATACGAAGCAAAATATTTCTTTAAAATAGACGAAAAATTCGAAAGTTATAAACATGTTAATAATTTTGCCTTTTCTCATAAGGGGGCCGTATTAGCCTACACTGAAGAGCCCCACGAGATTTGATCATTGACCACTTGGACTGAAATTCTCATTTGAAACCAAAACTTTAATATGAATCCAAAAATTAAACTTTTACATCAATTTAAACTGACTGGGTTCCAGTTCCCCCCACTATTGTTTAGTTTAGTTAAGTGGTAATTTGTGACAGCTTCACATCATCAAAAGAATGTTTCACTTCCCCTCCCCTCCCCCAGGAGTTCGTGCTGGATCCACCACTGGAATCAATAGACACTCTTCCTATTCTTTTTGTCACCCTTGATTGTGTATGGGCTCCCTCGTACAAATAAAGAAGCGGTAATATTACAATCAAGGGGCGCTATATATTAGGTATTTTTTTAGTTACCTACTCCTAACCGCACAGGGCCATCTATCGTAGAATAAAAAATATTACGTGATATTCCAATCATGAAAGAGGAGAGGATGCTGTAAATATATTTCTTATTCATTTTGTCTGTCCTGCTTATCAAAAATTACTTTCTGTTGGAAGGCTACTGAAATGAGAGGGGCAAAATAAAAAGTCGTACCCCCTCCTACATGGTTGCTCAAATAAGTACTAAAGAAAGCATTTTAAACTAAGATATTTAAGATTTAAACTAGGAAACTAAGATATCCTACATTATGTAAGGATGGCATATTCAGGATTATTATTATTATTATTATTATTATTATTATTATTATTATTATTATTTGAATGTTTTTGGAGCACCGAAATTTTGTGAGACGAACAATGATATGTAGAGGTTTAAGATGGGTGGTCATAGAGGAGGAAAAACCAGGATTTTTCTCTGACTCCCTAACGTAAAGATTATGTGCTGAAGGTAAGAAGCATCATCATTCTACAATAGGTTGCTTTTACGTAGAATATTAATTACTTGAGTTCTCCTCCTTCGGTCTACCTACCTTATGTAGTAAATTCAAAACAATTTCAATTCAATACAAATACATTGTAAAACTTTTCCGTAATTAAACATCTAGGGAAAATTAAACATTTAATAGGGAAATCTGTTATCAAAATATCCAAACACGTAGATAGAAGACTATCTAGTGAGAAATATTGTGAAACTTTATAAAATTCTCCAAATTAGAATTAACATTTACTGGGAAACATTCGTTATGCGCCAGCGAGCATATGGTGAGCAGTGAGCACAGGGAAAATAATTACGAAACTGTTTGCAAACAAAATTAGGGACGCGAATGCAAGTGCGACAACAGCATTTTTTCTTTTTTTGGTATCGTCATGAGTTTTACACATACGTGACAATTTGATTCTTTCCCAAATAAAAAAATAAAAAAATAACCGTAGTGTAGTGATAAAAATGATAACGGTACTGCCACGGGATCGAACCCGCTACCTTCAGCATACGGACTCGTTGCTTTACCTAACTGAGCTATTTGTTTTTTTACGTGAACTGAGCCTGTTCCGGTAAAGACGATATTTCATTACGATCGTCCTATCAATTCGTCCTTTTCCATAGATAATTTCCACTATTTGCTCTATCTTTATGTTAATACTTAGCATAGATTCATATATTTGGAGTTTGCAGATAATGCATATAATAAGACATACTAGAAATATTCGTTAAAAGTTTAGTTTGTAGATTTAATCCACATTTCTCTCAATGACATAGATGTCGCTGCTTCGTGTTGAAATGCAGAATTCCCTCGTGTTCTTGAAAATTTCCCACTTTAGCAGAGTTGGTAATTCTCGAGATTTCTGTCGATTTAATGTTTTTTGCTTCTAATTTCTTTATTTTAAGCTAATATCTAACACAAATATTAAAAACGGGTTTGTTATTAACCTGTCCTGCTGGGGAAACCTTCCGAAATTTCGAACATATAAAGAAAACGGAGATATTTTCAAAAAAACTTCAAAATAAAGAGACGCGTCATTTATTTTGCTCATGGTAGTACGTCTTTGTTAATAGGGGTTACATAGAACGAGACCTACAAGGTGGAAATACGATCTGAATCACTCTAATGCGTTTAAGTCTATCTCAGCAGGAATCGAATTCGGAACCTCGTGCACTAGGTACGAGAGTAGTAGACCAGCAAGGATGGAATTCATGGACATCAAAAGGTTATGGTAATGACCTCAACATGGCGTCCATGAGGCTACTGGCAGTTTAGAAAACATACTAAAACATACTGTACTTATCCTAATAGCACACCCTAAGCGACAACACTAGGAACTGTTAGGACATGTAACCGGTCGTATAGATGAATTGCATTCGCTGGATTGGCTCTTAAGCACAGACATATTGTGATTCACACATAAGTACACTTGTGTTGTCCGACGACCTCTTAACATCACATTTCCCTCTGCGCTGGGATAAAATCAGCATAGTCACTGCTAACACGTTTTGTGATGCGAATTTTATTCAAATCGGACTAGGTGTTCTTAAATAAATTTCTACCAATCAGAAGCTCTTTACTGCCTACGTAAGTTAAAAATAACTAATTAAAAAGATTCGTGTAACAAATTGGAAAACTTTTTTACTTCTGAACTCTATTATGATGTATTCACATATATAATTTGAGACGTCTTAGTACTTGAATAATTTGCTCACCTGCTCTTAAGTGTTTCGTATTTTGTGTTTGTAGCTTTTGTATGATTTGTTTTGCTTTCTTTTTTCAGGGGCAAGTCTGTTATTCAAAAGGAAGAAGTCGACGTATAATACGTCGATATTTGTGATAGAAGTTGAATAAAATAAGTTACTGTCAAAACTGTTGTAACTGAAATTTTTATTTTGGAATAATTGTATGTATATACTGGCTAAAAAAATAAAAATAAAATAAGCTCTTTAATATACAATTCTAATTTTCAAATAACTTTTGACTTTCATATTTAATCCTTTCCCCAATGTACGTTATAATAAAAGTCGAAATGCCTTTTCGTACTTCTCTTCCAGAAATTTCAACGCTGCATCTGTTAATATCCAGAAGTGTATACAGGTTTTACTGTGCACACCAGTAATACAGACAATTTCCAGACACCTAGTGAAATACCGAATTCAGATGAAATTTTTGAGACTGTATTTGGTTTTAATAGAAAGTCCGTTATTCAGACGTGCTGGAAAGCAAAAAAACAGTTTTTCATTACCTTTCAAAATTTCCTTTCAAGTTTTACTGTATTATTTGACGTCTTACAATAGAATTGTATCTAACTTCCATTAGGGCTGGCCATAAGCAAAAACATTCTTGACATCGTGAAGAAAATTATTTGCTACTTTTGTCAGTAACAAAGTAATTATAACTTTTCTAGAGATTAAATAAAATAAAATCACAAATTTTGTTTGGAGGCTTATATTTCTATAGAATGAGGAGAACGTGAGCATTAAGAACGTCAGAATGCCTGTCGTGATTTAAATACGAGATTTCTATACACGTATATGTCTGCCTACGAAAGATCAAATAATGGAAATACCTTATTTCAAGGAGTATGTGAACTACACTTTTGCTCTAATAAACTTGGATAATCGAATTTAGTTTTACCACAGGAAAAATGAAGATTGCGAAAATATAAATATACTGTCTTGACTAAGAATTATATCTCAGAAAACAGGTGGTTTATTCTTCCAGCAGCAGGCATATAGTTCCAGTTTCAATCTGCGATGGTGGAACTTACCTGGGTAATGATTCAAGTCTCATACCAGTAACAGCAAAGAACCACAGTTACATCTATCTTTATAATGCGAAATGAAATGAAGGTAAGCAAAATCTCTTTCGAAAACAACTAGATAATGAACTAATCTTCATATGAACTATTCAAAAAACGTAGAGAGAACAAATATGTTTTTGGAGATTAAACTGTAAATTACCAAGCTAGATTAGGCCATGTGTAATTTCTATTTAGAAGTTCGTAACACACTTTTATTTTTCTAAACCAGAATTTATCTTCGGAAGACTATCGGTCAAATGTCACTTTAATGTTAAGAAAGTTCTGTCGCTTTCTCACCCACCACCTGCGAACATCAATATGTCACCTAAGACGTACCTGGAAGATCAAAAATAGTCCCCATCAGCATCGACGACATTCTGCCAACGTTCTGGTAGGCCATGGATTCCATCGTGGTAGAACTTCGTGGGCCGTGAAGCGAACAACATATCAAGTGCATTTTGCACCTCTGCTAGAGATTTGAACTGACTCCTCTAAGGTGATTGTCCAAGGAATGGAACAGGTGATAATCGGACGGTGCAACGTTCGGGAAGTATGGCGGATGCAATAGTGTTTCCCATCCAAGGCGTAGAATGGTGTCCCGGGTCATCCTAGCTACGTGGTGCTTAGCGTTGTCCTGTAACAGGAGGACCCCTTTCAGAAGTGCTGGCTCCAGAGTTTTGAGTTTTTCTTGAATACGGCTCAACTGCTGACAGTACACAGTTGCATTGATGCTCTGACCAGCTGGTTCCCGATGCACGATGCCGCGCAGTCCACCAAACACAGGAAGATCTTCTGGTACAGTGCTGGTTTCGGCTGTTTTGGAACCGGTTCGTGGGATGCTAACCAATGATGACGGAGCCGTGGAGCTTCGTACAGGTCCCAGTTCTCATCACATGTCAAAACCCTGTCCAGAAATGGCTGTTTCCTCAGACGAGACAGCAAAGAAAAACAGGTGTCTGCTCGCGTTGCCTTCTGGCCCGGAGTCAAATCATATGGGACTCAACTCGTAGTGCTTCTCAAGTTGGAGGTGCTACCGAATGGTTTCTCCATTCACACTGAATTATTCCCAGTTCCTCACATGTCTGGCCACTGTTCGTCTTAATTGCTGCCTGAAGATCTTCATTTTGTACATATGTTAGGCTCCCGGCACGTGGTACGTCTTCGAGTGTTTCGTCACCGTCCTTAAACCACTGCTGCAGTGTTCTCGTAGTGACGACACCCTCACCAAAAGCCTTGCCCCGCTGCAACTACGTTTGATCCCAGTTTGAACTCGTACAGCATACACGGTCTTATGACGCTCTGTGGAGATCCTATGTTCATTCTGCTCTTATGCACGTTTACGGTGTAACTGAACTGCCACAACCAGGTAGTATGTTGGATATACCACACAAACAATTGACCTTTACCTTATCTCCATTCGCATTCAACTCACGGTGTGAGGACCAATTGAACACAGATCTCCACAAAAAGCGACAGAACTTTCTTGGTTACTTTTATAATTGTCTTTCAGTTCTTGTATTCAGTTTCTTTCTAATATTGTCCAAAATGATTCCACCATGTAATGTAATGGAATATAGTTAATAATCTTGAGTCGGAATTAATTTTGAAATCCGCTCTTCTTTGTTCATCAAGAAACGTTAACTCCGATGTCGAAGAATTAATATACGGCAAATTTACACAAACGCGACGAAATCTTCATTGTAAAGAAAACAAGACTAGAAACTAACGCACTGGTAAGTACTTGTCAAAGGCTAAGTTAAAAACTAAAATACGAAAATTTCACAAATATATATGCTCGTGGCCAATCCCCATTGCTCAGGTACTTAGAACAATAAAACGATAACATAACATACCCCATATCAGGTTCTAACTAGTTTGATACCTGAAATCTGTTGGACATCATTTTTAGTGGCTTATGGAATCACATGTAATGTATGGAAGGAAAAAAATATTTCTTGTACAATGTTTGTATCCTAAAAATACGTATCATCCTCATCTTTGTTAGATTTTCATATTATATATTTGTATACCGAGCAGAAGGTAGTGTTTCCATCTGTAACATATTTTAACACGAAGTACTTTCCCGTTTACCTTGAATGGATTTTCTTCTATTTCATTCTGTGTTTACAAAACTTTTCAGATGTGTTGGTGATAGAGTATTTTCAGACAGTAATATAAAATCCGTGGGTGCAACATTTTTGAAGGGCCAGGGAATTGAAATTCCGAAGAAGGGACTTATGTTTAGGATTTTCATAAATTTCCCTCACTTTTTGTTAAGCTAGCGAATTTATTTACAGGTCAGTTGAGAGTACTTTTGAGTCAATTGTAACAAATAAAACAAGATAACATTCATTACAATACGATGATCGTGGTAGCACATATAGCCAATTATAAGAAAATATCCAGTATGGTACGGGTTTTAGTGATTTACAGCAAAAAGGATGAATGAACATTTCCATGTCCATATTCATCAATAACGCATAAAATTGATTTAATTCTGCCTACTTTGTCATGTAGCAAAAACCTTGTTTATTAGTCTTATTAATTTGTAATCACGGACAAATGTTGGGTTTATCACCATAAAAAAAAAAAAAAAGACATGCTTCCAAGTTTCTTTCACTTATAATTTTGCTACAAGAACTTCGTGATGCTCTTGGGCGCCGCGGCATCTCGCCAAAAACGTCTGCCTTTTAGCCGACAATGCTTCCGTCCACAACACCAAGGAAGCATTGAATGTTGTCCAAACTATCATTTACTTCCCCCACCCAACATATTCACCGCAGACTACTACTATACAGAAATGAAGCAATCGTTCAAAGGACTTTTTTTCCGATGCTAAAATCATTTCTGCTCTGGTATTTTTTTGACAATTCACTTCAAGAATTGTAAGCAGTATTCTTTACAGAATCCTCATATAGCGTATCTTTGGAAATTTGTGATGTACACATTTAGAAAATGATATTTTAAAAGCCATATCTAATAAAGTTTAACATAAAATTGAAATTGAACTACACAATAGAATTTGAATGCAAAGACTACAAGAGTTCATCTTTATATCATAATAGCATTCGAAATATAAACCAAACCATGAACCCACAACTTTAGGATGAAACATGAACAATTTAAGTTTGTGAAGCTGCTCAAAGAACACTTCAAATGGTTTTGTGTATTGCATGTTTACACTGCACATCCTGATATCCTCTTGAATGAACTAGGATATGAAAAGATTAAACCAATGACTAATTAAAGAAGGAAAGGCATTGTTACCTGAAAAGATTACGAAGGTCACTACGAAAGTTTTGAGATACGCATTGTTGTGGCACAGTATTTGAATTCCAACAATTGCGTTCGGTAGTGGTATCCAGAGCGAAGAAAGTTTCAACTCGCCTCGCTTATCGGCGTGGCCGTATCGCCTTCACTTGTTTGTTGATGTGAGCAGTATTCGGCTGTCTAGAATGGAGCTCGAAAGGGAACATTTTCGGACAATGATCCTTTACGATTTCAAAAGTGGTTTGAACGAGACACAAACCCTTGACCGTTTGCAGGGGGCATTTGGGGACCTTGCTCCTTCCTGTGCTACAATTTTTCGGTGGTTTGGTGAATTCAGAAGAGGCCGGACATCGCTTTAAGATGGAGAGAGAGCTGGACGTCCGGCAACAGCTTCATCATGACAACGCGTCCGCATACACGGCCAACATCACAATTCAGTTTTTACAATCTACGGAGGTCAAACTTATGACTCACCCGCCGTATAGCCCTGACTTGGCCTCGTGTGATTTTTTTGTTCCCCAGGATCAAAGATCGCATGCGTGGGAAGAGAATTTTGCAGCCCTGAAGAAGCTGTAGTGGCTTACGAGAATGAACTTTCAACACTTGAAAAACACTGGCAACACTGCTTCCAAAAGTGGTTTTCGAGGATGCAAAAGTGTTTATAGTGTAATGGTGAAACTTTGAGAAAATGTAAGTGTTAAATTGATTTTAAGTATGTAAGTTATTTCACATTTCAAAACTTTCGTAGTGACCCTCGTAGAGAGTCGTAATTGGAAGTTATATGAGAAGAAATACTGATCACACCAATCATTTCAATTTTTTTCATTTATTAGTTTCTAATTTACAATTAGTTGGTTGCAATTAGTACGAAAGAAAAATGCAAACTACAAATAAGTGATCAAATAAAACCCCGTTCATTTTGGCTTTGCGTATTCAAGTGACAAACTGTTTCTATTATCATGCTACTATCACTTTCCTTCTACATTTCTGAAAACAGGATAATTATCGATATATTTAAAAGCTTGTAGTACAATACTGAACACTGTTTAATACGGTGGTCCAAAAAACTCTCATCTTAAACCTAAATGCCTGGGCATCTTCCTAATGTAATGCACAAGGTAAAATTTCAACACTTTAGAATGAGAGGAAGGCTGTGCTCAAGCATGTGTATTTTTGAAAATCTCGGAACATTACTTTTTTCATATAAAAAATTATAATTATTGTTCCAGGTAGGAGATAATGTAGAAGTCTAAGCAATAGCATCATCTTATTTTCTCACAC
This sequence comes from Thermobia domestica, assembly GCF_964235325.1. Taxonomy (NCBI): domain Eukaryota; kingdom Metazoa; phylum Arthropoda; class Insecta; order Zygentoma; family Lepismatidae; genus Thermobia; species Thermobia domestica. The sequence continues at coordinate 34,463,322 of NC_137463.1, read as the reverse complement.
TTGATATTACATTTCAGAAAGTGTTGCAGCACTCAAGGGCAGGGTAATCGCAATGCTCAAAAGCTTAAAATCATATACGATTTTTTTTTTTTAAATATAACTATTTTCTTTTTGTTTCAAGTGTACGGCAAGACTTTACAAACTACATATCCAAACGTTAACTGAAATAAACATCCGTTTTATTTATATAATGAACCTAAGTGAAACAGCTGGAAAGTGTTACTGTGGAAGTGAATGTATTCAAAGTTGCTGCACATTCGAGACGAAAGACGAGTAGAGTTTATTTTGAACCTAAGTGGATCAACTGAAGAGTATTCGTGTGAAAATTTCAGTGAACTGTTATTCAAAATCGCTGCACATTCTACACCCCAGACGGACTGTTTATTTGTTAGGTATTAAGCACCTAGAGCCTTTAACAGAAAAGAATCAGCTACCCACTGCAAAGGAGATTTTGTTACGATTTCATTTACCTCCAAGAGAAAAAAATAATCTGATATGCGAATCATAGCATAATTCACGACTCGCTGTAGAAGTACCAAAAACAATAGTTACAAAAGATAGTAAATTGTGGCCAAGCTTCACAAAATAGAAAATGTTATTACTTAGAAATACAACGTAGCATATAACAAAGTGAAGCTATGTATAAAAATCAGGCATATATATATATATATTTAAAAAATAAAATAAGTGAAACAATTTAAAGGTGGCGCTTATATTGTTTTCTACAGCGAGTCTTGAATTGAACTGACGCATCGAATTCCAATTAACAATGATATTCCATCATTTACATTCGTAGTTTTTATCACTGATTGAAAATTTCAGTCTTTTACAAAATCATATATTTTTAGTTGTGGAATTTACATTAAATATTTTCTTTTAAAAGAAGTTATCTTTAAGACGTTCTGGCATAATAAAACTAAAGATATTTTATTCTTTCCGAGACTAGGATTTTTTTTTTAATTTAATAAAGTAGGCATATCCAATACGCAAGAATATATAAGCCCTAAAAATTAATTCAATTAATTTATAAGCATCAAAGACAGGCTCTTTTTCACGGCTGTAGTGAAAAAAAAAAAAAAAAAAAAAATTACAAGGATCAATAATACACCACTTAGAAATGAGTGTAATCGTTCTTTATTTTTTTCAGAAAAGTATCAATAAATATTCAATTACTGGTATTGATATTTATTATTACATCTGTAGTACAGACAGGCATTTAAAATAACGTAACATTACTGACCGCTAATGTTATCGCATAACTCAAAAGAACTTAAAATAATAATAAAAAATCACAATATGTAGCAAGAAACTAGATTTTCAACCGAAGTTGAATTTTTCTTGCCTAGAAATTATAATGTGCAAGAAAACGTACAAATTTATTACACAACCAAACATCAATCAGTTTTTCCCCTTCGTTGTTTTCTTTTTTTCTTTGTTTTTTTTTTTAAAAACACAGAACACTTATTCAGGTCTTCAATCTTCAAATACTCGGTCACTTACCGGGTGATCGGGTGATTTTTCTTTTTTACCTACGGAAAAGAATGGAAATGTTTACATATGCTCACTATCAAATATTTGACAGATTTATTTACCTCATAAGTATAAAAAGGCTGTTCATTATACAGTGAATACAAAACTTGAATATAAAGGTATGGTATAACAAAATACATTCTTGTTCTCTGCTAAAATTGAATTCAAATACTGGAACAAACTCGAAAAAAAGAATGAAATTGAAATATACAATTACTCAAAGTATAATAGACTGCCCAAAAACAAGGTATATAAAATAACAGGTAGCCCCAGTTCGCGATTAGCGTTCTGATTGGCTCCCTGTCCGTGACGTCATCTGGAGGTATCTGTGAAGATTGTTTTCGCTTGTCTGCTTGTTACACTTCGCGCTTTATTCGTAAAACTGGATTCAAAACATAATTATGATATTCATTGTCTTTCCAAATACAAATAATGAGTTATTTCTACTCACAGATGAGACAATATAATGTAATAAATATATAAATATCGTCAATAATGGTTAATTATACGAATAAAAATGAATATAATGTTTACTCGCTAATTCATTCTAGAGCTTTGGATCGATTTTTATAATTTTTAGTACCGTACATGAGTTGACCTGGCCCTTATTACTTTGATTAAAGGGCGAGTCCTAAGGGGTAGAAGGGGTTCAAAATTTGTACCTGAAATACAGTATCTCACGAACCTATCAAGTAAGAAAGATGAAACTCGGTATATAAACTCCACATTAAGCTTAAAGAAAAACATGTCCCATTGTTTTTTGAAAATTTCCGTTTTAAGGGAAGAGGGGGCATTTTCTATTCATTGTAACAATGTTTGATTGCCAATTCTCCTCGACCAACTTTAACGATTTTTGGTACTTTCATGCAGCCAGGACTAACTACCTTAGCCGAAATTGGTGTCCAGTCCATGCTTTTCAGAATCACTGAAATGAATAGTGCCCTCCCCCCCCCTCCGATGCCGTTTAAAATCAAATTCATCCTCTTTGGGCGTGGGGAAGGGGTGGAATTATGGATTTTTGTCATTGCACTTTCATTGAAACGTAAATTCTAAGGGTGGAAGGAGTTCAAATACTTTTCATAAACCAATCCTCTCAATAAGAGCATTTCAGGTAGTAAAATACATAAAGCAAACATTATTTAAAATTTCAGAGATTCCGGAAATGTAATAACAAATTAGGTTAGGTTGTGTTAGGATCGGTTAGGTTATGTTAGAAATCTAATCTACCCTAACCTAATATAACCGAATCTAACCTAACCTAATTTGATTAGGTTATGTTAAGTTAGGTCAGGTTAGAAATCTAACCTAACCCGTTGTATTTAGTGTGTATTAACTGAAATGTCAGAAATCGTGACAGCAAAATATTTCCTTTACATTACTAATATTTGTTTATTACTCAATATAACACATTTTACAGTATGTATTACAGGTTATAAGTTGCACAGATATCTATAGAGTGGTATACATACATAAAAGGACCACCTTCACAGGGGAAAATTTGCAGTTATTTGTCCTACACTTTGCCCTTCGATTTATCGGAATTTAGTTTTTGTGGCTTAGCCCCCTCTTTCGGCCAGCCCTTCAATTATAAGAATATGGTAAGAGTGCACTTTGATCAGAACAAATGATTTTGTCACATGATGTGGCATTCAAGAAGGAATAAAATCAATGTAATTTGTACGTAACAGGTACGGTTCGGTTGAACAAGATTAGATTAGGTTAGATTAGGTAAAGTTAGGTAAGGTTTGGTTCGTAATAGGTTCCTATGAATGTTCTGCTCAAATGCACTTTGAACTCTTTGCTAGAATAATGTTTCAGATACTTAACAAAACTTACGAATATCATTTAAACTACAGAGTATATGAGGGTATACATTTATATTCTTGTTGATACCCCCTTCCGCTTCACTTTACGTACATAAACTCCTTAAGCTTCAGGCCCTCAGAAACAAATGTCATAAAAGTAAAATTAATATTGTTGTTACACACCTGTTTTTCAACTTGACTAGTGTCTAGTTTATTTTTCCCCATGCCAGTTTGGTATCAATAATGAAGAAACAGCGTCAGATCTTAAACATTACTTTTGCAGGAAACTTAGAAGCTAGTTTTTTCAAACACTTTGATAATTCTCTGGTGAAAAGTGAGCAGAACATATTCGTGCATTATCCACATTAAAAGTGTTCTTTCACTTACAGCGGGAAATCAATCTTCTTCGAAGTTCATCATTTTTAGGGAATCGATGGAACGTTATTTCGTTTGTATTGCTTCCTATGTTATTAGAATGAGCTACTGCACAAGTAAGATAACTTTTCCCCATCTTGAAACAGTAGTGTTATTGTTTATGCAGAATTTCACTTATTTTGAAAAATACCGCGATACCTCCCACGTGACGTCACCGACCGCAAAGTATCCTGGGAAAAATGAAAGAAGAAAAGCTATCCCGAGAGTCCCCTGGCCCAAAAATATAAAATCAATTGAAATTACTAACCTTGATTCGGATACGAGGTTAGTAATTTCAATTTATAAGTATGTATCCCGTATCGTTCATCAGCGAAGTTCAAATGAGAATTCATGTAAACGAGTTCGCAACTGAACCTTTTAATTTGAACGTAGTTCAAGGAATTTTCGTTGCACCATTGAAAATCTAAGTTCAGTACGGTACATTTGGTTTACTACTGTACACTAATCAAGATCAACGACGTTAAACCCTGAAAAATCGGCTGTTCAAGGTTAAACCTAGTTCCTCCACCACTTGATCGAAACTTAACGTTGAATGTCGTTTATCAGTTTAATTTAGTTGATATATACGGCCATCAGATGTAGAGATATTGACCAAAAAAAATTTAGAAATAGTCTCTTAATTTAAGCTAGTGCTCTCTGGAACAACCTAATTCTCATATCTTAAATACATCTTATGGGGAATTATTCATTGTAGCTTCGGAAAATTCAAGATAGGTAATAAAACTCCAACTGACCAAAGCAGTATATATATATATATATATACTGCTTTGGTTAGTTGGAGTTTTATTAGCTATCATATGTGAATTTTGGATTAACCAATTTCCTTTATAAAATAAGTGGGGATCGCGGCAAGTGAGCTTCGTGGTAGAAGAAAACCGTCTGTGGGTGTTTTCTCGGGGTTCTCCCTTTTCCTCCCATTTTCTTCATTCCACCATTTCATTCATTTCTCATCATCACCGTCTCCTTTAGCCTAGCCGGCATAACCGTAGGGCGTAAAACTTAAAGATTTCATTTTTAAATATACAGTGGGAAATCTGAATGCTACATATTTCTCTTTAAATAATTATCACACACAAAATATACGAAATTTGAATATCAAATTTCCGTTGGATATTTTCGTTTCTTCTATTCTTCTTGTTTATTATTCTAACTTACTAACGTATTTCAATTATGTTATATTGCAGTATTGTGGATTGGCACTAGCTGTTGAATGAATTTTGTACGATTGGAAGTCCAAATATAGGTTATTGTATATTACTTTATTTATTTATTTTTTAAGTAATCGTAGTTATGGGTGCAGAAATTTTACATTATATGTCTGGATTTCAGCTAAACCAATAGAAAATCGAAGTTTTCATTATTTTTTCCTATTGACTAATTAGAAAAGTGTGTTCATCCTAACAGTCCACTGGGGTGACCACGACTTAAACTCGCGAACTTTCGATTAAGGGCAACAGTACAACAATGTGACTACATATTTGGTTTACTTTGCTTTTAGCATCGCAAGTGCGCCTAACGCCTACCCCTATCATTTCCTTGCATTTATGATCTTGCCTCGCACCTCTTTGTAACACCGATGTTATGAGGAACAAGATCTATTATTTTGAAATGAGATCCGAACAACGACTATTATTCGAGGCATTCTATGATCAGCAACATCAGGATTTGAACCCGTTGCAGTATGCGTAAACTGAAAGCAAACACTCTGGCCTTAAGACTACAGAGTACTTCAATCTGTTTTCTAAACAATTTTAAAAACTGCTTGAGTCTCTAAGGTATTATTCCAACATACAGCGAACATGGAAATTGAACACATCAGAAAGAAATACAGAAGAAATATCAGGAATCTCATTACAATTACGTCATGAGAGCATATATTCAGTTGCATACTGCAACTACCTTTCAGTTCAAAAGCGGTCAATAGTGTTTTTTTTTTTTTTTTTTTTTTTCCTAGCTATCAAACTAGAACACTACACAACATTAGTTTTGATCATAAATGAATCAATGTTGCAACTTACCGCATACAAATTCATCTTTCTATATAGAATTTGTAGAACGGCAGTAACACTGATGTTAATACTGGAATATAATTGCATTATTTATGTATAGTCTTCAATCATTGCTGTATATTAGTGTTTTAAGTTTTCTATGCTGTCACTTACTATACATAGTTTTCCTATATACGGCTGTAATAATATCTAAAAGCAGTTCAAGATCTTATAAGCAATTCAAAGAGGTGCGTGAAAAGCTCAGAAATGCACAAGTTCCATTACATAGTATAATTTGTGATATGTCCGAGGAAGAGCAGTTATTGCATCTCCGAAAAAAGGTACCAAAATTTAGCTAGTACAAACAAGTGATTTAACATACAGGAATAAGTTCATCTATAGGATATACCTGTATAATATTTGGTCATATAAAAAGTATAACATTAAATTATAAGAAATAATAAACAATAATAATGCTACGTAATATAATACATAAAATTTTCGGTACTTTTTTTTCTTTCTTCCATGTCCCTCAGGAAGCACTGGAAAAATAAATTACTACCAACCTATCCACAGCCTTTGTTTCAATCATCTATTCACTTCCACACTTTAGCTTTTAAACTTAACAAGGGTATGCTATGCATAATTACAGAAAATCGAACGAAATCACTCTGTTCGTTCATCGGCCAACACACACCAAAATAAAACAGTTAAAGATAGTGAAGTTCTTATTTTTATTTGAATTCAGCTCCAAAGAATAATTTTCTTCTCCAACCTTATCCCTCTATTTGAAATCTCCACAGTTTGAAGTACGTCGTAGCTTCATAATATGAAGCGAACTGATTTATCATATACCTAGTTTTATTGTTATTACCTTTTATTTTCATATTTTCACTATTACTTATTATGCTCATTATTTCCCATATATTTATACATTCTATTTACTTCTACTATTCTCCAGTAAGTATTATTTCTTTTTCTCCTGTACTCTCACCAACACCTTGACCGGTGCGGTGAGTTTATCTTCCTCCACTAAACTCTTGTTACTCTCAACCTGGCAACACTATCTTGTAGACTGGATGTTTCCCAGTTTCTGTTTTAAACAATTTTCCTGCTTCTCCCCCTGATCCAACCCTGTCTGACGAAGCGTTAGCGAAACTCTTATAACACACTTTTTCTTTATTTCTGTTTCGCAATATTGTTTTATTTATTTACAATGTTCGCTTCGGATTCTTTATGTTCCGATTAATTGTACAAAACGTCTACTCCAAAATATCATGATGCTTATTATTATTTAATACAATATATTGTTAACAGTTTTAGGACAAAATTTTGAAACTACGAGGAAGATGGATGCTACGAGGGTATAGACAAAAGAATAAAATTAAGGGGCCTGATTCGCGTGTGATCCGTGCCATACTAAAGAGTTCGACTAACATAGGTATCCTGCAGTAGTCAGGCGTTTAGTATGACGCTCATCATACGTCAAAACGACTCTGCATATGGCCCGAGAAAAACAGCTGATGTAGGAAAGTACAAGAAGAAACCAGTAGATGAGAAAAGTTCTGCAGCACGGAATTCACAAAACGCATATGTCACCGAACACCGCACTGATAAAATGGTACCATCTAAGACGATCTGAACACTAACAAACAGAAAATATGAAATACATTTTACAAGATAAAAATACAATTAATCTTTCTGTATTTTCAATAGGCTGAATTAATTTCAGATTCTCCGGATTCTTTGACGAATATCCATTTTCAAGGACCCACAGCGGTTTAAGTCATATTAAGCAATAAGCTCTTCACATGCTTTCTGCTTTCACATTAATGGATTTTCTTTTTTAATTCACACAAGAAGTAACGTATTTTAGAAAAACTATTATATTGGGAGCTTCACACTCCTGTACGTTCCTCCATAAAGTTACGTTTATGTAAGTGTGTTAAAGTGCATTTAACACGTTGATTATAACCCAATTCTATGTTTATTTTCTTACAAGTATTTGAGAGTATTAATATCTTTTCGAAACTCTTCTTGACGTGGTGTTCCACAGGATAAAAATAATAAATACAGAATTGGGTATTAATTAATATGGTAAGTACACTTATCTGCATAAACATAATTTTACATGGGAGAGTATAGGAGAGTGAAACCTCAAGTATAAAGAGGAATATAAAAGTGAATTCCCAAATATAACAGTTTCTTCAAAACACGGTTACTTCGTATATAAATTTAAAAATTTCCACTGATGTTGAAGCAAAAAGCATGTGAAGATTTTACTACATAATATGATTTAAGCCGCTGTTGGTCCTTGAAAATAGATACTTGCTAAAATATCTGTAATACAGGAAATTATTTCAGTCTACTAGGAATAAAAACAAGGTTGATACAATTTTTATCTTGAGCGGAATACGTTCCTAGAAAGAAAAGTGCGATCGGACTGAAAGAGACTATGGAAATGACATTTAAGTAATCCAACCAACATCATCATAGAGGATAATCGTATGTGATGTTGAATGTATGTATGTTTGTACCTCTGTCTGTTATACAAATCTACTTTGTTGACTTCGCATATTTCTAGGTAAGAAATAGTAGGCTATTTACAATTTTAAAATGTGTAAGCTAAAGGACGGAAGAAGGGGAGGAAATGGTTTAAAACTTATGGCAAACACAGAGTATCTCAATAGTCCCTCGAATTAGAAACATTACACGTGGTATATACACTCTTTAATAAAACTAAGCTGACATGTGTTCAAACGTTTTCGAAAATTCCATTTCTAAGGGTTTTTTTTTTCTTTCTTTCTTTCTTCATATTCAAGTCGACGATGTTTGTCTCATTATCACAAGAAAATGGATGAACCGTTTGAAATGAATTTTGGAAAATTGTTAGCACCTGGCTGAAGCCGGGTTATCATCATGTCACTTTCATTAAAATGCGTATTCTAAAGAGGAGGGGTTCAAAATTTATACTGAAAACTGAGTACTTCACGAGCCCCTCAAATTCGACTGACGAAACTTTGTATATAGAAATAAAGTCGGTTGACACATCACAATAGCAAGTAAGTCGTAGTTTTTAACCTTAGGAATATAAAATTAAGGATTATTTTTACATTTATAAATTCAACTCTGAATTTAATCTACGCAAAGGTGAAATTAATTCAACATAGAGCGACCTCTTCACTACGTACTGTCGCCTATTGTAAAGAAAGAGGCACAATAACAATGAACAGTGCCTATCTTCACAGAGTTTAACGTTGGTTCATTCGGTATAATGTTCGTGGACGTGACGTGGTTTGTTAACTTCGAATAACCATATTTATCATTTCATGTTCCCACGTTTTTACTTTTTTAGTCTTTTTTTCAATCTCACGTCAGCCCCATGATTTTCAAGTCAGCTATGTCCCTCGCAACCTATTGTGTTACGATTGTAGCGGTGAGTATGAAGCATTAACTTTTACTTATTATTGTGGCAATTGTCACTCCTCGCAACTTATACTGCTTAAGTTGAAACGTGTTCAAGTGTTTTTGAAAATTATGTTCCTAATGCGGGAAATGTCTATAAAATTTTAATACTTATTTTGTACTGATAAAATAATGGTTCAAAATCCTTTTAATAGTACTTGGTTAGGTCTGGGCTTTATTATTACACTTTTATTAAAATGTGTACCCTAAGCAAGAAAAGGTTTTTAATTTTTCACAAAAAGCAACTGCTTCGTGGAAAATGAATGTTTGAACGTAGGTAGGATCTGGATTGAGATGGATTTCTATCATTTTATTTTCATCCAAATACGCATCCTAAGGGGCAAAAAGAGGTTCAATTATAACCAGTGGCGTATTTAGGGGGGTGGGTGGCTTCCGGGCTTAAGCCCCCCAGAAATCTTACTTACTATAGTAAAGTATATGAAATATCTTGCGGAATTTTCACATTTTCAGGCAAAGCCCCCCCCCCGAAAGTTAGCAAAGCCCCTCCCGAAACAAAATCGTAAATACGCCACTGATTATAACTTTAAGGTATTTTCCATAAACCTTTCTTCCCTGCGACAATATAAATTTTCCTTAGGAGGGCACATAGGTAACAGGACTATGACTAGACAGAATTCAACAGCAATGAATCTTCGGGCTTCTTAAGCTAAAAGTTATGTAGATAGTATGAAACTTATGAACAACAGCACTGTCTTCAAAAATTCCGTTTCAGACTATTCTAATTACATGAAGACATCTCACCTTCGATCCCTGGAGTTTGATCGAGAACGTCGTGGACTTCTAGATCTGCTTCGAGATCGACGTCTGGGTGAACGATACCTTAAAAATACACACAAATATATATCACGTAGGAAGAAAGAAAAAAATATATCAACTACTGTTTTAAACGAGTCTTTGAGTATTGTCAGATATTTTTATTACCTCAGAAAAGAAAGAAAAAAAAATAATATATTTACACCCATAAATTTAACTTCTAATCATCTCATGCATTAGCACTAAAAAACAAGTATTTTGTAACGTATAAAAGATAACTAAAATTAATTTACATGAGATCCCTAATGATTAAGAACACGTATGATCTCAATATATCAAAGCCTAATGGAAAAGTTTTCTTAACTTATACACCTGAACAGAAAAACGAAACTACGAAATGTCTTTTTTCAATAATAACTCCGTAGTTTTTAACAGATATTTTAGTATTACGTCAGTTCTTTCGCACTTCATTATAAAATTAGAAGTTCATACATATACAATAATTCCTCGCACGTATAAATACAATATTTACACAGTACTACTTTTTTTGTGTTCCTATAATAATGATCACTTTAACTCGAATTTCTCATCAATATTTCTGGCATAATACATGAGCCTGTTCTCAGGATATTTCCTAGGCTAAGTTGTGAATATGTTTACATTCTAGAATATAGCACTTCCGTAGCAATAACCAATATGTAAGGTTTAATGTAATCAAATAATGAAAGTTTTTAAATATACTTCCTACTTTTATACATATGACTCAAAAGTCCGCTATTTATATAAACTAATAGTTACTTTTCTAGGTTATCTTTACCCGTATTTTGCCACTATGAATAATTTGATTGAAACAATGTGTCCTCTTCTTCAACACCAGAGTAGAACACTATATCGTACTTAAAATGCATTACTTTGGTGTGGAAGATAATGAATTGATTCAAACAATTCTTCGATAATGGCCAGAAGATGAGTAAATATAAGCTGGAAACAAATTATTAGTTTTATATAGGCTCAAATAGTACACTTTTAAGTCATTTATACCGTAGTGGCCTAAAATATAAGGCCACCCATGTTTGAACCGAATATTTCGGAGTACATCTTTTGTCATGAGACTTACGGCAAAACTGACGATTTCGTCGGAAACAGCATGTAACACTACAAGAAACAAGATCAGCATGTTACAGGATCACCCTTCTTTTGCCGTAAGAAGAAATAAAATGACTTTTTGCAATTTCATCGAAATTAAACATATTTTATACTATAACAAAAAGTGTTTTTTTTTTTTTTTTCCTCATACAAACATTGACCTATTATGTACAGTCAACAACAGAAATAATTGCACCCCTGATTGTTGTAACTCCCTTAGGTCAGATCCAGTACTTTTGCCGGCTTCGCAACCCAATTGATACGTAACATTTCAAGCCGGCGACTACAGTTGGTAAGCCTATGGAGGAGCGAAACAGTCTTTCGCTATGCAATTAATGCGCGAAAAAAATCTCCATTTTAAGATTTATCTCTATTGTTTGGAGCGTGTTGTTCAATGAGCGCCACATATCCAAGATATTATTTTTCGTTGTGTGTATAATGTATTATTTTAGTACAGACTGCATATAAAAAAAGAACACTGATCATACATTAATTAGAAAATTATTAGCCTCAATTACCTGCTTTGTTGGGTTAAAATAAGAAAAACAAGTAATATGTTCCGTTAGTCAGTCACTTTTTACTAATACCGAAGCGCGCTCTGATATCGGTCATTCTCGATCATTTTATATATATATCCTCCCCACCTCCTCCCCAAAGCTGCGAGGCTGAATTTGGATTTAAACGGTATCAGAAGTCTCACTATTCATTGCAGCGACCCCGAAATCTATGCATTCGACACTAACATATGTAATTTTCGATCCTTTATATATCTATATCTATCTATCTATCTATCTATCTATATATATATATATAATCTTCCCCCTGTCTCAAGTTGTGGGGCTGAATTTGGATTTAAAAAGCATCAGAAGTGTCACTGTTCATCTCAGCGCTCCCGAAAACTATCGATTCGGCACTAAGATCGATAATTTTTAAAAATCTCCCCCTCCCCTAAATTGCACCGTTCAAGTGAAATGATAAAACCATCCCAGGCCTGCACCTCATCTATGTTGAAAATTTAATCGAGATCGGTTGGGTGGTTCAAGAGGTATGAGAAGTCACAAACATAGCCACTTACATTTGTATGTAGAGAGATTAAAATAAACTGAAAATATGATATCTGTAACAACTGAAGGAAAAAAAGTTTGTGAATATTTGTCTCTATTCATAGTCTTACTCGAATTGCCCGTTATTCCAATATCTCTTTCCTTCTCCATAGAAAAACATCTTGCTTATCACTAGACTTCGGATTTTAAGGCAAATGCCTATTTTGTTCCCTTTATAGGAAGTAAAAAATACTTCGGATCTTTACGAATCATGAGGAATTAAGCCTATTAAAACACTTTATAAGTGCCCTAAAAATGCCTAAAATGGAGTTTAGCGCCTATTTTGGCCGTTTTGGCCTAAAAATGCCTAAAACTGCAAAAAATACAAAATTCCTGTATTTTTTAAATAAACTTTTTTTTTAGTGTTGAGTGAAATTTAATTGACAAATCTGAAGGCAGAGTGAGTGTGTTTGTCGAGGCTAATTTTAGTCTAACTCGTATGAAGAAGTGAAACGCAGAGGGTGGTTGTATGTAAAAAATTGTTTCTAAAAGTTGAGCTATTTCTGCTCAAGGTCAAGCCCATTTGTGAAAGACAAAGACAAACCATCCCTTTGCATCCTGCAGACACTGTACTGAAAGATCTCTATCTCTTTCTGTCTGTCTCTCTTTCCCCAGGGGCAAAACCAAAGCTATTGCTAAGTGCATATCGCAGTAACCAATATTCCCCTCCCTGCCGTTCTGCATTCTTGGAACTATTCCACCTTTTCTCTTCTGTAGCGGCTCACTTCAGCTCTTCTGTGATCCGTTCAGCTCTCTGGAATTTGGACAATAGTTTACACACACACATTCACAAATCAACACACAGCTCTATTGAAGCAAGAATCTCTTCGGGTCTTCGCTTTCAATATTTGGGAAAAACCAAAGTCCACGAACAGAAACGATTCATGAAGTGACGCGGTTCAGTTGACTGGAGTATCCATCCATGTATCATTTTCGGGTCAGTGCAGTGATTTATCTTAAACACGTAGTTCAAGAACGATACATCGTCTCTACAACGCATGAACAATTGGACTCAACGGCTTACAGCCCAGTCACAGATCTTGAGGATTCTTAAAAAGAAGTTTTGTATCATACGCAACAATGCCAAAGGAGAAGTCTTCAAAAAGTACCTTGATTCGCCAGTGGTTGCAAGAATTTCCAGATCTAACATACGATGGAAGAATAATCTTTTGTCCATTGTGCAGCAAGCAGGTAAGAAAAGCTATTTTTATTTACAGAATTTATAAATTTAATTAAATCAATTGTACACCCCCCCCTCCTTGTTTCTGTATAGCTAGCTAAAGTAAAACCTTTATCAATGGGAGGTTAACTATTTTAAGAGACAACGTTACTGAGCTGCTGAACTCGTGAAAATCTAATTTACATGGAATTTAGATCAGTTAAGAAAAAACATAAAAATAATCCTGTAACACAGGAAAATCTTTAAAATGTAAAGACTTCTAGCAGCCTGCTTAAATGAAATATATGAACGATGGTTTTGAAAGTGCTAATGGAAGAAAGTGTCTAGACTTACACATTCAACAGTTTTAGGGATTCTCGGGGATCTTGAGAAAAGCGGACATGGCATTCTCGGTTCTTTCCGAAGGACTCCCCCCCCCCCCCCCGAAAAAAAGCGGTAAAGGTTAAAAACAATGTAAGTTAAAGTTGACATATTGTGTCAGTAACTCCAAAAGGGGTCCTCTTTTCGGAGAAAAATGTTTAATGTCAGCAATTACTCGACAGTTTCAGGAGCTTAAGAAAACATATTTTTGCTATCTCGTTTTTCAAAAGAAAAAAAAAAAAATACGAAAGAAGTTAAGAAAGGCGGGATTCAATTTTTTTTAAATGCCAACAGTTCCAAAAGTTTGAAAGAAGAAATGTGCAATGCCAATATTGATTATCTTTAAAAAGTTAAGGAAACTGGATATATCCTTTCATCCCGAAAATATCTAAAAACGAGGATTTCAGTTTGAAAGAAAAACTAGAAATGTCAATATCTTGAAAAGCATAAAAGATAGGAAAAATGTTTAAAGGCCATTTTTTTTTTTTTTTTTTTTTGTTATTTTTCTCGAAAAAGAAAGAAAAGATCTGTTAATAGTTAAATAACGGCGTTTGAGGTTCATAGATTGTCTCAGAACTTGTTTTACGAAGCAGAAACTTGTTTGTCTCTTTGTTTTTTTATTTATCAATTTTGCTCGAGGTGCTACTGTCTATTGTCTTAAGATGCTATTGATTTCCATCCATAGTTACAGACAAATAAATTCCACACAGGGGCAAGAAAAGAACAGTCTGACACTCGTCTAACAAGAATTACAATTGCGGATAATTTTATTTTAGGACAGATCTTAAGAAAGGAAGAATTTGTCTCTGATGTTCTCTCCCCAAAGCCAAAAAAAAAAAAAAAAAAAAAGGAATTCTAATCGATTGCTCTCTCTCTCTCTCTCTCTCCTGATGAAGAATATCCATACACCTTTTGTCGCAGGGCCGCAAGAGACAACTAATTTCCAAAAAAAAAAAAAATTAAAAAACGCCAATTTTATTTATTGTATCATGCTGATGTTCACGCTCAACTAAGGCATTGCTAATACTTTATTTTCGTTCTAACTTTGGTTTCTGTCAGTTGATAGTTGCAAAAATTTTGAATTTTTGAAATTTTAAAACGGCCCTTATTTTAAATTTTTGACAGGTCACTGATTTTCACACTGAAACATTTTAATCATATTTTGGGGAAAATTTGGTTCAAATCAGTTAAAAATTTTGTAAATTACAGTTTTAAAGAAAATTTTAAAGGGACGATATTTTGAAATTTTTCATGCAATTATTTTGGCATCCAAATCTCAAACAAAATATTGCCAAATTATGTTTTAATTTTTGCCAAGTTGGAGTGTGTCAGCATTCGAAATTAAATAAAATATAGTGCTTAAAATTAAATTAGTTACAGTGCTTAAAATTAAATATTATTTCTCAGATATTGATATACAATTTTATTGCTTCTGTCTGTAAATTGGGGATTATTCTGAAGTAAAATGCTCATCGATTAGTCTTTTATTTGATCTGTTCTGATTCGAAATGGGACTGGGGTATATTGGTCTTTAACGAGGTAGACCAACAAGTTTGCCTTTTTGTCAACTTTAAATCAATAATGTAACGTTCACCGATTAAAAAAAAAAAAAAAAAGCACATTACGACCAGAAAGGCAAGCAAACAGTGATGGTAGTTGTCGCAATTAGTGCTCTCAATCGGGTCAGTTCGGGTCGACTTTTGGTTGGACACCCTCGAGTAACGGGTCGGGTCAGGTCAGCCTAACTCGGGTCACGGGTCGGGTAGCGTTAGACCAACTCAGTTCACCGGTCGAGTCGGGTCACCCGAGATAGTTTGACCCGACCCGACTGGTGAACTGAGTTGGTCTAACGATACCAGACTCGTGACCCGAGTTAGGCTGACCTGACCCGACCCGTTACTGAGGGTGTCCAACAATAAGCTGACCCGAACTGACCCGTTTGAAAATACTAGTCGCAATGTACACGAAGAAAATTAGAGAATTTGAAACCGAAATTAAAGTTAAAACGCCACCATCTTCACTAGTTTTGTAAGAAGCATTTGAAAATATATTTCTAAGCGTTTTTTTTTTTTTTTTTTTTTTTTTTAAGGTTTCTCAGGAAAAGAAGTGCCACTTAAAGCAACACATTGATGGTGCTGGACATCTTGCCAAATCTAAAGCGAAGAAACAACAGAAACAGACACAGTTAACTCAGCCTTCTGGATCTGGATCTGAATCTGGAACTGCGAACACATTTAATGCGGATCTTGCTAGAGCCCTTGTCGCTGCCAACATCCCATGGAACACACTTCAAAATGAAACATTCCGACAGTTTTTACAGAAGTGGTGCCAGCAATCGATACCGTGTGAGTCAACACTCAGGAAAACGTGTTTGGATTCTGAATACAACAATACACTTGATACAATCAGAAAGGATATTGGCGATTCCAGCATTTGGGTAGGCGTCGATGAGACTACTGATGCATGCAATAGATACATAGTGAATGTTGTTGTAGGAAAACTTGATGAAGATGGACCTTCAACTCCTCACTTGTTAAGTAGCAAGGAAATTAAGAAAGTGAGTGCCCAGACAATTGCTTACACCGTGAACAAAAGTTTGCAACTTCTGTATCCTAGTGGTGTGGATGATTCTAAAATTCTTCTTCTTTGCACAGATGCAGCTTCTTACATGATTGCTGCGTTTAAGAACCTAAAACCTTTCTACCCCAACCTCATCCATGTTACCTGTGTAGCACATGCTTTTCATAGAATTTCTGAAACAATCAGGAACGAATTTCCTCAAGTCAATGCCCTCATTTCTAACATGAAAAAAACTTTTTGCAAAGCCCCATCGAGAATCGCTGTCTTTAAAGAAAAACTGCCTGGCATTTCTCTTCCTCCACAACCTGTCCTAACGCGCTGGGGAACATGGCTTGAAGCAGCTTTGTATTACGCAGAGAACTTGGACGCTATTGCTGGTGTTGTTGGCGAACTTCCTGGTGTGGAAAACATTGCAAGTGTTTCAGTTTTGAAGGAACTTTTCAAAGATCCCATTCTCAAAAGAGATCTTGTATATATCAAGTCAAATTTTTCATTCTTACCTACGACGATCACTAAGTTGGAAGCTACGGGAAAGCCACTTAGTGAACAGGTGTCAGTAGTTAACGAAGCCGAAAAGAAAATCCAAAGTGCTACGGGGAAAGTTGGGGAAAAAGTGCAGTGTAAGTGGGAAAGTGTAGTGAAGAAGAATGAGGGATTTCTTGTGTTGGCTCGTATAGGGAAAGTTTTGATGGGAGAGGATGAAACCATCCCCGACGAAGTGGAAATGAAAAATGTATCGAAATTTAAGTATGCTCCTGTAACATCTGTCTCAGTGGAAAGATCGTTTTCGGCAGCAAAGATGATCCTTACAGACAAAAGAGAGAGATTGACAGTCGAAAACTTTGAGAAACTGTTGGTAATTTACTGTTTCCAAAATTACGAATGAGCAAGTTGTGTACTGAATGAATCACCTGATTCACTGAAAACAAAAGATGTTAATAAAAAGGGGTATGTAATAATTTATACTATTATTTTTAGAGCCTATTTTTAATTTTTAGCGCCTATTTTCCTATTTTTAGTACCTATTTTAGGCGCCTAAAATTAAACTTTTTGGTGCCTAAAATTCCGAAGTCTACTTATCACATTGTGTATGGATTCAAATTAAAATTGGAGCATGTCAAAAAAAAAGTTCGGTCCTGCAAGGGTTCGAACAGCGATCTCCTGCTAAAACCTAATATGGTAACCATTTACCTACATTAATCAGTGCCTTGAGGTTGCACAAAAACTGTTAGCTAGTTAAATCCTTTCATGAGCAACTAGCTGCGACCTCAGATTTTCAAACAGCTTGATCTTTTTCTTGAATGACAGCTATTCTTCTGTCAGTTGCTGTTTCACCTGTTGTGTTGTAGACGTAGAATATTTCCTCACTCTTCTGTCCATTTCTATCGAAACATGTCGGGGGATCGAGGAGACCATTCTTCAACACGGACGCGGTGCTTCTGAAACCATTCCATAGTCTTCTTCCATTCCAAACGTGACAAAGGGTGTTGTCCTGTAGATATAACCACTCTTTTTGGATGGAACCATAAAGTCGCTCCTGTGTTGGAGATGCTTTTCGGAATTTATGGTTCCGTCAACGCAAGCAAGTTCGCATGGACTCTTAAATGACATGCAACTCCAAACCATTATAGAGCTGATACCTTTCTGGACCCAGGGAACGACGCATTCTGGCACATCGTCTCCGATTTTCACAGCACGATTACTAAATAGCTTTTAGGATGAATTGCGGGGCTGAAAAGAACACAGTTCTCTATTCTTACTTGATCCAGGAGCGATGCCTCATTGCCCACTTGTAGGGAGTCTTTCTGTTCTTATTTGTTAGCAAAAGTTTGGACGTTGGATGTAAGATGACAGTCCAGCGTTCTTCAGTCATCTGGATACTGTTCTTCGAGACACAATAGAACCAAATTCGCACGTATTTCATGTGTTGTAGCTCATCAATACAGTCTATACAAACGCCACGATCCGTCGGCCAGTTCGTACAATTAAACGACAGCGTCGCCTTCTACCTGAAATTGGGCTTACTTTACCGGTTGCAACAAATTTCTTGATAGTTTGATGTACGCAAATTTTGCTCATTTTTAGTTTACAGGCAACTTCCCTTTCACTGACTTTACCAATATACGACTCAATAATCTCCTATTTCACTACATCCGTCTCCTTTTTTGTCTGCACATGTTAATGTGTAAACAGTCAGGACGGCTCTCAGACAGCCAGTAAATAACCAAATAGCTACTAGGGATATGCTGACGCCTCCATCAGAGCGCCACCAGAAGTTACAAATTGCGCTTGTTTGCGTTTATAGGTTCTCGTCAGTTTTTGATGTTTTCTAACTGTGGCTTTAAAACAAGAAGAGATATCGGGACATAAACTTTTCGGTTTCCTCATTGTTTTGTTCAGAAAATAGCAATTTGTATGACCAAAATGAAATTTAATGTTCGTTCCGAAATAAAATACATTTAATTTCGGTGAAATTTGAAAAAGTCATATTATTTCTTCTTTAATAATATAAGTGAACCTGTAATATACCGATCTTCTTTCTTGCAGTAATATTATATGCGCTTTCCGACGAAATCATTAGTTTTGCCGTAAATCTTATGGCAAACGGTGTCCAGTGAAATATTTGATTGAAATATGGATGGTCTTATGTTTTTCGCCGTTGCGATATAAAAATAGGAAGCAGATATAAAGGGTCTTATGCAGAGTCGTTTTGACGTATGATTAGCGTCATACTAGTCTGACTACTGCAGGAAACATACCTTAGTAGAACCCTTTAGTATGGCACTAATCACGCGTCAGAACGACTCTGCATAAGGCCCAGAGTGTTTTATAGTGTTTTCGTCATTTGGAATATATTAGCCCTTGGCCATTTGTTATTGTTACTGAAGTGCTAACTATATCCTAGAATGTGAATAGCTACACATATCCACAATTTAGTTTAGAAAACATCTTGAGGAAAGGCTTTCATGTATTATGCCAGAAATATTGATGAAAAGTTAAGAATTAAATTGATCATCATTGCAGGAACACACAAAAGGTCAGTATTGTGTCACTTTTGAAATGTGTTTTATACGTTCAACAAGTTGTTGTAATAATTCCTCCGAATGTGTAATTGCACCTGTACCAATCATTCTCCACCAGGAGTACTTAATATCCTTTGGGGGCACATTACAATCTCTGCCGGACTCAGTATTCCTATAAATGATGGTATCTGATTTTCATTACACTATTCCATTTCTGTTAACATGACAATTAATATGGATAAGACTTTTTTTTTTTTTTTTTTTTTTTTTTTTTTTTTTTTTTTTTTTAAGTTTAATGTCTCACGATTAAGTCCTTTAGGCTAGGAGATGGATAATTAATGGAAGTGAATGAATGTGAAATTAAATTTTTGTACTCTTCCATCGGGACTCGAGTCCGGGACCAACGTGCATCGAAGACACACGCGCTAGACACTAGACCAGCTGAGGGCTAATTATTAATCGAAATACATTTTATATCAGACAATCTAAAAAGGATTGAGCCTTTTGCGCACAAGATGGCATTAGTATCCGAAATCTCAGGTTATATGAGTCGCAGCGGGCAAGGCCCAATGCCAACTGACAGCTAACAGTCGAAGCTAGTACGTAAGCACGAAGTATTGAAATTCTTATAATCACAGGCAAGATATTGCGCCGTGAAAATGAGTAAAATTTCCGTAAAACTATGCAACAGTTTACACTTTTATTTCGATAAAGGCACAAAAGCTGCGCAGGCCCGAAGAAATTTGTGCCGTTTATGGGAAAGACACATTATCAAAAGTAACAGCCCAAAGTGGTTCAGTCATTTTCATTCTGGAAATTTCGATGTTTAAAAATGCTCCTTGCAGTGGGCGAGCAATCACTGCAAAAGTGGATGATATTCTAGTAAAAGTCAAGCAAGACTGGTATTTAGTCATGGCATCGCCAATGATCTAAAGATCCATCGCCAACAGTGTTAAACAATTTGGAGAAAGCTATCAAAAGAAGCTCGACATTTGGGTTTCACATGATCTGACAAAAACATCTATTTACTCGATCGAATTTTTATCTGCGAATCTACTGAAACGTAACGTATTTGAATCATTTCTGAAGCGGTTGCTCACGAATGATGAGAAGTGAATAACCTACGACAAAAAGGTACAAAAAGATCGTGGCCGAAGTGGAGAGATTCACACTGTATGGCAAAGCCTACACTGACGCCCAAGAAGACTGAGTTTGGTGGAAATACAAGGGTATCGTGCATCACGAGCTGCTGACGCCCGCAAGCATGATAGGCTCGGATCTGTAATGTTGATAATTAGCGCGAGTGCACATAGTAATTCAAAACGACCGGAACTGGTCCAGAAAAGGTGTCATACACTGACCACTCCAGACTGCATACACTTTATAACGATCCGTTAGAAATTGAGAGAATCTGGCTAAAAGGCTTTAATGTATCCACCATATAGCCCGGACTTGACACCGTCATATTATTATTATTATTATTATTATTATTATTATTATTATTATTATTATTATTATTATTATTATTATTATTATTATTATTATTATTATTTGTTTCAGGCTCTGCAGAACTCTACGAATGGTGTTAAATTAGTTTCCAAACAGGCTGTTAAAAGCAGCGTTAATTTTTTGACCAGAAACCATAGGAAGCTCTATTGCGACGGGATTATGGTTTTGCCGGAAAAATGGCAGATAGACATCGAACAGAATGGTAAATTTGTGGTTTTATAATGATATTTTCAAATCACAATAAATGTATTCTCAGTTTTGATATCCAAAGGATCACTTATTTTTTTAGACAGTCTGACATTTATAGAAGAAATGTTACATGAAAATGATTTCAACTTATGTCTTCCATGACAGTTTACTATTTCATAATTCAATCATCGTTAGTTAAATTCAATCTCCGTTAGGAGTACGTTGTTGAGGACAGGAGTTTGTGTGAAAATTTACAGACACAAGAGAGAATTTCACTTTTAGAAGCAACGTGTCGAAGACGGCAAAACTGCATTCTACGAGACGTTACTTCGAAAAATATTTTCCTACATCTTTACCTGAATTTTCATTCAAATTTCTTACTCTTCAAATTCTATTCTTGACTCAGATCACGATGATTGAATGCATGAAATGTAATACTCTGGCGTCTTAAGTAAAGGAGAAGAAAAAGTAGTTTTACAAAACATGTTAAGATTCGATCAGATTCTGAACACAAATAAAATGTGTTAAGACTGTTATTTCTTATCAAGTTATTACTTTGATAACAATACACCTGTAGCTTAATTTAATTTTTCGCGACTTACACTCTATCCTAGAAAATCAAATATATTTTAATAATTATTAGAAAGTGATGTATATTATCAAGTGTGGGATGTAGTTCGTGAGCACCTCTTCACGTTGGTGTTACTAAATCCCTTTTCCTTCTTCAACCTTAATTTACACTTTCATTTCGAAATCATACCCAGACAGACAATTATAGCACGTGATATAAATGACGAATTCTGTTCATGGCTGATGAGTTACCACAGTTTGTGAATTTTACTTATATGGCTCGAGAAGGAAACGGAACTACATACTTTGATCTTGATTTGGTTTTCACAAGGAATATAGTATGACAAATAAACCAAAAACTGACAAAACTGTGTAGTGCAGACATCGTAAGGAAGATGAAATAAGGAGGCTGTAGTGTACTAATGGTATTTAAAAGAGAACAATCATATTACACAGAGACGGAATGCGTACGAACGCCTTTGTTAAATTCTGTTATTTTCAGTCATACATGCAACTCTCCCGGTTGTGTGTTTCACTTATGAGTAGGGAGGGGACTGAATTTGGTTTTGTTTGCGACACAACCGGGCAGTTTGTGCACATTTTAATTTCTCAACACTACATTGTTTGTGGTTCGAAAGCTCAAGAGTTTTGGTTAATACTTTCCAGCTTTGGAGTTAAAAAATAAATACGCAATTCTTTGATTTTCACATGCCTGTACTCCGATTCTTTTGTTCTGATCATCTGCCTGTAATAATACTCTAGTAAAGCGTTTATTAATTATGCTGCATACTGTTTAATTTTACTTTTAATGAAATTGAGCTGTTAAGTTCTATTATAGATAAAAAGTATATAACATATTAACTAAAAATACTTTACCCGCAACACCCACTATCCTAAAATTACTGTCTCTCCCACAAAGTATAAATTCAAGTATGTTTATATGTAATGAACATAAAAATATTACATCAGCTAATGCTACCAACATACCAATTGTACGCATACGAAACTCACCCACAATAACTTTTTTCCCCGGTAGTCCATTACCTGATAATTTAATAAAAATCCAGTTTAAGTGCTAATTAATTGTGACGATTCAGACTATGACTATATCGATTCATTCAACATTGTAATATATATATTTCAAATATGTACCATTACATCTCAAATTGTATAAACAAGCATTATGCAATTCTAGTAATACTTAGAACAGTCTTAAAGAGAAATAATATAAGTTATTATTGATTAAAATGCAAGTGTGGACATGCAAATAGATAAATTACAATGTCTTAATATTTTGTACTTACTTCAATTAAAAACGGTTTGCTTCTTCCAATTTTTGTTTTTATTCCTGCTATCAAGAAACAGCAGTTATAAACGGTAATCAGTATGAAATAGAAAAAATTACTGTTAACAGAATACTAGGCTGTATGTTGCTCACGCTGGTGTGAAGTCAGAAGAAATTGGTTTGGATGAGGAGCTGCAAAATGATTGTTTTTCAGAAGTAAGATTCGCGTCAATCGATCAATCCAGCAGTGGAGAAAGTTGACGGAGAAGACTTAGACTGTGTGTGACGGAGGGTCAGCTCGCCGGAGAGTCTGCCACGTTGCAATATTGGCCTTGAGCTGTGGTGGAGGAGTGCACTTCAAGTAGAGATGAGTAGAGTTGAATTCGGCGCGGAGCAGAGCGGAGATTGAGGTGCTAAACCAGTCACGTTGGTAGCAACAAAAGCATGGAGATCAAAATGGCGGCCAGAGCGCTTGGTAGTGGTGGAGATGTGAATGCAGTAGGAGATGAATAATCCCTGCAATTGTGTTGTACAGGATAAGAAACATAATTATCAAATTTTGTTTCACTACCTCATTCCCTTTCAACGAAAGAACTTGTCAAGCTATAAAAAAATACGTCTGCCAAGAAACTATATTAAAATAATTTAATAATTTGTGCATTTTGCACACTAAACTAAGAGTAACAAAAAAGAAAAAAAAAGTACAATTATCTGTAACTATGTTTCCAGAATTTCACACTTTACGTTTGCAAATGTAGCGTTGAAGTATCTGACTATTATTCTTCCAGCAAGAAAACAATGATTTTATATTAACTTTACGGGTCAGTGAAGTATAAAAGTCTGAACAGAAAATAGTAAAATTACAGTCTTGCATACAACACGGAATATTCCCTCCGACACCTCTCTCATATATTTTTACAATTAACAAATATATTTTTATTGAGGAAAATATGATGCATATATTATCGCAAATCATTCTACCACAAATATAAATCGGAAACCTGATGCAGACTTCGCTGACTTAATTCCAGTTGGTGCATCAATACTCACTGAGCAGCTATATCTATACTCCTCAATCAACGGCATTTTTTTAAAAAAATCATAATATTAAATTATACAGACATAATATTATGTAGACGTTAACCAGATGATTCAACGCAAGATTACAGACAAAAGCTCTGAATCTGCTTCGTTGAAACTTTTCTTTAGCTATTATTGATTGAAACTAGTGAATTTTTCTCCAAACAATGGATCACTGAGCGCTTACCTATTGGTTAAGTTTTGAATTCTTCCTTGATCTGTCATTACACAATTCCACGGATCAAGGGAGTCAATTGGTATATTAAAATTAGGTAAAAATATACAAAAAAAAGTACCCTGTGTTTACAAAATCAAAATCATTCGGGAAACCCACGAGATGTGCGGATAAATGGAACCTGATGCTTGGTGTCTCGCTTTTGCAAGACTGTTTCCATGTCATGAAAAACGCAATATTACAGAAATCAATAAATATATATAATGATCTACATAGTTGAAATGTATAAAAATAACTGCTTAATATGAAAAACACGCTCTAAATGCTTCGCATATCGTAAGTTTTCTCTTAGTACTTGAATATAGATCATTTTAACAACAAACACCGATCGCAGTCTACAACAGGCACGAATTCTACAATAACAGTTTAGAAAGATTAGCCTGCAACATACTACACAATGCAGTAGTTATTTTCTATGCTAGACATCATCATCATCATTATAAATTTTGGGAACTACTCAGTGCTGAGCTACACAACACGAACAATTTCATTACCATTTAAAACAGATAACTCAGATATTAACACGTACACAACATAGAACAAAATATAAAAAAGCCGCTTTTAGGAATGACATTTGTTTTTACATGTTCCTACTTGAAATTACCTCCAGGATAACGACTGAATGCAAACTGTTTGAAGATACCGTCCGACTAGTATTGTACAAACTGCACGGAAACATTAAAACAAAATATTCATTGTTTCGTCTTGTTATAAAGTAAAGTTATAAAATATCAAGGCTCGACGCATAAATTAGAAACTATTAGAAATCTGACACTTTTTAAAAGATAAAAATTGAAGTTTGTAACATAAAAGAGTACAGACACACACAAAAAATTAAAAATTAGCAGGAATCTCCCTTTTCTTTTAATGTACGATTACATTTCACTCTGAAAGTAAGAAAAGGTAATATACTACTGTATAGGATGCTGTAATCGCAGAAAGCATCTTGACTAGGCTGATCTTATACAGCTAAATACTGCCTCATCTCCTTTCAAGTCCTCTAAAGCACATCGCTCACGCTGCAACAACGAAGTAATTGCCAACAGCTCTCAGAAAGACTACTTGGTTCTTTTCCCACACCTTTCACTCCTTTTCCTACAGTAAAGTCGACGTCATGCATTGCCCCTCAAACAGTTTGAAGTTACAACTAGGTTTGTACACATCTAGCAACTAAAAAATCCTGGCATTTACAAAAAAGTTAAAAACTAGAACAATCTAAAACTGAACTCAGCTTCAACTGAACTCAATGAGTTAAAATAATAACTTATTATGTACAGAAAAGCGTAATACAATATCAACTACTAATAACTTAAAATAAATAAATAAATAAATAAATAAAGCGATGAGATGCGTTTCAAATAAGAATAAACATAATTTCCAATTCTGACGCAGCCTATCCTTGATATTTTAAATATATTAGTGTGTAATTACCTTGGAGGCGGACGCCTTGAGCCACGGCCTCTGCGTCCTGTTGACATTTCAACTCGGACCCGTACTCCGCAGATGCGTCTGTGAAAACCAAAATCTATATTAGACTCATACTATATGCATGCTCTATAAAAATGTAGAATACAAACTGTAAACACTATAAGATTTGACGATAACCATTGTTAGCACGACTGGATAATTTAAAATAATCGCAACCGGAAAAGTATATTTACTTTGTATATGAGTACACAGTGGATGAATGGAATGATATAATGATAAGGTAATAACCTAACATGTGATTAACTACACATAGGAGTTCTAATATACTGTCTATTGAAGTAACGAAAAACTCACATCTCTCAACGGAAAAATAAAATTTGGAACTTTAGAATTAAATACAGGTTTGGCTAATTTTAGTAAGAATTGGGACTCAAGTTACTAACGCACATCAAAAAACTTTTGCCGGCAAGCAGGGCTTCATTTATGCATGGGCCACATGGGCCCGCAAACAGGGCAGCAAATTTTGAGGGGCGGCAATTAAAAAAAAATTTTTTTAAAAATAAAATTATTGAACATACATATTTCACCAACGACTCAATAAAATAAACGAAAGCCATTTTTTAATGGCCGTGATTGCGATAATATTGTAGCAAATATTGCCGTAAGTTGGTTGTTATGGTAGTTTGGTAAGTTGTCGGTGGATCTGCTAAAAAGGGCGGCAGCAGGGAGCTCGACACTCGTACTTCCACAAACTGACGTGTATTTATTTATTTATTTATTTATTACAGATACAGCCCGGAGAACATTTTACATTGGATAAATAACAACAAAGGAAAGAAACAGGAAAAAAATTCAAATTAGGACGGCCTGCGGTGACGATCGAACCCACGATCTTCAGAACCCGAACCCAACGCTCCACCACCAGAGCTATTTCGCTCGGTTCGAAGCAGTATGGCGTACATTAGCACCATTTTTGCTTCGGAAAGAAAAGTCACACATTTATTTAAACCACTGCTCTTAAAAAAGGAAAGACATTCTTGAATGTGGTGTAACGTAGTTATGTAGTTCCCTCTCTCTACAGCCGTAGACGTGTAACATACGAAAACAAGAGAGTGATGGGGGCCGGGTGATTATATGTTTTGTCTAACTGCGCGCCACATACACATACACTGGGAACAACTGACCACCGAAAAAGGTTCGTTGAACTGTATTTTTTAACTTCTTTCTTTTTTATTGGCATCAACTGCGATATACAAGCATTTTGATAAACGCATAGTATTAGGCAGAAGCTGCCTCAGAGGCTTCAGAACTACGCCTCTAATTGTGGTTGTCATCGGATAGGATTACAGGAGCATTTATTATTATTTGTGCGAATTATCGGCTATCAAATACTTGTTACACAGTACTCAGCATTGTAAATCAGTATTATTATTATTATTATTATTATTATTATTATTATTGCGTGTCGGAAATATTAGGATTGATGTGGTTAGGGGAGGCAATTTCGCTAGCGCCCAGGCCCTGCCGGCAAGTAATTCAAGAATCCAAAGAAATTGCTCGGATAGTACAAGAAATTTAGAAATAAACGGAAGATAAACAAAATTAGAAGGAAATGTTGATGAAAACGTAGGAAATTCGTCTTTCATCAAATCTTATCAGCTTGGTCTTCACATTGAAAATCATTAGGTTCTCTCCTTACAATATACTCTCACCTATATATATTTTCTGTACGTTACAGAATCCCGTTCATCCTGATAGTATTAAGCGTACTTTGTATTTCTGCACTTTTACTGGTGACTGTACATAATAATAAGAAACAAAGTTACAATTTTATTCTTACATCAAGCTAGAGGCCACGACGTATATAAAAAACTATTTTTCCCAGTAGTTTTTCAATATCATTTTCAATCTAAGACTAGACTTTGTCCTTCCCAATTTGTTCTAGGTGGTTGTTATTTCACTATACACGTAATATATGTATGTATATCCTAGAATAATGCACTACCACTGTTACGACACAAAAAAACAATTTGAAGATGTTGTGAAAAAGGATTTACGCCATTGTGTACTTCCGAGGATGAGTGTCAAAATGTTATACTCAAAATATTGGGAGAAAAATTGGCAGGAATAGTACTAGGTGATTAATTTGAAACATTACAATGTATTTCATACGCTTGATAATGAATTGAAACTATAAAAGTGGGAGGGATTCATCGGAAGAGGGAGGAAGACAAAATATTAGAACAAATGGCGTCACGAACAAAAGTTCGCGCCAGAAAAAAAAAACGTTACCTTTCTTTCAAAAGGAGAAAAGAAGAAATTCTTTTGTCGACAGAAAGACAGGAATAATAACAATGAGTACACAAAAACAAGTGGAAAATTTAAATATTCCTTAACATACTATATATATATATATTCTGTAAAACTTATCTAAGCAGATGCGTATCCAACTTAACTCGGTACGAATAATGACAACTCGTTCTACAGAAAATAGATATTATAACTGATTCTACCTTAGATTCTAAACTTCTCGATGAAAATCTTTGAATGAAATATAACTGTTAATCATAATGTGAACGACTGATTTGATTTCATATCTAGTGCCATAGATTAACTTACGTTCCATCTAATCCTCGAACAGAATCTTCAGCGTCTCGTGGATCTTCAAATTCCACAAATGCAAATCCCGGAGGATTTCGAGCAACCCACACATTACGAAGTGGACCATACTTCGTAAAGGCTGATTCTATCTCATATTTTGAGGCGTTGTTTCCCAAATTCCCGATGTACACTTTGCACGCAGGATCCCAATCTCGATGAGACATCTTTAACTTGTTTCACTGCTTAACTGTAAAAATACAATAAAAACATTGATGAAATTTGAATCTGTGTAACAGTACCCCTCCTCCAACACACACACACAATAATAATAATAATATGACTCTTCTACAGATATTTTACACGCTGTTAACAGATGCTCGTGGAGTTACAGTCTGGATAAACTGCCAGCTTCTCAACTATATTCACTAATCAAACAATTCTATGTTATTCATCTGCATCCTGTTGGGAGTATCACTGTAATAGTTTTTTTTTTTATCTTATCTTTTAGATTAACGTCATACGTTTATGATTCTAGGATATGAGAGACGGTGATGATTATAATGGATGAAATGGTAAAAGAGGAAGGAAACGGAAAAATCCACACACACCATGTTTGTCAACGGCACGAGCTGGGGTCGACTCAGGGACCCCATGCACCAGAGATGTATTCTATTACTAAGCCAGCGTGACTCCCATTACTCACAAATAGAAGATTAGCACCATTTATAGTCTCAAGGTGACACATTTACTACTACATCCACACAATGGACATTTCCACTGATTTTTTTTATTGCTCTAAAAAAAAAAAAAAAAAAAAAAACTTCAGAGTTAGCTGCTTACGGAGAACACTTCCTTTCGCTGATGCGACGATTCTAACTAGTCGAAATTTGTGACTAAATTCCGGTCTGCTACTCGTGTGCCTAAAACAACGACCACCATGTTAGTACGTCAGAAGTCGGTACAGGGGAAAAGGTCTGCGCCGCTCACTAGGGAAACGGCTTAGCGAAAGATACGATGCATGTTTTTGAAATGTGTATGATGTTGCTAGTAACACAAAGAATAAGAAAAGTAACATAATTTAAGGTTTATTTAAAATGCTATTTATTTATTAATTACCAATTATTTGAATATACTTGAATATCTTAGGACAAAGTTGAAGAGTACTAATTTGCTATATTATTGACATTGTTTGCAGCCTAAAGCAAGAAACTAATTAATATGCTCATGTTTCGGTCACCAACCGAACTTACGAAGCTAATTTTATTCATTCTTAAAAAAAAAAAAAAAAAAAAAAAAAAAAAAAAAAAAAAATCAACAATATAAAAGCATAGTTATTTAATAGTGGAGCGCTAATTTCCTATATGCAAGTTCATCGTGGATTCGATAGTTATGCGCTCAGAGGGAAGGCCAAGGAAATTAATATATGAAAACACATTTCTCAAAATAAAATTAATCTAAATTCTGTATTGAGTTCAACACAAGGGCGCACAAACTTATGATGATAATTATGTTCATGAACATTCTGATAATTTACCACTGCAATTATTGAACTACTTTAGAGATTAGCAATATTATTTCATCATATCTTCGCGCTTACTGTTGTTTTCTTTAGCCTCGTAAATTATTTATATTAGTCCATGTGAACATTTACAAATTTGCTGAAGTGTTTTGAGCACATGAGTTAACATTTAAACCAACAAATAAACAGATGTGGTCTCACAGTAATGATAACAAACTGGTTACAGTGGCTTATTACTGAACAAAATAAAATGAAATTTCTACTTTTATGTTCTACGAATATGTCCTGTAGGCAAAGGGAGACGGATGAGAGTGAATGATTTCGCGAGAAAAGCCACAGACACAATGTTGTGCATCACAAATTCATATGGCTTGAATTCGAAACAGGTACTCCTGACACTAGAGGTGAGCGCTCCGCTATTGATCCACTGTATCCTTTGATAATGAATGTTTGTAAAATGCCATGATGAGTAATGAACACAATATTCTGTTCCAGTGAGTGAAACAATATAAGAGAAATCAATCTACTGGACGAAACTTAGCAAAGGCTGAACTCTTCAAACGTTTGTTTTAATGACTTTTTGAGGACCTCAGAACACAAAACGTAATACTTTCACGATATAATCTTTTCCAAAATGTACACACCTGTTCACAAAAAGCTGGAAACTCGTTCAGAAACTAAGTCCGAAAAAGTGAGCCTAGATCCGTCACAATTCCTGCAGATCTATACACAGGGAATTGCATGTTCCCGCCGTTCTTTATATAGACACTAGCTGCAAACCGTACTGTCATCCGAGCGATGTGAAAATGTAAAAACAAAATCAAACTACATATTTCTGAGATTAATATTGATTGCACACCTCATGCACAGTTCCAATATACAAAATCAACCATTATCTTAAGTAGAAATTGCTGAAAACGACAGAAAATGGATATTTAAACCTCCAAGTAGGAACCTGTGCTTGGAGCGATTCTATTATCAATATTATAACACAATCTCTTGTAAGTTGCGTCTGTGGTCAAGCGGGTTTAGTACTTCTACTGACATTTCTGAAACGACGGGTGACGGTTCGAGCCTCCGTGCGGAAAGTTAAAGTTTTCCTTCCTTTTAAAATATATATATATATATATATATATATATGAGAACTTTTTTATAAATATAAATTTCTACTGTGAAGTGATTGGAAACACATTATCCGACGAACTGTCACTTTTCAAATCCCTGTCACATTTACTAGCCCGCTATGTCCATAATTCATATACGAAAACGCTAAAATGAGAAATGTGAACACAGTTGAATACCTAAAACCACACGTCTAAAATGAAAATTATTCATATATATATTTCGTGGCCTTTGCTAACTTCATTTTTGGAAATGTGAACATTCTACAAGATATTTCATTCACTTTACAATATTTTCTTTGAATAAACATAAAATTTCGGGGGGTGGGATCAAGCCCGGAAGTCCCCTAATATATATATATACAACCATTATTATACACTTCATTTTCACAAGCTGCTTCTTATAATAACTATATCGATTTCCTACTTGAATTCAATTATAGATAATTGTTTCTTATGCTATACAGTATAAAACAAGTACACATTCAATGTAAATAAATCAAAATGTAACATATTATAGATTACTGGCATTGCGATTTAATCCGATATTAAGCAGTACATATTTTCTACATAATTGTTCAAATTGCTTTATAAGAATCCAGATTATGAGGTGCCCTAAGTTTTGTAATGCAAAATATATATATATATATATACATACTTTTTTTTGTTTCATTACGTCATCTTAAGTTTAACACACAGTTTCTGATTTAAGGCGAAATATATATTTTATTTTTCATTGTCGCGAGCCGATTTTGTCCCGAGTTGGAAACCCTGTAACTCGAAAACGAAGCGGAATTCGACTCATGTTTATCGGAACTTTTCTACTGGATTTGATGTCAGGATTTATCTCTCAAAATTTTCATACTCCCTTTCAATTCGCCTTGTGTATAGGACACAAATGCTCATAGGAAATATTTACATTTCAAGTACAAAAATCGAAATTTCAATAATTAACTGTGAATGTTAGGGGCTGTAGCCGCATGAACGGTTAACGGATATACGGATATTAAATACTTAGGTACTTCTCCAATAGTTGAAAAAAAAAAAAAAAAAAATCAGATCTTTAAAAGGTGGGTTTTTTGAGAAAATGGCGCCTTAATGAAATTTTCAGCTTTTCATCATACTATAACGTAGGATGTAATAATCAGAAACGTAAGTCCTTTATATTTTCAAGAGACCTTATGGAGTACATTTCGATGCTAGAGGCATATGGTTGGTATTGCTCGTGAGGACAGAAAAAAATGTTTGAAATTAGCAAAAATTTCACCAAAGTTGGCAACATTGCGAGTGAATCGCGCGATTTCTATTGGACCAATAGACGAATTTTGGCCCTTCTCCGAAACACAACTTCATACTCTTCCTGCTATTGCGATTACGTTACTAAGTACACTCGTTTCTCTACAACAGAACTCTTAATTTGACATGTTTTTCAGTTTTTTCGAGCAATCCGAGAGGAGGGCAACCATTTTGGAAGGCTGTATATCGATGGAAAAATATTTTTCAGCAAAAAGAAAAAATACGGGTCTAATAATATTGCATGTAGATCCCATGTAAAAAAAAAAAAATAAATGAAATCTGACACTATGATGGGGACCAATTGGACGATTTGGAATGGAATCGGTCGTACCCATTTTTCAAACGAATTCATTCAAAAAAAAAAAAAAAAGTTTTGAAATCCTATCATTAATTTTTATATATACTCGTGCAGTAATATCAGAGCTCCATCGTGGCTAAGCGGGTTAGCGTACGCGCCTTTGTCGTGGGAGACCCGGGTTCGATTTCCGGCGGGACCTCATGTGGTTCGGGTTCCACGTTAATCAGTAGGTCCACGTCTCATAGAGGCTTGCTGCTGAAAGGGACGCTAAACTAAAATAAACTCAACTCAACTCAACTCGTGCAGTAATATCAATATTTGAAACCAATGGGTGTTGGTGGAACCCTGGTAGGTCAGGAGTTACAGGTTACGTTGAATTTGTCCCTTGGGCTTTTGTTTCAAAGTCACAATTTTGTTGTTGTTGTATCTCATTTTGCTTATATGGAGGGTAATTATGAGACGCATGCTGGAATCTGTCTTTGCATCCTAGTATGTTAAGTTTCGAAAAAGCTCTATTCTGTAGTTTAGGTAGTCCTACTATCTTATATCTTAGTAACTTTCAAAGCTGTAGACCTACATTGTTTTGTTGAAAATAGTTTAGGCTGCATATCAATATACTCAAACATAAAGAAATAGAAGTAGCCTAAGTTGCTTTCTGGTGAACACCTAGAACTTTGTCTAAATTTGTTTCGCACGCCCTGTTTTGAAAACAAACTATCTAATATAGCCTATTAGCCTATAGACCTATTATATTCAACTCACAAAAATGTTAGAATAACATCAGTAACAATTTCCACTTAGTTATTTTCTTGTGACTCAGTTAAATATTTGTATATCTTCATGTAATAAACACAAAATAACAAGGACTTCTTTGTTTCCCATTCGGACTCCTCCAGACCTCAATATCACATACAGAACGCTGGGGACAACCGGTGTTTCATAATTACCCTTTTGGAGGGAAATTATGAGACAGCACAAATTCGACATTTACTCATCAATTTATGAGATGACAGGAGATTTCTTGGAGACAAATTGTTACTCTATTGGTACTATAAACTACTGCCTAAGTTAACTGCTTTCAAAACTAATGTAAGCTGAATACCATGGAAAAGTTGTGAAATCTGTCTCATAATTACCCGCGCTGACCCTACTTATCTATTTTTTTTAAACTAATCCTTTTGAAAAACAACATTTTCAATATCTTCTAACTTTGTTCTTATTTATTCGAAATACGAGATATCATGATCGTTGTAGTTATTATACACTTTTGATGTTTGTCACACTGTAGCATCCTTAGTTTATAACACTAAATAATAAGGATGTTAAGTTTTCGTTCTAGCAACAGAATTAGAAATACGTATAATAACTTGACGCAGTCCCATTTGAAAAAAATGTAACAATTGGCAACACTGTTAATAATGTAGTTGTTTATCTATTAGTTTAAAAGCTACCAAAGAGTATAAAGATAAATGATCACCTTCTATATATATATATATATATATATATATATATATTGTTTTTGCTATGTCGACAATAAAATCAGTACGGTACCTTGTCCGTACTGGTTTCCTTCTGGCACACCAATAGAAAGAATGGTTGAAAAACTATAATTCTTTCACTAATTTCCTTATCATCCCGTAAAAGCTTTCTACTGGGCGAAATGAAAATATCTCACTTGGCATAGTTAAAATTCAAGGGTGTTATCAAAAGTAAGCTTTTTAAACATTTACATTTATTTCACGATTTGCGTATAATATGGATTCCGAATGTGTGGCATAAAAACTACAGTGCAAAAAAAAACAAACAAACCGGTGCTAGGTGGCCACTAAACACATGAATGCTATCTAACCGAGTCAGTGCACGGCGAAGCCGGTGCGCCCGCGCGGTGAAAGGGAACATGCGTGTCAGCGATGCTGGGTATCTGCATATGCAACGGTAGTGAAAAGAAGCGAGATTTTCCAATGATACGAGTTTCAATAGCACATGACATGGTTTCGTACTAGTAAGTCTCCACTTGTAAACAAAGTACATGTGCAGAACACTGCAGAAATGTACTAGCGGTGAAAAAGAGCATCTAATAGAGTCATCTTTCATATCTAGCCACTTATTTTATCTGTGATAAAATACTTGTAATAACTTTACACTACTGACACTTGTAAACCTAAAATACAACTGTATTGCTTTGCATAAAATTCTGTCGCCTGCAGAAATGTTCCTTATATGCAAAGTATTGAATTTTACCTGTAAATCTTCCAGAATGTGATGCGCTACAACTACACCAGCATTACCTTGTCTAAGTTCGGGCAACGAAACTGATTCTTTGATTTTACTGCCCTAATCAATCCTCAAATGATTAAATGAGTTAAATTAAAAAAAAAAAAAAATACATGCAGTTTTACTACACGAATCCATAGTATAAGTAGTAATAGGAGTAGGAGTAGAGCTAGGGGTCGCAGTAGGAGTAGGAACGGGTAAGAAGCCCCGCAAAGGGTTCGTTTGGTTCTGTTCTCGACAAAAAATGAGCAAATTAAAGGCTTCCCAAAATTTTTCCGTACCTTTTACAATCTGTGGATCTGTATAGTAAAACTGCACAAAAAGTTGAATTGAAAAAAAATTTTCTATTTGTTTTGTGATGATTAAAATAGCCGCTATTTAGGATTACTTACTACTACTACGTTAAGCGTTATGCGGTTACAATAAAGTTTGAAATTAGTAAATCACATTTATCACGCACATAATTAGGAGCAATCAGATACGCATTTGATAGGTATACTTAGCAAAAAATTGGCATATATTCCGAAGTTGGGCGTCTGCTTTCGTCAAGTTTTTTCGCTGTTATCTTCTTTCCACACTTTCTGCAATTTGTTATTAGGTTCATTAATCCGTGCTCTTCACAAACTTTTAAAAGATTTTGCTCGTTATCAACGTATTGCTTCACAAATGTTAAAACTGCTAGTTCATAGCCCTTGTACATTCGCCATGTTCATAACATAAATGCTCGTTTCTTTCCGACAATGCAACAGTTCGGTTACCTTGCGCCAAGTAGTTCCCTCCGCTCGCCGTATAGTCCCATGTTTATAACCGCTTAAATATAACAAATAAACAGGTTTTTCGAGACTCTTATATGTTATCAAGCACACAAACGATCAAATTATCCATATCTTTCCTGTAAATTTTAAAAATTTCGCTGGAAACGGACGCCCAACTTTGGAATTTAACCCAAAAAATTTGACATGTTCGTTTCTTGTCAAATATTATCGTCCTAATTCCTTAGTTGGCATACGTCGGCAGAACGTTAGGTAAGTCTTTACTTTGAATCCAACTGTAATTTTAATCGGTTCTTATAGGTTCAGTTACTTCCTGGAACTGTTTGTGCGTGAGTCCTTGTTAGAACTGTTCGTGCCTTTGGTGTGACGTCTTAGTTCATATTTTTCCCACTAGGTGTCTGTGTAGTCATATGGTAGTTGGTTAGTAGTCACATGTTCTGTGTGCATGTATGTGTGTGCTGCTGTTTGTGGCATTCGAGAAGCGCGTAATTGAATTGGTTGAATTGAGTTAGAGAAAACCTATCATAGTTGTGGTCTAAACTGAAGATATTTTCGACGTATTCTAAAAGTGGACGTTTATTGGTTTCTTGTTTGTAATAATAGCAAGTGTGCTCGGTTTAATAAAACGACGTGTGTGCGGAAAGGAACATTTTTCAGTAATGTTGAGTATTGTGCATGTGTTCTTGGTATCTTATTTTTTCGTGTGTGGAATCAGCAGTTATGAGTTCATTATTCATGAGATTTCTCCTATGGCGAAATGGTGTTTTCTTTTTTTAATTCATAATATTTTTATTCTTGATTTGTTTTGCATTTGAGTATTAGGCAAAGTATTTGGTTTGCTGCTGCTTGTCCTATTGTCTTGTTGAGATGTATTTTTTTTTTCTTTGTCATGCACTGATTTATGATTAGAGACGAGTGTTTTTTTTTTTTTTTTAATTTTTCCCTTCTTATCTTAGCTTTATAGTAGTGGTGTGATTATTTATTATTATTTTGGATGTTTTTATGGTACTTGAGCGGGGGGGTTGGGGGGCGGTAGGCCCCCATTTAGATCTCAATATTCATAGTCACCGCTTCACCTGAATTGATGTTTAGTAACATTGTGGCCCTTGTACTTATAGTATAATTCTTAACTTCGTATAGTAACATTGTGGCCCTTGTACTTACAGTATAATTCTTAACATCGTATAGTAACATTGTGGCCCTTGTACTTATAGTATAATTCTTAACATCGTACATTACTTTCACTGTGTTAGTAATTGTAATCGATTCATGTGATCCGGTTCCGGGAGCAGTTTAGGAATGATTCCTAAACTGCTCCGGGAACCGGATCACATGAATCGGTTGAAGTCACAGTTGGAGTCAAAGTAAAAATTTGCCGAACGTTACACTAATATCTTAATGTAAGATTGAAATATCGTTCACATATATTATGCGTGAGCCAATGACACAAACTTTCATACTAAATTCATAATTTCGACTACACTTAGTTTATTTTTCGTATGACTATCAATAGGAAGGTTCTAGAACACATGTTCCCTCAAATAGGTTAGTAGCTAGGTTGGTTCTTTTCTGTACCCAAGTTATTTACTTCACATAGTATTGCCGAGCGAGCGTTAGTGAGTGAAGGCGGGTTAGAGCCCAGCAGGGCACGTTGTTTTCTGTCTTTATTACAGGTAGGTGGAAAGGGGGACCTGTGTTCTAGAAACTTGCCTGGGAAATTAGTACAATGAAAATCAACTTTATAACTTCGCTGTATAAACAAATAATAATTTTTGTGTGTATATATTGCTTGATTCCTCTAACCTTAACCTTAAATGTGCTTAAGTGTTGCTAAAAACTAGAGTGAATCCCGTAATTTCAGTTGTGTGACAGGGCTTACTGTGTTGGGAAGAGACACATAAATACTTGTACAAGAGTGACCAATACTTCTAGTATTAAAACATATACTTACATTCCTTCTTTTCTATTAAAATAATATTTTTGTGCAGCTTAATACAAACTCTTACCACACCCACTAAATCTTTTGCTATTATTGCAGAAGTTACGCGTACGAGATATGTACTGCGCCTCACTTACTTCAGTATTAGGACAACAATTTATAATCATCTTGCAAATTAAAACGTCACTATTATTCGTAACTAATTTATGCTTATTAACTCGTGTAATTTTCACAAATTAAGTAATGATTTTCAATACTTACTTACCAAATTTTCAATTAGAACGTGCGCTCCCAAAACGGCTTTTCAGCTCTATAAATACCACACATTCAACAAAGGTGATGCCAGCTCATTTACAAAATAAACACTAAACTTGTAAAATATTTATTAATCATAAAATTTTTGAGGAATATTTTATTTCGTACACAGAATTTTAAATGAAGTAGATATTTCCAGTGGGCAGTGCCGTAACTTGCAGGGAAAGACAACTGGCCTCCAATTAACCTCCTCAGCGTTTCAGGGAGGGGGGCGGTTTTTAAAGATTTCTTATCTGTGTGAACGTCAATATACTGTATGAAGCCAGACAATAGGTTCATCACTTTAATTTTGAAAAAAATCTTCAATGAAACCAAAATGTGAACTTGGACTGTTTAGGTTACTATTAGGGCCATCAGAAAAATTTATGTTATGCCAAGTATGTTCCCTAATATGAGCGGACTGGCAATCATAGAGCCCAGCCTCCTATATTAAAATGAGGGTCCACTGTATTGTTACAATATAGGCCTATTTGACATTGTTTACATACCTAGTCTAGCCATAAATATTGTCACAAACTTTTGGCTTTGACTGTAGAACCTGTTGTGCAGGTGGCAAGGTACAATTTAGCTCAAAGTCAGCCCTGGCCAGTGTGTGTCGAACAGGGAAAGAGAATGGGTGGATCTGCTTCGCTTAATCATGGAATGGAGTGAGTACAAAAACAGAGTTGCAGTGTTTGCCTTGCATAAGGGTGGAAATTCACCAAGTGAGATTTTCAAACTGCTGAAACTTCTGAAAATCAGCAAAAGATTTGTTTACCGCACAATCCAGCGGTTTACTGAGACCGGCAGCGTGCGTGGCCGGCGAAGGGATGGTCGTCCTCGCAGTGTGAGAACAGTGGCAGCTGCTAAACCAGTGGCTGCTCGTGTGCGGCGAAATCCACTCCGGAAGCAGAAGATCATGGCACGGGAGCTCAACATGGCCCCAAGATCAATATCCAGGTTACTTTCTGAAGACCTGAAAGTCAGAGCTTATCGGCGGAGCACGGAGCATTTCTTGACACAACAGCTGAAGCAGCAGAGGAAACTGAAGCAAGACAGCTCCTACAGCGGTACGCCAACAATGGACATCGGCAAATCCTCTTTGCCGACGACAAAATCTTTACCATTGAAGAGAGCTTTAACCGCCAAAATGATAGGATATATGCAGCAAGCTCTCGAGAAGCTCGTGGGAGAGTTCCTAAGGTTCAGAGAGGTCATCACCCCTCCTCAGTCATGGTTTGATGGGGGGTGAGCTATGAAGGCCATAGCAGACTTCACTTTTGTGAGCAAGGTGTAAAAACAAGTGCCAGGGTATATTTGGAAACTGTTCTGGAGCCTATTGTGAAGAACTTGCGTGGCACCATGTTTAACAATGATCACTGGACCTTCCAGCAGGATTCTGCGCCAGCTCATAAGGCAAGGATGACACAACAGTGGTTGGAGGCCAATGTATCAGATATCATCTCCAGTGCTGAGTGGCCTTCTGGTAGCCCCGATTTAAACCCTCTGGACTACAAACTGTGGGCAGTGTTAGAAGACATGGTCTGAAAGAAAAGACCCTTCACTTAAAAGTTTGAAGCATTCCTTGGTGGCAGCAGTGGCGAATTTTCCGATTGATACTCTCCGTACTGCAATAGATGACTGGCCCAAGAGACTCAAAGGCTGTGTGCGTACCAATGGTGGACATTTTGAAGTTTGATAGGTGCCAATTGTAAAGAATATATGTGGTTATAACATATTAAAAGCAGATTGAAAAATCTCAAACCGTATTTCATATATTCACAAAAAAGTGTGTGACAGAATTTATAGCTAGACTAGGTACTTCTACTTTATCACATTCCGGTTTCAGTTTATCTTCTAACCTATAAATACGAGAAGGTATCGGAAAACTTTAATTATCCCACTAAAATAGCGGCGCAGGAACTGCGGAAAGAGTAACAGGGTCATTTCCAATATCGTAGCTAGAATTTTTTTCAGGAGGGGGCAATGAAGAGACCGAGAGGTGAATGTTTTCATCTTCGTGGAAGCAGAGAAGTACACTTTTATAGATTCATGCCTCTACTTAAGAGGATCTTTCTATTCTTGTGAGCAGCAGCAGACTTATCAACAACTTTTTCAAGATCTAATGATTTAGCAATTTTCTTTTCAATGTAAAGTATTCCTAAGTTCTTTAACCTCTCATCAGTCATTGAATTGCATATAAGTCTTTCATCTTTTCAAACATTAGAATAACCTTTCACATGTAGCACTAGAAACTGATATAGTCACAGAGATGATACCTAGCTTGTAGATTTCTAGGAATGCGTTTTTGTATACACAAAAAAGATAAATGAAATTCATCAAGAAATCAACTTGATTTTCTCTCGTCTTCATACAACTTAATTGTGTTTGGGAGGATTTTGAATTCACTTTTGAATATTTACAAATCACTTATCGTGGAGCCTATGAGGTCATAGGCTCCACGATATTGTAATTTAGAAAGTTTTCACTTTTTGGATGTAGAGCGGTAATTGATCTAATGATTTTGGTACATGATCCATAGCAGTTTTCCATCTCAGTGATTGCCTTATCAATAGTAGGCAGAAAAATGTCTCCTTTATATTATCTTTAAAAATTTCGTTTTCTGCCTCCAATGAAGAAAGAGATTCATCCAAAATGAATTTGTGATGTTTGGATGGCGAATGTCCAGTTCGTTTTCATGAGGAACTCCTATTGTCTGTCTGTTTCCGGCTCTGGAATTTTAAGACCATTTTCTTTGCATATCTCCAAACATTCTTGATAAATTTGTTCGAATGTTATTCGTTGAGAGTCATATTCTCCAGAACTCATCTTCGACAGCGCTTGAACTAGTGAATCTACAAGAATCAAACCTTCCGACATATCTGCATCTACTTGAGATAAGGCGAAGCTCAAAGTTATAGCATGGCAGCAGTCATTTCAAATTTTACCAGTCCGAAAACATTCCCTTTTGTATAGATTACACTAAATTACCAGATGGAATGATGGAAGTAAATAAATATCACAAGTTCCAGATTAGGTTTAATACCACATAATAATATAAATAGTTGTTTGGTATATAAACTGTATTAATAATAATAATAAAGTAAAAAGTGATGGACAAGGACAAGTATTCTTAAGAGACAAATGTCTCATAGAAACAGTAACTGAACTCTAACAGGACATTGATTTGCCGTTCCAGTTCACTTTAAATTTTAAGCCTTGCTCTTGAAGCTTAAGTTTCACTTTAAAGTATATTGCCAGTAATTATCATGTATTCTTAACATTTCAGAAAAATGTCCCGATTTCACACTCTGAAAATCTGGTAGCATAATCAGTGACGAAACCAGACATTTGCTGCCTAGGGCAAATTTTGCGATTAGCACCCCTTTCATCTATGTACATCTACACCAATAAACGCACATATTAGTTTGCTGGCGCACGGGCAACTGTCCCGGTTGCAGCCTCTTGGTTTGATCTGACCATAGTTCAATTAGTGTTGGTTACTTTTACCCTTGAACTCTAAAACTGAGTAATTAATTTGCCTTTTCTTCATTAAAATGATGAAGTTAATACTCTTTGAAGCAGAAGGAGGAAATGTTTTTCTTTCCCTAATATCAAACAATATCAGAACAGACATTTCAATGGGAACTCCTCACAGCAAAAGATGTATATGTGGCCTTTTTCTTTCTTTCGTTTGTTTACCTTCACTAGTTTTTTTTTTTAATTTGACGTGAATTCAAATACACAAACACTTCATACCCACACCGAATGACCAAAGCTCAGCGGTAGCACATGAGCTTATGATTAGGAAGATGGCGTGATTGAGCTTGGTCATTTTTGTTAGCTTGGTCATTTCCCCAGGCTTTAGTTAGTAGTATAGGTTCACCAAGCGCTGACTCCGTTTACCTTGTATCGTTAATCGCTAGTATCGCTTGTTAACATCGCAGTAGAAGGTTTCTACAAAGTTGTCAACGGCCAAGATCATTAGGAAAGAGGAGAATCAGTATTAGCAGCAAAGAATAGGTGTTGGTAGTATTCAATATCTTAATTTTCTCGAACGATTGTACAACAGTACGTTGTGTTGATGCATCATTGAAAAGGATATATAAATGTTGTGATTTGTTTGCTGGACCTTATTTATGTACGAAACAAATTAATCCTAAAGTGTTTGAACTTATGGATATAAGAACTGGGAAAATTTTAGGATTACGAAATATTGATGAAATTAAATTATGGCAACCCACTGAAAACACTAGCAAACGGTGGATGGATTTAGTCAAAACTTTAGTTCATCCAGAGATTATAAGGAAAGCTAATATAAAGAATACTTAACAGAGGGAACTTAGTTTTCAAAAGGGAGGAAAACGAAGTATTTTATGGATATGAAATTTGGTTTAAGAAATTTTATTTTATGTTATTTAATCTTTGAGTTTATATCTATAATCGTAGTTACTCAATTTGTCAACCAATGCCTTAATGTTATGTTTTATTCGATATTTGTATTTTATACTATTCATGTGTTCTCCTATGATTGCAAAACGCAATATTAATCGCATTATTCATGTTTCATGTTATATAGTATATTTGAAAGTATCTTTGTAATGCGAGAATATATATTGAAGTTAATAATTTATGTTTTCTATAAGAATAAAAGATTATATTTTTAATGTAAATGTATGGAAGTAATGGCTATTATATAAAATTAATGTCTTGTATTTCATGGAAAGAAGTACGAGTAATGAAAAATCAAGTTTATACGTTGTTCAAAGAATTTACGAGGGGTACTTAAGAAGTACCGGTACTTAATGTTAACGGTTCAGTTCTTTTTCTTTTTTTGAAAAAAAAGTCCGTCGAGCGCCATAATATACAACAGTACGTTGTATATTTTTACTACTTGTAAATCCTTATTTTATTGTAATTTTGGGGCGTAAGATATTTCAAAATATGTACTAGGCTGATTATGTAATTCGAAGAAGAAAAAGAAAAATGTTATTTATATGTTATATGTTTTAAATAATAGGATTTTGGAATGTCGTTGTCAGGACAATAAAAATATAAATAAATGGAGAAATTATTCAACGGAGTTGGCATTTTAATGGCTCAATAATTTATAAGAACCGTTATAATTGGGATACGAACAACAAAGAGAATGACAAAAATAAAAACTTTTGCTCTCTTCTTTTACTGCATATTAAACAAGACGGCTCGATATTAAGATTATTTAATAATAATAATAATAATAATAATAATAATAATAATAATAATAATAATAATAATAATAATACCAAATTATTCAATGGGTGCTATGCATTTGTTCTATGTTGTCGTAATCAATGCAAAT
This sequence comes from Thermobia domestica, assembly GCF_964235325.1. Classification (NCBI taxonomy): domain Eukaryota; kingdom Metazoa; phylum Arthropoda; class Insecta; order Zygentoma; family Lepismatidae; genus Thermobia; species Thermobia domestica. Next base: position 34,420,181 of record NC_137463.1, on the reverse strand, counting down.
TAATTACTTAGTTTACGAAGACTTCTTTCGTCCAACACAAGTGTAATATTTTAGAAATGAAATGAAATCTTTAAGTTTTACGTCCCACGGTTATTTTAGAGTAGTGTATGCTATTTGTAAGTAAGCATATCTTATTTTAATATGACTTTCAACATCGAAGCGAATGAGAATACTAACTGATTGTGCTTTTTCTCATTAGATAAGCAGATAAGGCACAGAGGTTAAAAGGAACGTTCAGATAGTGAGGTCAATGTATGCACCTTACAGATTTCGATGAATTAGATTTTGCTGTACTACAAACAAAAACGAGCCTGGACCTTTTACTCGGGACGCAGACTATTGCAACATACGGTATTCTGCAGTGGTAACTCTCTTTCCGAGAGATGTTTCGGTAGTATTTTCACTTGTGCCACTATCGATTCACCGTTTTTCGACCTATAGCAGTATCAGTCTGTGTGTGGGGGGGTCACTAGGGGGGCCAAGAATTCGAGCAAGGGAGCCTGGCCCCCAGACCCTCCCTTGGCTCCGCCACTGGTCATTTCAGAAAAACGTAACTTCCCGTGTCCGCTTATAGTGTTCCATTATTATTTAAAAAAAAAATGCTTCTTGACATCCTATGCAGGCAAATAAATGAAATGAAATATACAGTAATTCTATAATTACTTCATAGTGTAATTAACATTATTTTTGAAATTATCACTTTAACCCTTTGGGGATTTTATGGTACAATTTGTACCATACGCGTTTTTCATGGTACATTGCGTTATTTCTCTTCTATTTGAGCTTTTTTGTCCGTTTTTTCTTGTTTTTTGTTTTTCAAGTCCAGAGGCATTGTAGAAGACATGGTTTCAGACCTTCCTGCGTCCAGACATAGGAGGTGATGACGTCATAAGTCTAAAATTTATTTTTTCATTTATTAAGCCTACGTTCAATATTTTTGGCGATCTTATTTTTGCACGTAGAAGATTGAAATTTTGCACAAACATTCAGTCCACCAAGTAGTATTTACCAGATTTTTTTTTCAGATTTGTGAGTTAAAACAGGGGGGGAAGAAGAGGGGCAAAGGGTTGAAAAAAGGATATTTTTACCCCCAAAATCCCTTTTTCCGGGATTTTCCCGCCTTATATACATGATGGAGACACGTGAGTCATACCGTCTGAAAGGCAATTTTATTCTAAAGAGAATGATGGGCGAAACATGACCCTAGGGTAATTAGAGATGTCTCAGGGATTTTAAAAAAAATATCCCTCTGTATAGGGTAATATGGTACATTGTCGGTATATATATTTTTGGCAGGCTTACTTTTGTACCTAGAAGATTGAAATTGTGCATAAACATTCAGCCTACCTAGTAGTATTTATCAGATTTTTTTTAGATCTCTGCGTTAAAACAGGATGGGTCCAGAGGGGCTAAAAGTTTAAAAAAAGGGATATTTTTACCCAAAAAATCCCGTTTTTCGTCATTTTCCCGCCTTAGATACATGATGGAGACACGTGAGTCATACCGTCTGAAAGGCAGTTCTATTCTAAAGAGAATGATGTGCAAACCACGATCCTAGGTTAATTAGGGATGTGTCAGGGAATTTTTTCAATATATACCTGTGTATAGGGTAATATGGGGCATTTTCTGATTTTTTTTTGGCGGGCTTATTTTTGCACGTAGAAGATTGAAATTGTGCACAAACATTTAGTCCACCGAGTGGTATTTACCAGATTTTTTTCCAGATTTCTGCGTTAAAACAGGGGGGTCCAGAGGGACTAAAAGTTGAAGAAAGGGATATTTTACCCAAAAAATCCTGTTTTTTTGTCATTTTCCCGCCTTAGATACATGATGGAGACACGTGAGTCATACCGTCTGAAAGACAGTTCTATTCTGAAGAGAATGATGTTCAAACCATGATCCTAGGTTAATTAGGGATGTCTGAGGAAATGTTTTCCCTGAGATCATAGTGTATTGTGGTAATTTGGGGCATTGTGGGAATTCATAATAAAATTTCTCCCGCCCTTAGTATTCAAGATAGAAACTTGAAATTTGGCACACACATTCAGTATACCAAGTACTATTTATCAGATTTTTTTTTAGATGGCTACGTTCACACAGGACCGTTCCAGGGGGGGCAAAGTGTTAGAAAAAAATTCCCTCCGAAAGTTTTCCCTTTGACATCATTTTTCCCGCTCCTGGTATACGGTATGAGCATGCAAGTGGTACCATTTGAAAGCCAGCTCTGTTCTAAAGAGAATGAGGTATGAACCATGATCCTAGGATAAATAGTGACGATGCAATAGCTGCTTGACAGAAAGTCTAAAAAATAGCCCAAAAAGCCGAAATCCGGAAAGGGTTAATCGTTCTGTTGTTTTTAGAAGTGGCATTTGTATATCTCCGTTACCTGTCCGAAGGCCATTTTTGACAACTTCAAGCTGTCTGCTCCCAAATATAAAATAATACATTAATCTAATTTTGTGTTTGAAATGGATGCGGAATATTCTTGCTGGCCTTGGAGTACTTTCTGTCACAAAAATATGAACACCGTATGAAGTAATAGTATATTTAGAGATGTTCCACGATGTATCTGTATCCTCCGTTATTGGGGATATCATGATCAAATACGTCAACAGTTGGTAGCCCTGCTCCACCAAACAAAGATAAATTGCGTGCAGTAAACACCTGGTCAGAATGAAGTAAGAATTCGAGTGAGCTTGTGCTATGCAGAGGAGATATCCTGATATAGTGTGTCAAGTTTTCGAGGACGTCCTGATTGCCGTTCCACGTAAAAGAGGTGAGTAACCGTAACAGCACAATTACATAGTAGGCATATGCCTACCATGTTCCCTCAGGTACATGAGAATGTGTCCACTATGTACCTTCTGAGAGAGAAATCACATGGATGGCAAGTGATGGTCACAGTCTATGTCCGCCCCTAAGCACATGCCTGACATGTACCTGGGGAACGTGCCTCGTATGTTCCCATGCCGTAAGCGTCGATGAACCACAAAATTACTCCCCCAAAATATGTTATATCGCCTATGCGTAATGTGTTAACATTAAGGTGAGTCTAAAAACACTTTAAACAGATAAGAAAAAATGTACACGAGGGTGGGCGTGAACCACCAGTCTTTGGATTACAAGCCGCGTGTTCTTCCGACTTGGCCACGAAGGCGATGAAGATAATCTCGCTTGTAGAGGGATAAATTGTTAAAGTCTTTTGTATTTGGCTAATTAGAGTATTCCTTTAACAGCGTATATTCGACAATAACCGTTTGGGATCAGATAGAATCTGCTCGCCATGTAATTTTATAACAAAATGACGAGTATCTATTCACTTTGATTTCATGGTACTTCCATACTCATTTTTAATGATTGGCGACAGCTGATATCTAATAAAGTTGATGCGTTTGTTGCTTCTAGTACACAATTGCTTTAACCCTTTGGGGATCCCATGGTACAATTTGTACCATACGGGGTGTTTCATGGTACATTGCGTTATAACTCACCTATTTGAGCTTTTTCGTCCGGATTTTTTTTGTTTGTTTTTCAAGTCCAGAGGCATTCCAGAAGACATTACGGATGGTTTCACACCTTCCTGTGTCGAGACATAGGAGGTGATGACGTTATAAGTCTAAAATTTATATTTTCGTGTAATACTTTTTTTTGGGGGGGGGGGGTTATGCAATGTATTTTTGGTGGGCTTATTTTTGCACGTAGAAGATTGAAATTTTGCACAAACATGCAGTCCACCGAGTAGTATTTACCAGATTTTTTCAGATTTCTGCGTTAAAACAGGGGGGATCCAGAGGGTCAAAAAGTTGAAAAAAGGGATATTTTTACCCCAAAATCCCGTTTTTCCTCATTTTCCCGCCTTAGATACATGATGGAGACAAGTGAATGGTAACGCCTGAAAGGCAGTTCTATTCTGAAGAGAATGATATGCGACACATGGCCCTAGGGTAATTAGGGAAGTGTCAGGGAATTTTTAACAAAATATACTTCTGTATAGGGGAATTTTGGACATTTTCGGTACTATTTTTGTGCTGGCTTATTTTTGCACCTAGAAGATTGAAATTGTGCACAAACATTCAGTCCACCGAGTAGTATTTACCAGATTTTTTCAGATTTCTGCGTTAAAACAGGGGGTACAGAGGGGCTAAACGTTGAAAAAGGGAAATTTTTACCAAAAAATCCCTTTCACGGGATTTTCCCGCCTTAGATACATAATGGGGACAAGAGAATGGTACCGCCTGAAAGGCAGTTCTATTCTGAAGAGAATGATGGGCGAAACATGACCCTAGGGTAATTAAGGATGTCTCAGAGAATGTTTAAAAATTTTCCTCTGTATACGGGAATATGGGACATTGTCGGTATATATTTTTTTTGCCCGCTTACTTTTGCACCTGGAAAATTGGAATTGTGCATAAACATTCAGCTTACCGAGTAGTATTTACCAGATTTTTTTAGATCTCTGCGTTAAAATAGGGGGGTCCAGGGGGGGCTAAAAGTTGAAAAAAGGATATTTAGACCCAAAAAATCACGTTTTTCCTCATTTTCCCGCCTTAGATACATGATGGAGACACGTGAGTCATACCGCCTGAAAGGCAGTTCTATTCTGAAGAGAACGATGGACGAAACATGACCCTAGGGTAATTAGGGATGTCTCAGGAAATTTTTTTTACCTGAGATCATGGTTTTTTACGGTAATTTGGGGCATGGTGGGAATTCCTGATAAAATTTCTCCCGCCCTTGGTATTCAAGATAGAAACTTGAAATTTGGCACACAAATTCAGTATACCAAGTACTATTTATCTGATTTTTTAAAATGGCTACGTTCACACAGGGTCGCTCCAGGGGGGCCCAAAGTGCGAGAAAAAATTTTTCCCTCAAAAATTTTCCCTTTGACATCATTTTTCCCGCTCCTGGTATATGGTATGAGCATGCAAGTCGTATCATTTGAAAGCCAGCTTTATTCTGAAGAGAACGAGGTATGAACCGTGATCCTAGGATAAATAGTGACGATGCAGTAGCTGCTTGACTGAAAGTCTAAAATATAGCCCCAAAACCCCGGATCTCTTAAGGGTTAAAAATAAGAAGCAACAAATGCATCAAATGTAGGAGATGAATTTAGAACACCCAAATGGCGTATGCCTAGTACATCTTGCACTGTTAGGGTATCTGGAACAGTATATACCTAAAGGACGTACCTAGAACATGACAGATATATGTCCCAAGTGACGACATAAAAACAAATGACTGTTAAAGTACGAAACAGAGCCAGGTATATGAAGCTATATTTGTGATGCGTAGTTGCAAATATCAATTAGGGTAACAAGTACCTAAAACTGTAGGTAGCTGAAGTAGATACTTAGTACATGAATATCGTATGTACAAAGTGTCGGGTACCTAAAAAGTAGCTGAGACACCTAAATGGCACATGCCTAGCACATCTTGTTCTGTTAGGGAATATGAACTATCAAAATGTAAATATAATGCTTCTTGTAGACGATCCCAGAAAGCTTGAACAAGATCATTCAATAACTCAAATTTACACATTGAACAAGGGTCTAGAATGGACTTGAAACAACTTTTACGCGATCATAGAGGTATTGAATCTGTTTTATATACTTGTTGATAGATGGCAGTTCGAAACAAGTGGTTGTAACTATGAAAACAAATGAAAGCGAAATCGAGTGCTCATTTAGTTCAGATCTGCGCATGAATAGCTGTAATATTAGCATATCTTTCTTAATCTACACCCGATATTCTTGTATTTTAAGTTCTCAAATTAATACTTAATACTTCTCATTGCCTCAAAATTTAACAAAAGTTATGGGCACGCAAGCACTGTAACTACATAAATCGTGTGTATTATCAATAATAATAATAATAATATCTTCCAGCGCAGATATTAGACTTCGTTTACTATTATAAGCACTTTGAACATTAGATAATTATGGAAGAGAGTAATCAAAAGATACTTATTCAACAACTGACGTTCTGTCACGACGCCATCATAGTTCTTTCGTATTTTCCTGCACTCAACTCGAGCGCTAATTGACTATTGAACGTTTTTGAATGGGATTGTTTAGAACAGGACCAAGACGAAATTTCTTGAACGAAACTATTGAATTCAAGACAAAAATGACGTCATTGCTGACGTCTTTTTCATCAAATAGTCTTGAATGGTCTTGAACAAGACTCTTGTTCAAGCTTTCTTGGATCGTCTACAAGAAGTATAACGGAAGATACACTGGCATAGCGGAGCATACAGGATATATGAGGTATGTTCACGCTTATTTTTAGTTTAATGTATTTTTGCTACTAAACTCCAATAAGCTTGTTTCGTTTTTGAGAAAGTTCAACCAAAATAGATGATTATTTTACACACAACAAAATATTAGTCAGTCGAAGAAAACAAAAGTACATATATATATATACAGGGTGGGCCATTTTAATTAATCCACGGAAATATCTGAAAAATGATAAAACATAGAAGAAATGTTTGAAGTACACGTTATATATTGCTAAGGGGGAAAACCATTTCCGCCAAAAGTACCCCTCCCCAACCCCCGGAAATGGGGGTAATGGGGGGTAACTTTGAAATGTCAAATGGGAACATGGGTCGAGTAATACCTCGTTCGAAAGGTCTTGGAAAACTAAGTAACGCTGTACCAAAATTTGTTTCATATGGAGCACTAGTTTCAAAATGGCCGCCATGATATAGTTCGGAAACTCCAGTAGCCGTAGTATGAAAACCATGGGAGGTAAATGAATGGAACAAAATTGAAATACGTAAATATCATAGGGCATATCGAATGGTGTGGTCTCTGTGATCCCAGTGGCCTCCCTGAAGGGATACTTCAAGATTTCAAATAGTAACATGAGCCGAGTGGTACCTCGTTCGATAAATCTTGCAAAATCAAACATCTTGCAGGAGAAAACGATTGAGGTGAAATGGCAGTGTTCTCAAAAGGCCGCCAAAACATAGTATCAGTGTCAGAGAATTTTGCTGTAGCTATTCTAAAAATTCTATTGAGTTTTCGATATTCCGAAGCACAATTTCCTCTATGGGGGCGAGAGCCCCCCTTGTCCCCCTTATGGGCGCCTTTGACTGTGGCCATCCGCATTAACTGAGTGCACTAATTCTCTATCCCTGAAGTCTGCCTTACAAACAGCATTGGGTAGGTCAAGCGTACGCCCGAACCGTTGTCCGGTCGGACATTGAAATTTTGAAGTTAGTGCACAAGATCCCTTCAGGGAAGCCGCTGGGATCGCAGGGGTCACATCATTTGATATGCCTTATGATATTTACGTATTTCAATTTTGTTCCATTCATTTACCTCCCATGGTTTTCATACTACGGCTACTGGAGTTTCCGAACTATATCATGGCGGCCATTTTGAAACTGGTGCTCCATATGAAACAAATTTTGGTACAGCGTTACTTAGTTTTCCAAGACCTTTCGAACGAGGTATTACTCGACCCATGTTCCCATTTGACATTTTAAAGTTACCCCCCGTTACCCCCATTTCCGGGGGGTGGGGAGGGGTACTTTTGGCGGAAATGGTTTTCCCCCTTAGCAATATATAACGTGTACTTCAAACATTTCTTCTATGTTTTATCATTTTTCAGATATTTCCGTGGATTAATTAAAATGGCCCACCCTGTATATATAAACAATGAGGAATTTCCTTCACGTCAGGGACGAAATTGCAAGCGAAAGAAGTCACTTCAGAGACATGGAAAATATGCAAGTGCAAGGTGGAAAAATTGCGAGTCGATCGGGCATCAAAACCAAATTTTGGATTTCCATATCACGAAAAGCAAAAGTTCACCAGTGGAGTTGCATGTTTTTAGCTTATATTTGGGCAATAAGGGGAAAGAAACATTATTAAATTAATTGATTCGGCATTGTGAGTTAGGCCCCTGCGTATATATCAGAGGATTGAACTATTTGAGGTATAACCAAATTTCTTTTGGGCGAGAAGGGCTTTATTACTGAGTCTAAAACATAAATTGATAAGAGGTATTCAGTTGTTTGCATTTCCTGTAAAATTTCATTTCATGACACAATTCGTCACGTTAAAGGCAGAAGGTCATACCGTACAATGTATAAATATAAAAGCAAATAAAGGTTGCTTCCAAAGAACCCATTTAATCCCTTAAAAACGCCCATGATTTGTGTTTCTTAAAGCTAGATGAATTCAATACAGCTATCACGATTTGCTACCAGATGTAGGCCATCAAGGCTAACAAGAAAATTTAACTCATACACAACTCACTGACGTTCGGCAATGATGTGACAATAAGTATCAGGCTTTGTTTCCTGAATACAACACAAAAACTTGTTTCCAAGATAATCATTTTATTTATTTTTAATACCAGTTCTTCCAACGTTCGACTACGATGCTTTCTTGCAAGTTAACTGATAAGCACTTAACCAAACAATAAACGTTAAAAACAAAGGGTAAAAAAGAGACAAAATAAATTGTAGATCATCACATTGACCTGATCTAGCCACGAGAAATCAAAATATTCACATGAGAAGAAAATAGCTTTCTGAATGGGAGTACTTTTTGACAATTTTCTTGCTCTGGCAGATTTTTTTTTACAAAAATGAAATAAGATAAACATTTTAAAACAAGCCTTAAAAATACACGTGTTTAAAACAAAACAACCCTGATATATATATATATATATATATATATATATATATATATATATATATATATATATATATATATATATATATATATATATATATATATAGGGGCGGATCCAGGATATGATCAAGGGAAAGTGACAAGTAGAAACCTACACAGCATCCTAATACAAAGTGATAAATTAGGTAGCACTGTGAATATCTTGAAAACGAATTATCCAAAAAGAATATAGATGTTTGTCAAAAAGTACTGGAAATACCTTAATCCAGCAATGGATGGACAATATGCTGATAATGGTATGTATGCGTTTCAAATATAAACAACTCTTATCACTACACTCATGTGACCCAGTTTTCATTCTTAATATATGAGCATTTGAGATTAAGAAATAAATGCTTATAAAGTACCTGGTTCTGAGCCTGGATATAACAAACGGTTCTGCTAACTCGAAATATTTTAACAACCGGTTCTAGCGAACTGCCTGAATAGTACCACTGCACATGGCAGCCAACAGGGTGAAAAAAAATCATGATTTTGTTTTTAAATCATATCTTTCTCCTCGTATAATACAAGTCGCGAACTGAAGAAAAAGCATTAGGAAGTAGTACTAAATGCTAATTATACCATTTAAGTGAAAGTATTGGGGTTGAATTTTGAATTATCCTCAATTGTTAACCTATATCAATTCCAAACAATGTTTCTTAAGCCTTTTAAATTATGGCTCTTTTTAAAGGTAAATTAGACTTTCAGTCAAGGAGCTACAGCATCATCTCTATTTATCCTAGGATCATGGTACATACATCACTCTCTTTAGAATAGAACAGCTTTTGAAACGGTAACATTCACATTTCCCTATCATGTCCCTGAAGTGGGAAATTTTGAGAGTAATCGGCATTTTTAAAAAAACTTTATATATATATATATATATATATATATATATATATATATATATATATATATATAATTTTGATCTCCTCTGGATTTCCCTGTTAACGAACAGATCTCAAAATCAACTGGGAAATACTAAGGGGTGCACTAAATGTGTGTACAAAATTTCAAGCTTCTATCTTGAGTAGTAAGGGTGAGGAAACTATTTAATAATGAGCTAAGAACATTTCCACAATGCCCCAAATGACCCGGCTGTAATATAAAAATTTCCTCAGACATCCCTATTTATCCTAGGATCATGGTTTGTACATTATTCTCTTCAGAATAAAACAATTTTCAAACGGTAGCCTTCAAATGTCTCCATCATGTATATGGGGCGAGTAAATCACGAAAAAAGGAATTTTCTGTTAGAAATATATATATGTTTTTAATTTTTTACCTCTGTGGACCCCTCCCCCTGTTTTAAGGCAGAGATCTGAAACAAATCTGAAAAATAATGACGGGTGCACTGAGTAAATATGCAAAATTTCAATCTTGCAGATGCAAAAGTAAGCCCGCGAAAAATATTCCCCAAATACCCCAGATTTCCGTATAAAACAGGATCTCAGGTAACAGTTTCCTGAGACATCCCTATTTATCCTAGGAGCATAGTATAATCCGCATCTCAGGAGGTTGCAAGGCTACGGAATTCGGTCTTAGCGACCCTTCTAGCTGAGTTTCTCCATCCACTCCGGGCTGTGAAGAATTTTTACAGGGTGGCCAGTCTTATACCTAAATTTCCTTCTAAAAATCACAATTCAGGGAGACAAAAAAGATGCAAGTGATGGAATAAATACTAAATGGTTAGAATGTAACGACGTAATTACATAATTTAATAAAGGTAAAAAGTACTTTCAATCAGTGCTTAAAGTGAGGCGGTATGAGCCGGTTATGCATCCGAAAGTTAGAAAATCGGCCGGTATGGCATACCGGTAAAAATAACTTATTTTAAATTGTAATTATTTAAATTGTAGAAAAAATACACATAGAAATAAGGACGACGTTAGTATTGAGTCAACAAATATGTTTGTACTATCAAAGATTTCGTTTCATTTTCATTTTTGTCCTTCGTTCAATAAAAGACCTCCCATCCCTCGTTCACTGTGTCGTTCATCTATTTACAAAATGGCATTTTCTTGACAATTGGTAAAAAAAAAAAAAAAGACTTCTTACCCCCCACCGCCCCATGTTTTGGCCAACATCGAGGGACAACATTCATTCATATTGCTTTGCTTGAACAAAGAGGCTTTGCTTGGGGATGTGGGCTAACGGTCATGACACCCGCTTCTGAAAAACAAGAAGTGAGGTACCAAGGAAGCAAGATAGGTTTTATTGCACCGTCCGGGAGCCAGACGTTGTCGCTCGTAGTTTTTAGAAGGCAATTTTAAAAAAAGAATGGAAATAATGAATATTTGAATGAAAGGAACTTCGCAAAAATCATCAATGATCAAAATTTTGAATTGTGCCAAACTACACACAAAATGTATACAGAGTGGCATTACGCACTAAATGCACACACAAGACAAAATTGCACGCATTTTGTGTAATTACACACATTGGCAACGCTCTGCCCCTTCTGGTGGTGTGGTGCTGCTGTCAATGTGTGTTTTCCCGTACGTCCCTCGAAAGAGGAGGGACAAGTTGCTGCGACCGAAAGCTTTCAATTGTTTGATGCGGAAGCATTGCCACAATGATTTATTTGAAGATCTTCACTCGTCAAGACCAAACGACTGAATGACAAATTGGCAACAAAGTCGAGGTCATTCACTTCTTTTCCCTAATCAAAGGGAGGGTTTACTCCGTCAGAGGGTGGCGCGGGTGTTACCTAACTATGTTTCGCATATTTCCGAGGGTTCATCTGAGATTGACAGGCTCTAGTTCGCGTAGTTCCCAGCTTACTATAGCACCTACGCACAAGTTGTTTTCGACATTTGGCAAGGCGAACTACGTATGTCTAATTCAGGCCGTTTCTAAGTGTGTTGCTTTGCTCCTTGTTGTGATTGTGTGTGGTGTGCTAATTAAGAAAAATGAAGCGTACCCAAAGGTCAATAGAATCTTATTTCAGTGCTTCTAGTGGTAATGCGAAGAAAAGTAACTCTGGTGTAGGTCTTTCACAGGAAGACTCCGGAAGTCTACAGGAGAAATCTGCCGGCGCAAGTTCAAGTGATACTAGTGGTCAATTGTTGAAATCCAATAGTGTACCTTTGTGTTGGACCCAAAACCAAGTTAACATGTTTAAAGAAAAGTATCCGTGGTTAACTGTCTCGAATACTCTTGGCTGTGTAAGTTGTCGTAAAGTTCAGGACTTGAAATTGTATTCAAGTGTTGGCGTATCGCTGTCACAACAGTGGATTGCGGGTAGTGTTAAACCTTTCGGGTCTACAACGGAAATGCAACAACATTCATTGCGGAAGAAAATTTTCGAACATAAGAAAAGTATTGCCCACTGCACCGCGGAAAAAATACTCTTGGAAGCTGAAAAACAGAGCTTAGAAAAACTTTTTGACAATGAAAGCAAATGTAGTTTTGAAACAACGTGTCGAGTTTTTCGAACAGCATACTATACTGCAAAACAAGACAGGCCGTTTCTGGATCATTCCCATTTAATAGATCTTCAAGCCGCCAACGGCCTTGATATGGGGCGAATTTTACACAGTAATGTTGTATGCGCGGACATTGTAAGCCACATTAGTGCTGAAATGAAAAGTAGACTTGTTGAGAAAATTAAATCTGCTAAGTCCATGATAGGCATTATTGTTGATGAATCAACCACATTAAGTAACAAAAGCGCGTTAAATATTTATATACGTGCGCGTATTCCGGATAGCGAAGAAGTTGAAAGTAAAGACAATACCGGTAACTGTAGTGATGATATTTATACGTTCTTTTTAGAACTATTGGAACTTCCGGATCAAAAATCAGATACAATATACAACGTTCTTATGGATTGTCTTCGAAGGAACGGTTTTGATGATAATTATCTCGGGGACTACCTGGTTGGTTTCACAAGCGATGGTGCTAGTGTTATGTGCGGGAAAAAATCTGGAGTCGGATCAAGATTACGACAACAATTTCCAAAAATCGTGTTGTGGCATTGCCTTAGTCATAGATTGGAACTTGCTGTAAATGATGCACTGGAGACTATTGGTGGTGGTGTGAATCATTTTAGTATTTTGGTTAGCGCTCTGTACAAGTTGTACAGTCTCTCTCCAAAAAATTCGAACGAACTTGAAAAGTGTGCACATGATGTTGCAAGTCAACTTAAAAAGATAGGTCGCATTATAGATGTAAGATGGGTGGCGTCTTCTTTTCGCTGTGTAGAATCTGTATGGAGTTCATACACTGCGGTATATACACATTGCTCTACAGAATCTAAAAACAGCTGCCGCAACAGTAAAGAGCGAAGTCAATTCCAAGGACTAGCAGATAAACTAAGCTCCTACAATTTTATTAAACTTTTAGGACTTCTCTTTGATATTCTGCAGGAATTAAAAAGTCTTTCAGAATTATTGCAAATGCGTGACTGCACCATAAAAAGGGCTTATGATATGATAAAGCTATATATAAATAGAATAGAGAGTTTAAAATGTACGCCAGGCGACAGTGAAGCTGAAGTATTCAAAAGTGTTGAAACCGGGGTTTTCAAAGGAGTGAAACTTAACAAGCACATTAATTTTCCATCTGTCAACAGATGCCAGTTCATACAGTGTATAGTGGATAACCTCAAAATGCGAACCATTAATGAAAACGATACAAATCACAAGCTAATAAGTCAAATAGAATCTGTTTTCAGTGACTCCGGTGACATTCGACAAGGTGAGAAAGAAATCAAGGAACTTGCTTTTAGGTTTGGATTAAATTCACATGATGTTCTTCGTGACTTTGTGCAATATAAGGCAACAGGGAAGAGGGTTGTTACTGAAACTGTAAAAAGGTGCTTCACCGCTCTTAACACCATAGCAATTAGCAGTGCAGATTGTGAACGTGGTTTCAGTAAAATGAACATAATAATGTCTGATCTTAGAAATTCGCTACAAATTAATACAGTTTCGAGTATAATGTTTGTGTCATTAATCGGGCCCCCTGTACACACGTTTAATCCTGAGCCGTATGTTAAGTCTTGGTTACGAAAAGGAAGGCGCAGTGCAGACTACAGAAGATGTCAGCAACGAGAAAAGAAGGAAGATGGACCTTATAAGAAGCTGTGGTGGATACTATGACTTAATGTTCCGGATAGCAGACATTTGTATGTAATAGAAGCCAGGTTAGTAAAAATAGTTTAATATTCTAATCGTGTTCTAAACAGAAGCGTCATTTCAGATTTTCTTTGGGGGAAGCAAGACCCCTTGATATAATTAAAATTTCGCGTTTTTCACTGACTTACTGCTATTCTATGGATAAAATCAATATAAATCTCAAACTCGGGGGGGATTGCCCCTGCCCCCTAAATGACGCCCTTGGTTCTAAAGTAGGTCTATGTACAATGTGTTTTATATATTTTTAGAGGTCCACACTTGTGTAGAAAGTATAAGAATTTTACACTTTGAGCTGATAGAAAATTCTGTTTTTTTTCGTTTTTTTTTAATTGTAAATCGGCTACACATTTTTCTGTTCACTGGATTTGTATTATGTGCTGGTAATTATTTACCGAATAATATGATGATTAGCAATATTTAAAGTTTCCATTTTATTGAATGGAATACAATGCAATACAATGGGATACAACGGAAAATAATATTCATTGAATATTAATATTTGTTTCTGTTAGGCTGATGAATGTGAGGAATAAAACATTTACGTATTTGTTTTCTCTCTCTCTCTTTCTGTAATTTTTCACATCAAAAGTGGTGTAAAAATATCAGAAGTAGAGATGTTCTTTAGGGTTCTGGCCAGTGGCGTATTTACGATTTTTTTCGGGGGGGACTGCTAACTTTAGTCCTGGAAATGTGAAAATTCTGCAAGATACCGTTTACTTTAATATAGTAAATAAAATTTCGGGGGGGGGGAGTTAAGCCTGGAGGCCCCATAAAATACGCCACTGGTTCTGGCAAAAATAGTGCTAAAAGTGGTCATATTTGTTCCATACCGTCACCTCATCTGATGTCACTTTAAGCATTGCTTTCAATTACACCCAGAAACTGAATCCATTATATGAACTAGCTAATCCTTAATAGCCTATGGTTTTCCCTCTTCAGTTTCTATTTACATGTTTAACCTCGATAAGCTAATTTCGTTAAAATAGAGGAAAGCTATGTGTAAAGTCATTTTTGTCTAAAGCTGGAGACAACCCATTTCGAAATTATCTTTGTCGTTAGCTGAATTCACTTTCTTAAGCGAAGTTTGTTGATGCAATTAATCCTTATTACGTATAAAAGGGAAACGTCTCAGCCTGTGAGTAACGCTAATTCTTAATAGTTCATAATTATGCTTAGACACCAATATTGCTAAACGGAATGTAACATGATGACTTATTCGTTTAGAATGTAACACGATAGTTAAAAATAAATAAACAAAATGCAGCAAAGGAAACTGACTTGGCGGATATCAGTGAACACTTCGAAAACTGCACTGAACTGATCAAATCCTATTCACTAAGACGAACACACGACTATCTCTATTCCTTGAAATGGAAGGGTCATGGAGAAAACGAAGCAATGGATGTGGTGTTAGGTGTTTGCATTGTCCATTTTCAGCATGGCATTTGACACAATCTGTTTCACATTTATCACATGGCTACTGGTTCACATTTGTGAAGAATACTCTCATTTCACGATAATTTAGAACTTGTTTTAACTTCTCGCACTGAACTTTTTTTAAAAGTCTGTATCCATTCGTGCTTCAAGATAAAGTATTATCTTTAGTTACTTATTGACAAGTCATCCATATAAAGTATCCTACGATAGAGAAAAATTAAGAGCACTAACTGCAACGTTTTCGTTTCATTTGACCGAGATCTCGCATCTATGTTGGATGCCAAATACCCACGCCCGAATTTATATGTTGTTCGCCCCTGTGGTCTAAATAATTTTCCGCCACCCCTTCCCGAAAACGACCAATATTAGAATTGAATTCACAGTTTTTGGAGTTGTTGAGATTAATAAGTGACAGTTTTAATCCAATTCAACTTCAAGGTCATACTCCACTCCCCAGGGAAGGGGGGAGATTTTAAAAGTAATCCAAAACGACAGATATTAGTGTTGAATTCATAGTTTCCGAGATCGCTGAGTTTAACTATATCAGTTTTCATGATGTTCAAGCTCATCCTTACCCCTTTGAGTTGGGAGGGGAGGGAGAAGAGGTTGATTTTTTTTAAATGATCAGATAACTTAGCTAATTAGTAACTACCGTAATTAAACACATTAATATATTTCTCGCGCTTGCGCGGGACTCTGCGGGTTGCTAGTCTTAAATATTACTTTATTGTGAATCTTTTTTAAAAAATCCAAAATTTTGCCGCCCCCTAAATTCTGCCGTCCTGTGCTCGAGCACAGAATAGCACTTACCTATTGCAGGTTTCAGATAAGAAACGACATGGCCTTCAGTTGGCTTCACACGGCGTCCGATTGGCATTGAGCGGTGTTGACAGTTCGCGACAAGCAGTTCTGCAGGCTGTCTTCTCGCGCTACTGCGAATCTTGACAATATCACAGGCGCTACTTAGGAATATTGTACTAGCACATTAACTGCTCGCTTTACCAAGTAGAGAAAAGAATTACAAACAAATACGTGAAAACTACATCTTTCTATGTCAACTGGTTGTCATGATAGACGCTTTGAAAGGTTTCCATATAAAACAATTAGTAAAAGGAGCGTTGAGTCCCGCGTCTAATTTCCAGTGGATTTTGTTTCGATTTGCAAATAGAACTCACAACTTTTATTACAGGATAATTAGGGGTGTAGCCAGCAGGTTGTTCTAGAAGAACATTACTTTCAGGGGGAGGCAAGCTTTTCACATATTAAAAGCAGAACAAATTACCTCTTTTACAACATGAAAGCATTTTAACTCACCACACATACATACATACTATGCGCATATTATATTTTCACAATGCTTCCTTATCAAAAGACGGATCTTGACAGTACTGAAGTTAAAAACCGGAGTGTAAAAGATGAATCAATAAGCTATTCATAAGAAAATAAATGCTGTTTATAGCAGTATGTTTGTCTGACTTTGTGTTCATGTAGGTTAAAATACTAAAGGGAAAAAACTCTAAAAAAAATATTAACTCCGATATTATTATGCAATAATATAGTAGTGAGTTCACAGTGCACCCAGTTAGGGAAATGAGAATATAAAGCATACGATTAATTTTAGTTGTTTCAATTAGGTATAGAATCCATATTGATGATTGATTTTTTTTAAATTTTCATATTTTATTATAAAGTCCTTCATTTGCAAAATAAGTTTATTAAACATATAGCAGACGAACCTCATTTTGGAACTGGAAATAGTTCGGAAAGACAGAGCCCCCTTTTCACCCGTGGCTACATACCTTTGCAATCTGATTCATATACTATATATACGCCTAACATCGTAAGAATAAAACATGGGAAGTTTGTAATTTATTTTGAAATTTACTTCAAGAAAACCCTTTCTTATTCGACAGAAGGAACGCAGTATGTTTTCTTTTTTTCTTTCACGTTCCACTGCCTTATTATGTGCGACTTTTAACATCCTTTTTTCTCCTCTATAAGGGAATCAAAAGCATCAGGCGTCTGAATGGTGTCATAAATTATCGTAACACAAAACAAACTCGAGCATATCGAGTTGCTTAGGAATCAGATGGATTACTTTCGTGGCACCTACACCAAGCCCAGGCGTGCTACTTGTTATGAAAACGGAGAAGAAAACAAAGGGGCTAGTTGTGTAGGAACTAACGTAAGAGAATTCATCAGTCTCTCGTTGCTTTCTTTCGTGGTAGTTCGTTTATTCTCCAAAATTATAGTTGACAATGTCTTTAAGCAAACCGAGTACAGCAGAAGTTTTATTTTCTGTCTTCCTTTTTTCTTTTTCTTTCAAATGCTACGAAGTCAAGCTCGAAGAATTATTTTTTGTGTTTACAGTTTTTGGAACCCATAAAAATAAATTTACAAGACTTAGATTCAAACAAAGACGAAATATTAACTGACATAGATGATAGTGAAAGTAGTGTTGAAGACAAGTGTTTAACATTTCCACTGGAAAAGTTAACATGTAAGTAATTTAGTTGCTATATATACTTCTAGGATGTACAGTCAAAATTCTTGAGTTTGCTGGAATAGTACATTTACATTGTGAATAATGTTGCCAATGTATGTGTCATAATCTCAACTGGAGGAAGAGCGAGAAGGGAAAAGGGAGTCCGAAATCCGGCAACACCGCGAGGAATATCGTGCTCCATTGGCCACTGCCCGTGATGCTTTACATCTGAAACACACAGTAAATACGGGTATGCAAATACCCAAACTCTTCCTGGTTTCCTTTTGTATATCAGACAAATGCTGAGACCGGCACTTACAAAAGCTCGAGCCACTTTCTTCTTCATTTTATGTCATAAAATGTAAGCCGGTATTTGGACTTGAGATAAAAGTATACCTGCAAGATGCCAACGAAGGGAACAATGTGCACTCTAGTCTAATGGCATTTTGATGTTATGACATGTTCAACAATCGCAAGTTTTCTCATCTTTCTACATATGAATTTATACATAATAATAATTAATAATGTCCTCAGCTAAATTGATTATCCATAAAAGCATTATGACACAATTAAAACAGATAAATGCAAAACATTTTCAAAAAAAAAAAAAAATCCTACAAAAAATAAATATTTCTTGATCCCGCTCGTGTGGTAAGAAAGTTCTTTAGGGAGCTCTTCTATTGCACTTATTAGACATAGCTGTACGTCAGATCGTTGCACGAGTTTTGCTCTACCTTAAGTTCCTCTTAGTTATTTTATACTCATGGCCTATCCCAGGCCCGTATCCAAGGGGGCCAGAACAGCCGGCCCTCCTAAATTTTTACTGTCCCCATAAAGTTTTCACGATAGGCTTGCAAATGAACTATGATATGGTGATGAACTATAATATGGTTGGATCGGGCCCTTCTAACTTCTACCGGGGACCCCCTACATTTTTTGGGCTGGCTACTGGCCTGGTCTTTCCCTTTAGTTATGATTTAGTATAGAGTTGAGGAACTCTGGTTTTGTGTGAGCCGCAAACAACATAACCTAAAAAGATGAACTCCAAATAGTTTTCTAATTACTTTTCGTTAATCATTTTTAATTGCTAATTACTTTTCGTTAAGTGCTATGAGAAAGTTTTGGAGCTATAACAATAATAGCTAATTCCTTTAGGTAATAAGCCATGATGATATTCTTCTTCAGGAAGAAGGCTAGGAAATTAACAAACGGGTAATCACCACGAATTTTTAAGTTAAAACCAGTTTAAATAATAATAATAATAATAATAATAATAATTTGTTTGAGTCGATAATGAACGCTAGATGCAAGAAGTATAAATTCAATGGTGATGCGAGGTAAATTGATTTATAATTTTATTTTCTGGCTATGGAAGTATCGAGACTGAAAAAAGTGTCAAATAATTTGTATTTATTTTTTTCAAACAATCTCTCCAGATTCTCCCTGTAGTCTAATAAATTAAACTATAGCGAAATGAGTAACGTATTTACTCTCAAATACAATATATTCATTGATAAGTTTTTCAAACGCTATTTTTTCGTCCTTCATTTTAAAGACTAAGACGGAATTTCTCTGCTCTTTAACTGCTGGCTAGCCATGTGGCAGGTGTCACTGAAGCTTGATTTACATCATCTCAGTGGCGTAGCAGCTGCCCCCGCAACCCCCGCAGTGCGGGGGGGCCCCGAGGTATAGGGGGCCCCAAAGTCTTGCTACGAATAAAGATTTAAAGAAGTAGAACTTCAATCTTACTTCTATCGGCTTTAAAACTAGGGCCCCTTCTCTATATTTTGCGGGAGGGCCCGCAAAAGTGTGCTACGCCACTGCGATCATCTCTTCCCTCCAAATGATCAGAAGGGAACATTTTTTTTTGATTTTCACACAAACATGGCATTCACCGTATTCCTGACAACTCTGAAGAAATGTTTGCTTTTGGAGACTAATAAACTATCGTAGAAGTTTACAGAGGGCAACAACTACACTCTCCGTTCCCCGCTTCCTCACCCCGAACTTGTATTCTTCTTTGAAGGAGACATTACGTACATAATTTCTTTCAGAATAGAACAGCCTTTGAAACGGTACCATTCATATGTCTCCATCTGAGACGGGAAAAGCACGATAAAGCTAATTTTTGTTTAAAATATTAAAAAAAAAAAAAAAGTCCCTCTGGACCCCGCTGTTTCCACGCAGAGATCTGAAAACATCTGAAAATTATTAAGGGGTGCACTGAACGAGTGTGCAAAATTTCAGTTTTCTGAATGCAAAATGTAACCCTCCAAAATAATAATAATACGCATAACAAAAAATGTACGTCATCACACACTATACCTCAACGCAGAAAGACGTGAAACCATATATAACGTGTTCTAAAATGCCTCCAGTCTTGAAGAGAATGAAATAAAAAGACTTATTGGTACTTTTTTAATCGAATAATGATGATTCTTCCCTATCACCTAAAAATAGGTAATATAATTTAAAGGGTTAAGCGTTAAGGAAAAAGTACAGCAACGTTCCTTTTTTCACAGTTACTGATATTTAGCAGGGGCCTATTTTTAAAAACTCAGAACTAGCTTGCGGCATGGAATACATAAATTTCGCCTGAAGTTATAAAATTAATAAAACAAAAAAAAGGGGGGAGGGATAGGACCCCTCTAAATACGCCCTATTAACTAGGAACAAACAGACACGCACAAAAAAGAATTTTCGTCTTAAATGTCGATGGTAATTTCCCCGTTGGAATAGTTAACGATTTTAAAACCCAAACCCAATGTTACGAAAAGAAGAATTGCTCCGTTACCTGTTCAAAACGGGATTTTCCCTAATCATCCTCTGCATGACACTTGTTTTCATACTATACTGTACATCTTGATCATATGTTATATATAATCAAGATTGATTTCTTTGTTTCTCCTTGTATAGTTTAACATGTCTTCAGCATTCTTGCTTGTTTATTTTATATGTAATAAATTTCATTTTCACTTTTAATGTTTTATTTTCTGTATTGTTCTATATGTCGGTAATTCTTTAACGTGCCTAAGTGTATATCCTTTTTATTCGCGTCGTATAAAAAAAAAAAAAAAAAAAAAAAAAAAAAAAAAAAAAACACTCCGACTCTAAAAGAAAAATGTAAATGGTTGAGTGGAAGAAAAGGTTATGCCTTAACTCCGCAATTTTAAATAATAAATACATTTGAGTTTCATTGTATTATGATTAACTTCCATAATCGAAATAACAGAACAGAAACGGGATTTTTACTTATTTTCACTTTAAATTAATTTATTTCGGAATTCGATTTAAATCAACGATTTTTATTTAAAAAATCAAGTGATTTAAATCAATCCACCCTGGGCAGCCAATGTGTTAAAGATTAGTGTCCTTTCAGCATCAGGCCTATATGAGACGTGGATCCACAGTTGAAGTGGAATCTGAACCAGCATATGGGTTTACACATTTTTAATACTATCGCAACAGGAATCCAACCCGGGCCCCATGCACTAACGCATGACCTGTAGCAACTGGACAAGTGGGGAGTACCTAGGGTTCCTTGCATTAGCACAAATGTTAACTTTACACTCGATACACTGTTCAATAGGATAATGATAGGCTGATTAATATTTGCTACGAGGAACTAAGGACAAATTCAAGCGTTGGTTTGGATTTCTTGAATATCTAACGAAAATGCTAACTATAAAGACACTTTTTTATATTAGTATTATTACAGGGTTCATACTGATCTCGTGAAATCTATTTCCCTGACTTTTCCTGGCCTTTGGTAGGAAATTCCCTGACTTTCATGACAGGTGTCGGATGACGTTTACACATAAATAAGAAATAAATAACGGTAAAAATTTATATATGAAAACATGTATTCTACAGAGACGAATAGTAATCAATTGCTCATATGTACATTCCACTTATCTCCCATAAATAAGTAATATAATGGTTGTCTAAGCTGAAATTGGTGTACAATTTATGTAGAAAAAGTATATTTTATAAAATTTCCCTGAGTTTCCCTAACCTGCACCATTTTTCCCGAGTTTTCCCTGACTTCCCTAACCAGTAAGAACCCTGTATTAAATTCATGAAAACTCGAAAAATGAGGAAACAGAACTCATGGAAAGAAGTTCATTTTGACGTACAAACAGGACTATAATGAATATTAAATAATCTGAAAGATATTGATAGTAAGAAGTCAAAAGGAGCAGTGACAGCTTCATTAATGTGTTGAGAAATGAACACAGAACAAAGAAATATTGCAATATTAAACCAGATTGCTACAGCTAACTTACCTATACGGAATTACTTGATTTTGGATAACATGAATTGTTACTATATTGCATTATTTTATAATTAATGCAAGATTACGATTACTATACGAATAAGCTTGAGAATGAATCAAGAGCGGTTTTACATCATGACTTGAATTAAATTTTATTACATAGCATGTTGAATATACTACACGATATCATTCCAGTGTGTATTTATAACAATGCTGACACAAAATATATACAATAAAACCTCTGTATAAAGAAATCAATGCTTATTTTTATTCGTTTTTAGATTCTAGTACGTTGTCTATATTTACAATAATCTACATTACATCAATATGTTGCAGTCTGTACAAGTAAATTCTCACTATTATCGTCAACGAACCTACTTTTTCATGTATATACAGGAATGTACAATACATAATACCTAGAACAATGGCAGTTATCAACACATCTAGAAATGACAGTATTTCACAGATAAATGTTTATTGGTCACTTTGAGACACAACTGCAAGTCATGGGATAGCATTAAATTCATAGTATATATATATAATAAAAGTTACCTATTCACCCGTTTTTTGGTACCTTCAATGAAGGTAAGATTATATATATATATTCGAATACACTCACACAAGAACACTTAACGTTTTGTTTAGCCCATAAGTTGACACAGAGTTCTCAAAATCGAAACACCAATCATTCATTTCGACATTAATAGTAGATGTTTCTACGCTACAAGTTGAAAGTAAGATACTATTTTTTTTTATTATTATTTTATTTTTTGTGCTATGTGACAGCTTAACTTTCAAATATATTAACAAGAGACCAGCAGCACAAATCTGTCAAACAGCAACGTACGAATAAAACACTGCAATCCTGTATATTTTACGAGCAATATAATTTTTTCTTGTTGTCACTCACTGCCATTCTCAAAACATTAATCATGTAATGAATACAAACAGGGGACATACTTTATTCTTTCTCTGAATAAAATTTGAACTGCAATCAACAGACATAGATAAGCGCATTTTTTAAAATTTTTAATTACGACTGTTAACCTGTATTGCACACTTACAATCCACAATAAAACTTCAATAACTCTTCTTCTTGAACAAGTAGTGCAGGTTTTCTTTATATATTTACTCTTTTCGTGCATAAATTTGCACATACATACATACATACATACACACACACACACATACGCGCACATTTACACCAACACGCTTTCTCTTTCTATTCCAGAAAATCTGAAACGTACTGCCAACAAAATTATTATTATTATTTTTACATTAACGTATAAAATTATGCTACTTGGATATGTCTGAGTGCTTAACATCGTATAGTAGGTCTATGATCGAGATGTATAACATTATCAACCGTTACCTTAGTACTGAAATAATGCATGCAGATACATGGCCATTCATTACGCATATATGGCTAGAACACAAGAATTGCGGTGTCTCAAGCGTGGTCATATATACGAGGCGGGTTCGGAAAGTAACCTTCGATTGGTCATTGTGCGTAATGCAGTGGGGCAGCGCTACTATCTTTGCATATATGTGCGCGGTAGATCAGTCTGCATCCAGCCATGGTCGAGTGACAGTTGTCTGATCACTAATTCCACTTCTATAGTGTCTAAAAATGTGTTCTGCAATAGAAAACACCGCGAAGTACGAGCTGTTATATTTTTTCTTACGGCAAAACAATACTCGGCAGCAGTTATTCATCGGGAACTTTGTGTCGTGTATGGACCAAATGTGATGAGTGAAAGAGTTGTTCGTGAATGGGTTCTTCATTTAAAAGTGGATGAACAAACATTCATAACGAAGAGAGGAAACGCAGGCCATCAGTGGTCATTGATGAACTCGTTCAGAAAATTGATGGAAAAGTTCGTGAAATCACAATCTCGGAGCTTTCCGATGAATTTCCACAAATTTCCAGGACGTAGTGACATAGAAGCTACAGGCTAGCTTAAAGCACAGGCGGGATATTTTTATGTTGATGCAATTTCTAAGATAGTGCAGAGAGATGATAGTACTTGAACGTTTATGGGAACTACATTGAAAAGTAGAGTAAAGTAGTTGTTTTCAGATATATATACAATAAATTATTCTTATTTACTTTGATGTTTCTTTTTTGACCAATCCGAAATTATTTTCCGAACGGCCTCGTAAAAGAAAGGAATTAAGTGGGAATACAATGGATGGAAATTAAGCTGGTTGCTTCATTGGTTCAAAGTTTACAGTCTTCTTAGCACCAAGGATACATGAGACGTGGACCTACAGTGCAAGATTAAATCCAACCACCATAATGCGTTCAAATTTCAATTCTCACACCGAAACTCGAACCCGACACGCTGTTTACCGAGGGGGTGCGCCATAGCCAGTAGATCTGTGGGAAAGTCATGGGAGCTAAGAAAAAAGATAAATGAATACATTTCATACAGAATGGGCTACGAAAGAGCATCCCGACGAACGACAACTGACGGGGAAGGGATGGATCATGTGCTTCATGGAAGGGGAGTTCTTACGTAGTAATGCACGGCCCAATCTTCTATGAAGCGAACTTAATGATGTTAATGTTCTATTCATATTCCATATTCTGGCAGGGCCACTATAGTGTAAATAGTTGATTACTATATATCTTATTCCAGTAAATACATTTCCTTAGTTGAATCTTGACAACGCTGATGTTTAATACAATTTTCTAAACAACTGATAATAATTAGAGAAGCAAAAGTACGTACCAACCTTCTGAGTTTACTGGATAATGAGATGAAATTCTTTTTAGTTTTACGTCCCACACGTATGCCGTGTTGGCTAAAGGAGACGGTGATGATACAAATTAACGAAATGGTGGAATGAAGAAAGTTGGAGGAAATAGGAGAACTCCGAGAAAACCCAGCACATGGTGTCTGTCCACCACAAAATTCACTTGGCACGAGCTGGAATCGAACCAAGGACCCCATGCATCATAGATGAATGCTCTACCACGGAGCCACCACGGCCCTTTTTCAGTTTATTGACAAAATACGAGGACTTCTATGGTTTTCTTGAGTATACAAACAAAAAGTCTGAAGATTTTTTAAAGCTGTCAGATCATGGAAAAGAATAAAAGAAGAAAATCCAAATAAAACCTGCTACCGAATTCAGTTCTACATATTGGATGACAATTTTTCCTTACAACCTTTCTCGGGTCCCCAAGAGTCCGCAGATCACAGATTGGGAAACACTGTTATAGGGCTTTTGTCCAGAACTATACGTTATTCTGATTTTGTACAATTAACTTATACTAGTAGTTCATACTCAGTTGAAACGAATATAAATATAGACCCTTCATGACAACTTGTATGCTATTTTTCTTTTCCCACCCCATTTAATGAGACATTTATCGAAATCGACTTTAAATCTAGAAATGAATACACGCAAGTGAGCGTGTTTATTCATATTATGCTTTAAACCTCTTACCTACCTACCTCGAAATGGTTCGACCGCAATCCATCTGAAATAATAAGCGCGTATTAAAAATTCACAGTTTTCGAACATTTATAAAGTAAGTCATTTGATTGCTTATAGTATACTATTATTTTACTAGCGTTGTGTGTGTGAAACTGTTTTCAGTTTTTCCCATACGTATATATACGAGGAGGGTAAATGTATCTATCATCCTCGACCGATTTTAACTACATGCGATAAAAATTACGTCTTCAGCTTAAAAAACAGATTGTTTTATGAAAATCCAATTATTTTAACGAAAGTAAAAGAACATGTTCTTTTCTGTTTCTGGTAGGAGTAGGTGAGTATTACCAATTCTAACAACCAGGCAACAAGAGGACTGAAAGTCTCAAAGAAATCGCAACACCTTCTCGTTAGTATATAAAAGAACGTGTGTGTGTGTGTGTGTCATCAAACACAGAACTAGCAGTTTTTTTTTAAACGATAGATCTTCACCATATCTAATCGGGTGCAAAGCCATTTTTTCAATTTTTGATTCGGAGGGAAGAATTGGGAGTCATACGTTCCGAAAGTTCAACAAAGTACTCTGTTGTGTTGTATGTTGCATACTGTTCAGTCCATGCGAAGAACGGACATTTCTGCTAGTGTTTTCAATAAAGTTGAATAATTTTTGGGGAAAAATCGTGGAAAAACTGTTTTATTATTACATTATGTACAGCTCGAATTTTCAAGTGGTAGCTGATCTTGTTTAATTTTAACTTTAAACAATAGGCTTGGTCGAAGAGCCTTGAAAGAAAACACACACCAACTTTCATTGGAATTAGATAATTTTTACGAACAATGTTGAGGAGCAGTCACCACACAGATATTTCGAATAGCTAAGAGTATTCCCATTTCACAGAATATAGTCCTGTATTTGATTTTATTATTACAATAGGAAAAATACTATGTTCCGTGTTTAAAACAATTAGTTTGTTAGTTTTATTTTTTATTTATTTATTTTTTACTTTCTGCGCTGGGACATAGATATTATTTTGCTTCTACTTAAGTATCAAAAATACAGCAAGTTTATATTCCATGAAACAGATACATGAAGGTATTAACCAATGTGCGGTACTACGGATTTTATTTGGATCTTGAGTTTATGAGAAGATGTGTATCTTCAAAACAACTCAAAAAGTTTTTACGGTGTCCTTTTCTATATGTCGTCTATAATGTTCACCGATAACTATCTTCAAAAACTACCAACATTTCTCGGACTGTCATCGGTGCGGAGAAGAAGTTTCAAATTGGGGTCCAAATTCATTCCATGGTACATGTTTAAATGTTACTTTGAATTTCCTTCTTGTTATTTTATCTTAATAAAATTAAGATGTTTAGTATCTTGAGAAAAGAAAGAAAAAATAAAGTACATTATAATAAACTACTGAATGAATGTATTATTTATAATATTTTATTTACTCTTAATACAGCTTTATATAAAATAAAAATGCCTGAAGCATGATAAAACAATTAATCATCTTGTTCAGCAATTTACGTAACAAGTTTTATTCCTTTCTGCCCCTCTTTAGGAATTTCTGCATGAGAGTCCAATGGTATAGTTGAGACGTTATTCTCATGTCCACTTTCAGAAACTCAATACTTCAGTCCCTTTTTCTCGTAACCACAAAACAAAACTCAAATGATGTCAATAATCAACTCTTCCAACGGCACAACCTATCCTTCAATGTGCTTTTTGACTTCCCAAACCAACCGAGTGAAACTCTTAAAAATAAATAAAGTTCATTCCAATCTAATATGGAAACGAGCATAGTATTTTTAATTTTGTTAAATTTTCAAGGTTGTAAAGTTATGAAGATACTTTTCTTTCTTGAGTGTTATAATATTGTTTAATTTTCGAAAACTTAAAGTAAATTTAAAAAAAAAAAATGGCTGAATAAAAGTCTATGACCTGAAGACGCAATCACACACATACCCACACTCGTACCAAAACAAAATCGAAAGAAATGTGCAAAAAATATGGAACCAAGAAAATCGTCAGCCTTATCGACTGCCTTGGACGCAATCATAAATACGCCCCTCACTGAGTTCGATGATATTTTGCAACCCCTACAGTGCGGCAGGGGAGACTGGAGAACAATTGTACACGAGGACAGCGTATAGACTATACATATTTTTATATTTTTTACCTAAGAGTTAAAAAGAGAAATCTTTCAGTTTTACGCCCCACAGTTATTCCGGCTAAGCCGAAGAAGACGGGGATGATGAAATCTGAATGCAATAGTGGAATGAATAAAGTAGGAGGAAACGGGAGAACCCGAGTAAACCCACGCACAAGGTGTTTGTCCACCACAAAGAACACACGAGTTAAATATAGGCTAGAAAATATATTAAGACGAACATCTTTGGCACTACAGTCCACGAGAAGTTACGGATGATCAGATAAAAGATGTAGTAATACTGCTTTTAAATAATTCTCTACAGCAACTTAACGAGACAAACATAAAACTTACATGCAACATATAACTTTTTATTCTACACCTTGCTGCCTTTTTCGTTTTCAATCTAAGTTTAGATGAATTCTGTCCTTTTTTTTTGTGCAGAGTAACACACACCAGTAAATACTTATTTCCTTACAAATAACTGTAATTAATGATTACACAACAAATAAAGAAATAAAAATGTGCTATCGACCACCGACAGCAAGAAAAATTAATGCGTATATTTTATTAAATTTATAATTGACTTTTGGTGATAAAACATAATAGTTGGCAACTATGTGCATGCTCGTTTAGCACATGACTTCTCTTCGACGCCACAAACTGACTTTTCTTGTGAATGTGTGTGTGCAAAGCAGAGATTCTTTGTTTCAAAGATGATGAAACTTCCGGTTGAATAGCTTCGAGAAAGTTCTAGAAGCTACTAGACTATTTCGTACTTCCGGTGATTTTCTAAAATGAGTGGTGATTGGACAACTTTTCAAAAACTGACCAATCGGAAACTATGTTACGTCCTAAGTGCATTCTGTACACATGCTTTGTGTGTTCAGGAGGGACGCTCAGCAATCGGGATGGAGGACCCAATGGGTGCGTGACGCGACCCGATTCAATGACACAGTTTTTCAGTGAAACTTCATTTTATTAAAAGCATCGTGATTTGAACAATATGTATAAAAAAGTTTAACGTGTGTAAATGATTTCTGGAAGTAACGATCGTCATATTAAACAAGACGACTCGAAATTTATGCAATTGGTTCCATTAGAGCTCTGCAAGTCCAGAGGAACGACAAGGTGGCCACTACCATTTTTGAGGACAATGTGATGTAAGTAAATGTGAATTAAAATAATAGGAGCAATCAGGAAAATAAGCTTCGCGAGCATTGACATCAAGTTTGCCTAATTCAGGAACTTATCGACGGAATGCAGAAGTGATTCTAGCTTTGGGATTGTGTTTTACCCGCCAGGTATCTCGTATTGCCATTAAATAGTGAACTTCGAATTAAAAAAAAAAAGAAAAAGAATTGATAACAAACGTAAACTTACAACGCAAACGGTCACAATCCATTAAAACGCATGCGTATAATTATATTATGTAAACATTTTCAGTTCTATTTTTTTTACATGTTGTTTAGCTAGATAGGGAATTCCAAAGTACTATTTTGAAAAATTATTGTTTATTTGATGTCATTGATGAGAGTGTTGTTTTAGTGATGTAAATGATTAATACTTATTGTTCATTCCAGCTCAGATATATGTTAGTATTCAAACTTCCCGTGTAAAACCAGTGCATGTAAAGTTATTAATTTTGCTTTCTGTTAAATATGAACGATTGATATCTAAGTCCCAGTGTTTCAATTGTTTGCCAGATATTTCTTTTTTTTTTTTTTTGTGATTGTTTTTAGTGCTGAACAGAGACGCGAGAACAGGTTGCGGAATGTACATGATTTTAATTATATTTATGTAGTGAACTATCCCTCGCGCCAAACTTCCAGTTAGATAAGAAAGGTTTAAGTCGATATTTTTATTTGCTAATTTTTATATTCGGATAGTTCGGACGCAGCCAAACACGTTGCCACCAACTCTTCCGCTTGAGTCTTTCCCAAGCTCAGGGGAAAGTTGGCAAAACATGCGTATACTTCCCGGTGGAAGGGATGATTGGGAAAATTTCTAGTTCAAAATTAGTGTAAACGAGAGACGTAAATAAGCTTGTACGATCCCCCTTTCACCAAGGCGATAGTATATTTAATTGGTGCCGAAACTAACCCGGGACAGATTGATAATAGCATACTTAATTGGCGTTGCCTTCCCAGGAAGATATAGTTACTTGATCCAGAAACCAACTTGGGACAGATTCATAATACGGTGACCTTGTTTATTCTTATTCTGCACTGGTATTAATAAGTACAAAAGTAAAATCCGCGACCAATTTGTGCATTGCTTCAGAGTGTCTTACTTTTAAATAATTTGTTGTTAATTGTGTGTTTTATTATGTTTGTGTTTCTGTAGAGAAATCATTAGCAACCAATAGAGTGCATTCTTAGTTTGAATTAGGGAAATTATTAGCTTTCTTTAGTTACTGATTATTGAATCTGTACAAAATGTCAGAGTCTGAGAAATTAAAGGATATGTTTACAGCATTGTCTAAAAAGGCAGTCCGCACAGATTAATGATATGGTCGTGAGTTCGAAACCAGATCAGATCGAAAGTGTTGGTAGTGTAAAGGAAAATGGTACTAGTTACTAGTTTGAGGGGAAATCTTAGAAAATGGAAGTCAACATTAAACGCTTGAAAGAATCCAAAGTTCAGTTGTGAGTTTGTTTTTGTTTTTGAAAAAAAAAAGAAGTAAAACAAAATGAGGTCATTTGCAGTGTTCATAGATGAAAGTCTTTGCGATATACATTTAGACAAGAGTGAAGAAAATAACTATGTCACTTGGCGTAGAATTCATTTGTCAAAAAGCTTTGAGCCATTAGGTAAAGACCAAAATACGAATGTTCCGAAGAAAGTTACATTTACGGTACACAGTTGGCCATTTATATTTAACGTTACGGCGGAAGTGCGAACAGATGATCGAAGGAGAATTATAGTAATAGGTAGGCGTACACTGCAAGAATTACAGTCTCTTTTAGAACGATATCAGGAAATAGGTGATTCGCGGTATGATCAATCGTTGCACGAACAAATTGTGAAAGAGCTTGAAAGTGAACCCGGTAGGCGTAAGAAACAAAAGACTACGAATAAGCAATCAGCTGATTCATCCAAAGTAGATGCATGCAAGCAGCCGTCATGTAGGTCAGTATCATCGACTCACCCCACAGCCGCAAGTGAACTGAAAGTATGGAATAGACATGCGTTTTATGATTTTGAGTTTACGAATTTTGAAAGATGTTGGGAATTAATACCACCGTTGAAAAGCGAACCGCAGTATGCGCGAGTAAGCTTAGTAGATGATTCATGTCAGGAAACATATGAGATCTTATCTCCCGTCGAAATTCAGTCACCACCGTTAAGTGTCAAACAGTCGAATAGTTGTGAAAGTAGGTCAATTGAGTCTGAACGCTCAGAAAGCAAAAAGAATTCAGTGGACAATTTTGTAGAACAAGCGCGAGCTAAAGTCAACTTCGTCGAAAATAATTGTACGGAGCGATGTCAGATTTCTACACCTATAGTTATTGAACCACCACCTTCAATAGTACAGCAGGCTAGTGTTAGTGTAATTTCAAGCGTAGAGTACGAAGTGGCAGATGATTTGGAAATTGAAACTCCCGTGTACGCAAAAGCTCAGGTTACAGAAGAGAAGTATGAGTTATTTAAAGATCATGTTGTATTAGAAAATAATTGTTTGTTTACACCGGAAGTTGTAGTTCAGGGAAATAGTGTTTGCGAAAATTTTGAATACGATTCTAATAAACATCTTTGCGTAATGGCGAAAGAATTGTTTTGCGAGGCCGAACAGGAAATTAATGAGTCGCGTGAAATGTTTGAAGAAAAGTCGACGATAAACATATGTGAGGAAAAACGAGAGAAAGTAGGCAATACAGAGATAGTAATCAATCACGATTCAATGCGAGCATCTGTAGGCAGACAGATTTTAGATGTAGTTGCAGTGCCGGCGAAAGATGCCGATGAATTATATAAAACGAATGGTAGCGTAGTGGAAGCGCGTACCCACCCTCTCGGAAACGCCAGCGAAGGCTTGAGAGTTAAGTTGTTATTTTTCTGCGATGTTGAAAATTTAATGTTGTATTTGTGTTGCGAGCGAATTGTTTTGCGTGATTCTACAACTACATATGCGTCTGTAGTACCGTATCTGTCTTTCAGTGTGAGTTACGTCTTTTTATTGCAATTCGATTCTGTCCTCATCGACTTTAAGTTTCGTGGTGCAGGTCAACAACTTCAAGTGAAGAGTTTGAAATGTAAGCCCGCAAAGAGAATTATGTTTTGCATAGTCAGTGGTTCTTGTGTAATTAATTCGCCAGTACTCTTACCCGTAACCAGGCAAGAAAATAACACTGTCCGTAAAAGTAGATTGGAAAATAAACGCGCACTAGCAAAAAGAGTCAAGTGCAAGAATCCGACACAAATGAAAGGCAAGGCAGTACGGAGTAATCAATCGAGTTTTCGTAGTATGTTAATCCGAAATAAAAGGTTGTCTCGACGTATAATTAGTAAGATCAGGGTTTGTAGGCGTAACAGTAGTAATAGACAAGTGAGCCATGAGTGTAGTAAAGTCAATTTCTTTGCGCGTGCAAATTTTAAAGTTAGTGTCATGCCGCCGCGAACGAACGAAAAGAGAAAACTTGACCATGCAAATAAACTCAAAGTAAAACAGTCGTTCGTTTTTGATGACTCGAATATTCGTCAGCTTAGCCCCAAAAGGTGCGCGCAAGGTAAACGAACAAATAACAAACATGTGCTAGATGGTGAGTTCAGAACGAATGAAAAACGCGTTAGTAGGCATACTCCGAAACAAATCAAGCGCAATTCCAAACGAACCAGACATAAGTTAAAGTTAAAATGTAAGCGAGCCCATCCCGAATTAAACATCCAAATTATAAAAACACCGACTCGGAGAAATTTTAAGAAATGCAAGCGCAGTCAGTTATTCGTGCAAGGTACCATTAGGCATGGCAGATCCAACCACTGCAAACGTAAACGTGCCCTCGCGTGGAAATTCAATAAGCTTGTAGTAAGAGGGAAAAAAGGTTCGAGAATTAGGAAAAACAATTGGAGAAGTGTTCGTAAGCGTGAAAAAGTACAGTCATACAAGTGTAATCGGCATCGATGGAAAATGAAAGGGTTAGTGTGATTGAAGTGTAAACTTGCCCCGAATTTGAACTGAATCCCGAAAAGAGACATGAAATAAAGCAGTTATGACTAATTTTTCCAGTGGATTACAATTGCCCGTTGAAAAAAAAAAAAAAAAAAAAAAAAAAAAAAAAAAAAAAAAAAGAAAAAGTCAGGAACCCCACCAATCCGTATGTTTAGGGATTTCTCTTACAGCTTACCAAAGAAGACCATCCATCCAGCCAGCCATATTTTTCACCATTACAACAGGTACGTGAGATAATAAATGTGTGCTTAATAAAATTTTATTTCAGGATTAATTCCAGTTGAGGATGACCAGGAGAAAGAAAAGGGATCTAGGAAGGATGATTAAGGAAAAGGAGAGGTAAAGATAAATTGAAATTAGTTCGCGAATGTATTTTGATTCAAAATTTTATAAACACAACCCATTTTCCAACCATTATTATTTCGTGTGGACGCTACCACACTCACGAAATTTTAAATGATTTGTTTGTGTATTTGTGTTTATTTCAGGATAAAAGGAGAGGAGGTCTGAATAAAGTTTCACCTATATCATTTTGTGTTGTTTTATTACCATAATACTAAAAAATGTGGATTTTGAAAAAAAAAAAAAAAAAAAAAAACCTGTTAACCCTGTTTAAAGCCATTAATAGGAATTTTAGAGATTGCTTAGGTACTCTTAGAGACTCTGATAGGATCTTTAGAGAACATATATCACAAATGAGAGTACATGCATACTTAAAATTATTTTGCAAACATTTTTTTGTCGTTTACTTTGTTGGCGGAAATATGTAAACACAATTGTATTTTGAAACATGTCTTGAAAAAAAAAAAAAAAAAAAAAAAAAAAATGTGTTCGTTCGTCGATGATTGTCTTTGTCATTGAATACATGTAAGAGTACAGTAAACCCACGAAATTCAATTGGTTATACATTGTAGTGTCAAAATTCTAAAAATATTATTAAATGTGATTGAAAAAAAATAATAATACAAAACAAGGTTGAAACTGTTAAACTTGATCACAAATTGATTCATACGAATAATTATTACACAAAGTCAATAGGTATTTATTATCACATTAATAAAGTTTAAGGTTTAGTAAAATTTAAAAGTAATAACGTTATAAAATAAGAAGAATGAAGAGGTCAGAATGTAATCTAACCCTTAGAGGCGTCACTACTATTCTCTTTCAAAATTACAGTGACGAAATCGGGTTAGCATCCGGTTGGGCCCTCAGCTAGTGTGTGAATTTGGCCTTTAGACACACACACTTCAAAATTCCCTTTCGGTCTGTGACATTTAATATATATATTTAAGGACAAGATATCTAGTTTGACGCTTAAAATTTTATATTTTATTAGATGTTCATTTTTCATTGACTAGAGAAAAACAATAAATTGTAACTGTTTGGATTTTAATCAAACCGATTCCTTCTTCTTTTCTTCGGGGTGCATCGTTTCCACAAAATAAAATAATGTATTATTTGTATGTAAAGGTAAAATGCGACAAGGCCATCATGTCGTTGGTGAAGGAATGTTATATTATTTTATGGATGCGATGGACCCAATAATCACCGATACAATTTGGTATCAACATATAAAATGTTTTTTTTAAATTAGGTAGTAATTACCTACAATAAATTTGGATCATAAAATTGGAATTGTAATAAAATTGGTTTATAAAAATGAAAGATATATATAATATATATATAGATTGGCCGTAATAATCAAAAATATTATCAACCTTGAAATTCATTAATGTCGGTAACTTTAAACAAAATTTGATAAGTGTTATTTTAAATTTTAAAAAGAAATTTATTCTCGGAAATGAAAAATGTGAATAATAATTGTTTAAAGTAGAATCAAGTAAACCACGGATATGTCATTTTAATTTTTTTTTAATGATGGTTGTTAAATGTAACAATTAATTCAGGATGTGAAAATTTTCCAATTTCCGTTCTTTTTAATCTTCCTTCTATGAAAAGAGTCTGTTGGTTCTTAATTGAACATTTTCAACCCACTGATAATCATAGTCAGGCTCGTAATGTTGGCCTCATTTACTTGTTTCGTTGAGGTTATTACAATCTTATTCTTTATTTCTCCACATTGAAAAAAAAAAAAATGGAAAAATTAAGCATGACACGTTTGTGCTGG
Source organism: Thermobia domestica (assembly GCF_964235325.1). Taxonomy (NCBI): domain Eukaryota; kingdom Metazoa; phylum Arthropoda; class Insecta; order Zygentoma; family Lepismatidae; genus Thermobia; species Thermobia domestica. The sequence goes on along the minus strand of NC_137463.1, from coordinate 34,385,245 downwards.
AAGCCGATTAGCGTTATCTTACGCATTTGTAATTCTATCAGTTTACTGGAAAATTGTCATTTCACGTCATGGATTATTGTAATGTTAGATTGGTGGATGATACACTCGATTGTGACTTTAATCTCGAAGGTGACTATATGGTGATGTCAGATTGGTGAATGATAAACTCGATTGTGACTTTAATCTCAAATATGACCATGTACCCGGATTTGATAAGTGCAATTCGCCAGTAAGGCCGCACAATCTTTAGTATCGGCTAGCGTTCCTTGAGAGAATATTTTGTAAACCTACTAATTTTGTAGGTAGGAGCGGGCCCAAAAATCATTAATAATTAGTGAGTGATTAATGATATTGAGATGCGGGACTGTGGTATCGAACTTTTCCTCCCCCAGGGTATTCTTCTTGTCCTTTTCATGTCTTTATTTTCTCGAAATACCTTCTATAGGTCTAGATACTGACAGTCCAATAGGGGTTGGAACAATTTACCCGATTATGACATAGCTGTAATGCTTGAAGCATTCAGCTGGGATGGGATTTGGATTTAGTGCAAGAGCGATTTATGTAAATCGTCGGGAAGTTCAGCGATCCCGCACACTCTAGCTATGAGAAACTAGTAAGCCAGCGCTCATTGATCTTCGGGATCAAATCATTAACCTATATTTTTGTTTAATTAATGGCTTACGACCTGTTTTGTCAACCAATGACACACAGGGTAGCGCTACGTCAGGCTTAATCGCCGTTTCACTCATACTTGTACATATGTACCTCAATGTTTGATAGTTTATTAGTTAAGTTACGCAAAGCAAGCTTGTATATGAATAGTTCAATTATCTGATACGTAAGGAACAAGATATAAAATAACAATAATAATAATAAGATTCAAATATCACGTATTGCATACAGAAATCATTAGTAATGTCAAACTTTGTAAGTCTTTTTGAGTATATTTACTTTGCATATTTAGTGAATAAATATAGGATTTGGATTTAATCATATACCATTTTATGTTCACATGTTAGGTTTTTTTTTTGTAAGGTTTTACAAATTTTGCATTCATAGTTTAAAAGTTACTGTGTTTTACTGTATGAAAAAAAAAATATATAAACTCATATATATACATATACAGAAATGCACATTACAGTAAATTTTGTTGAACTTTAATATAATATACTAATTTTTCAATCTTTCAATATAATTTGTATTACGTGTAATTTAGTCGTAATGATGCATACAATATTCCAATTAAGTAGGTTAACATTTTTTTTAATAAAACGTTCACGTATTAAGTAATAAATAGCCGAGTTATTTAGGGAATTAGCTTTGATACACATTTTTCACATTTTTATTTTTATTTACGATAGTTAAGACCAAAGGCACAAGCAATATGCCTTTTATACGAAAGAAAATCTTGTTTATTTTAATAACTAAAGATTTTTATAAAATGTTTTAATAACTTTTATAAAACATTATAATAATTTTACGAAATGTGCTATAGTATTTCTAATAATCAATGTCATATTATGTGTTGGTTCATATTGTTAGGTTCTTAAATAAATGTGATGTTTATTAGTAAATATATCGAAAAAAAAAAAAAAACATATGTAAGTAAGTTACTGAAGAAGGTTAGTTAGTAATGCTCGAAATATAGTTCAGTTCAATAATCATGCAGATATTATTGAATTAGATTTTCTTTTTTTTTTTCTTGTCGAACTTTTACATTTTTATTTTATTATCTATATTGGTTATCGAAAAAAAAAAAAGGGGAAGGTAACGGAGATACACAGATACATTTTCAAACTTTTGGCGCTAATTTTAAAGTAAATTTGTCTAAAAGCAAGGATACTAATTTGGAAAAAAAAAAAGGGGAAGAATAAATGAATAATTTCTTTTCGTCAACATAGTCAACAATCATTTGTTTTAGTGGGAATAAAATCAGTTTGTATTCTAAGTTTATTTTGATTATCGAGAAGTACGAGTGGTAATTGTAACGAATATGAGAGGTCAATGATTGCACAAGAATAATAATAGGTAACAAATTATCTGAGGCATAAGGCGAATATATAACGATGTTTGCAAATGGGTTCAAGAAATATTGTGGATATATATATATTTTTGCGTACCCTGTTGACAAAGTACGTCTGGAATAGCGATGTTATAATAAAATCAGGCTATGCTCTGATAGCAGTAGCAAGGCTATACTCTGATAGTAGTAGCGATGAAATGGTTTTATAAAAATGTTGTTTACCGAGGTTGACGTTGTGCCCTCGATGTAATTAAATGGGGATGTGATAAAAATGTGTTAATAAGAAAAACGTTAGAGATGATATTTCTTAAATACATGAACAGTTATGTAGCCTTAATGGATGCCGTCATATTGTTACAGAATAGTTAAACATTGTTAAGAACAAATTTTTGTTCTAAAGATCCTCTCAAATCTTGAACCACTTGATAGAACATATGAGAATAAGATCTATTGTGAAATATAACTTTTAGGATTGTTGAATTTTGTCCCACCAAATTGATAAGTGAAAGATTTTTTTTTTTAAGTTTAATAATGTTAAATTGTAATGACAAAGATTATTACATTGATAATATTTTTCATTTTAGACTGTATTGATTTCTTTTGAAATGCTCGAAAAAGATATCCGTACTGTTTGTGAAAAAAAAAAAAAAAAAAAAAAGAGAAAGGAGTTTTTCAAAACTTGTTTGTAGCCAATAAGTATTGAGGTTTATATATTGTAAAGCAATGCACAAATTCGATTCCGTTATTGATTCCATTTTAATTTCCGAATTCCGAATCCGTTTCCGATACGTTTCCAGTTAAAAAAAAAAAAAAAAAAAAAAAAAAAAAAAAAAAAAAAAAATGTGTCACGTATAATTTCGTTAGGTAGAAAGAATATTTCTTTTCATATAATCTTAAATTTTTACCCAAATGGGACTTGTATACTTGTTGAATAACGTTTTTGTAATGCTGTAGTGAATAGATTTTGTTAGTAGTGAATGTTCATAAAACATAAGCACACGGTGAGAAACCATAGTTTAGAATATCGAGTGAAAATTAACAAAATGGTAGAAAATTACATATTTTAATGAAAAGACATTAAAAGACAGAAAACATGTCTTCATAATTGTATAAAAAGTGACCGAAAAAAAAAAAGTGACCGAACATACAGGTGTAAAGACCTATCACTCAAAATAATAGCAAAGCATACAAAATAGTGCAAAATGGTGGTACTAGTGCTTCGTAAATAATGTTCCGTAAATAATACTCCTACAATAGTGACAACAATAAATAACCCCTACAAATTATACTGCCAATGTTCCACATACATCCCAAGTTGCTCCTACATAGTGTTACAGTGGCGTGTTCATCCCCACAAGGAAACATTGTGTTCATCGTTATTATAAAACAGTAAAATCAAACCATATACAGGGTGTATCAAATTTAAGGACCACAGATAAACATCGCAGGGTCCTTTGGCAATTTTGTGAATACAATATTGCCAATTCTCTGTGGGCGCCATTTGCTATCGACCACCGACAGCAAGAAAAATTAATGCGTATATTTTATTAAATTTATAATTGACTTTTGGTGATAAAACATAATAGTTGGCAACTATGTGCATGCTCGTTTAGCACATGACTTCTCTTCGACGCCACAAACTGACTTTTCTTGTGAATGTGTGTGTGCAAAGCAGAGATTCTTTGTTTCAAAGATGATGAAACTTCCGGTTGAATAGCTTCGAGAAAGTTCTAGAAGCTACTAGACTATTTCGTACTTCCGGTGATTTTCTAAAATGAGTGGTGATTGGACAACTTTTCAAAAACTGACCAATCGGAAACTATGTTACGTCCTAAGTGCATTCTGTACACATGCTTTGTGTGTTCAGGAGGGACGCTCAGCAATCGGGATGGAGGACCCAATGGGTGCGTGACGCGACCCGATTCAATGACACAGTTTTTCAGTGAAACTTCATTTTATTAAAAGCATCGTGATTTGAACAATATGTATAAAAAAGTTTAACGTGTGTAAATGATTTCTGGAAGTAACGATCGTCATATTAAACAAGAAGACTCGAAATTTATGCAATTGGTTCCATTAGAGCTCTGCAAGTCCAGAGGAACGACAAGGTGGCCACTACCATTTTTGAGGACAATGTGATGTAAGTAAATGTGAATTAAAATAATAGGAGCAATCAGGAAAATAAGCTTCGCGAGCATTGACATCAAGTTTGCCTAATTCAGGAACTTATCGACGGAATGCAGAAGTGATTCTAGCTTTGGGATTGTGTTTTACCCGCCAGGTATCTCGTATTGCCATTAAATAGTGAACTTCGAATTAAAAAAAAAAAGAAAAAGAATTGATAACAAACGTAAACTTACAACGCAAACGGTCACAATCCATTAAAACGCATGCGTATAATTATATTATGTAAACATTTTCAGTTCTATTTTTTTTACATGTTGTTTAGCTAGATAGGGAATTCCAAAGTACTATTTTGAAAAATTATTGTTTATTTGATGTCATTGATGAGAGTGTTGTTTTAGTGATGTAAATGATTAATACTTATTGTTCATTCCAGCTCAGATATATGTTAGTATTCAAACTTCCCGTGTAAAACCAGTGCATGTAAAGTTATTAATTTTGCTTTCTGTTAAATATGAACGATTGATATCTAAGTCCCAGTGTTTCAATTGTTTGCCAGATATTTCTTTTTTTTTTTTTTTTGTGATTGTTTTTAGTGCTGAACAGAGACGCGAGAACAGGTTGCGGAATGTACATGATTTTAATTATATTTATGTAGTGAACTATCCCTCGCGCCAAACTTCCAGTTAGATAAGAAAGGTTTAAGTCGATATTTTTATTTGCTAATTTTTATATTCGGATAGTTCGGACGCAGCCAAACACGTTGCCACCAACTCTTCCGCTTGAGTCTTTCCCAAGCTCAGGGGAAAGTTGGCAAAACATGCGTATACTTCCCGGTGGAAGGGATGATTGGGAAAATTTCTAGTTCAAAATTAGTGTAAACGAGAGACGTAAATAAGCTTGTACGATCCCCCTTTCACCAAGGCGATAGTAAATGTTGATGGGGAGGATAGCATAGCATCGAACACAACTGCAAACTTACAATGTCTGACTAGATACAGAAGGAAATTTAACGTTTTAAAAACTGGAAATTGAAGCTTACCGTTGATTCTTGATGTTAACTACACACCAGGATTTTCACACACAAATATCTAAACTAACTCTAAGGCCTATGGAACCCGAAGGTTCAATGCCGCGTTCACAAAAACTTTCCTCTGACTTCTATCCTTAGCCTACTGGATCCAGTTTCTACTTTGTATTCCTATTTCTGCGAGATCAATTTTAATATTGTCCTCCCATCTGCGCCTACGTCTTCCTAATGGTCGTTTTCCGATTTGTCTTTCAGTTAAGACTTTGAAAGCATTTCCACTTTCTTCCATCCTGGATACATGACCTGCCCACCTGTGTCTTCTAGATTTGATAACCCTAACAATGTTCGGTAAACACACAAATATCACACATCTAAAATTATGTAAATATGGCAACAAATATGGAACACTTGCAAAATTTGAAATTTTCGAGTAAGAGATTACCTACAAGTAAATCTGCAGATTAGCAAATTATATTATCTCCTAATTCCATTTGCAACTAAAGTAAAGCTGAGCTACTTGTATGAACAACAATTTCTGTTATTGGTACAACAGATACAAAAATCCGTTATCTCGAAACCTCAAAGAAGTTTTCAATGCATAAAAATTAATTACTTTCAACAGTACTGAAAATATGCACAAATCACAATTTACATTTAAAACAAGATCTCAAAAATAACGTTAGTTATAAAGCCAAACTACACTGGGATGGAATTCGCTCTGATTTCTTTAGGGAATATAACGTGAGTAGGGTATTTTTACACGGTTTGGAAGTATTCAACTGATCTAACTTGGATACTCTGATGATCCTATATAGAGAATGATTGCCAAGTGGCCGAGTAATACGTTTACTTTTTGTGTGTGTGATCCCAATTTCAAACTTCGTTAGAGCACGCATCTCTGTACGTCTTGTCTCATAATCTCAGTGCGGAAACATTAAACTAAACCAAATACAGAAGATTATACAGAGAAATATGGCGAAAGCTTTCAACAGAACAAAACGACTGGTATTCATGTATAATTTTGCCTGCGGAATCCAAACGCCCGTATTTTACGCACGTTTTCCCTGCGCTCTTGGGACAGTCATACGTCTTGTCGTTTAGTTTGTTGTCGGAAGCTATCATGGAATATTCTCGCATGATTTTCGCTGCTAATTTTATATTTTTGTGCCTGTCTTGCGTTATTTGTTATATTAATTGTTTTTATTCAAATACAATAATAATAAACGTATTATTATTAATTGCTACTATTTTACCTTAAAATCCAGTGTATTTACTCTTACAATCATTTCGAAAGCTCGAGTTCATGTGAATCAGGAACGGAGTAATTCAGTTCTATTATTTTAAAGGGGAAACTTGACTTGCAACTTGAACAAGATTCTGGAACGGATTAAACTCTAATTCCAAAATTTCACTGTACTTTTATCTAAGTTAAAAATAAATAGATAACTAAATACACTAAAAATAAATAATACTCAAGAACCTCGTACTTAAATCGTTTAGCTTCACTGCCTTGGATTAGGTTTGATTCCCGGTAAGAGCTCATGTAGTTCGGATCCCACGTTAAGCTGTCAAGTCCACGTCTGCTATAGCTTCGGTGCTGAAACGGAACGCTTAACTTCAAACCTACCAATTTCGGATTTCCGGATCTTTGCAACTACATACATCATTCATAAATCAATTACTACTTTGCGTATCACCCTTGAATACCAATTTGCAAATTCTAAATCACCGGCTAGCTTGACCGCTCTTATCTTTGATATTATCGAAACAGGAAAAATCTTTCAAATTGTAAGCATTAGAACTGGAAACATTAGACGTGAATACAATTATTAGTAGACCGACATCTAATATTATATGTAATAAATGAAGGAAATAACTGATTTTATATCACATCAATTCCTCTATAGGTGCGAACTCAGTTATGTACAAACAAAAACAATGTGCGATTGGATCACGAATCGAACCCGGGTCTCCGGCTTACCATGCCGATCGATGTGTTAATCTCTCTTCTAACCACTCTGATCCCTGAACAACCAAACATTCTGTCACTTTTGATATAAGAATTCAGCCACTCAGATCAGGGTGTGCCATAACGCACCCAATTCTGTATCGGACTGGGAGAGGAATTGTTAACACATTGACACGGTAAGTTGGAAATTCGGATTCGATTCTACGTTGTCGTATATTTTTCACTCTTTGTATATTATTGAAATCGCAATGAATGCGATATAAAATCGGTTATTTCTTTCATTTTTAATATATAATTCAGCCATCAGAGTTGTCTTGTAATGTAGACAATAGCTTGTCTACCAAGTACAACAGGAATTCAGACAGTCCATGTAATCTGAGTAGCTAAGCACCGATTTCAAGAGTGATAGAACGAATAATTGATCAGAAAGCAGACTGCGCAGTGTTGTTAACGCATCGGTACAATAAGCCAGAGATCCGAGTTTGATTCACGGTCTAGTCGTGGGGGCTTCTTACTCTTTGTATATACGATGTTTGTCCGATGATAAACCTACCCCGGAAATCAAAGGCGAAAGCTGAAATTTATTATTAATGAAACATACAAAGCACAAGGAATAAACTTTCTAAACTTTCTGCCATTTAGCTGCCTAATCAGTCATCACCATCAGATGATTCAGATTCATCGCCATTTATTTCTTTATCACTCACTGCCTTTGTTCAGTGCAGTTAAGTGCATTCGAGACCGAACACTTTTTAAACGCACGGTCGTTTTATATCCCTTTCTTGGTAAAAAAAAAAATTATACTTAAAATCCACTATTTTGGGAACACTCAGTTGGAACACGATGGCAAAAACATACTTGTGGGGCTAACTAAGCTGCTACAGTGAACTACGACGTATATCAAAATAAAAATGTATTAACAAAATTTTAGCAATCATTTTTAATTAAAAATTCCCTCATAAGTTAGCCTATCTCCTTTCCATTCCTGAAGAACAATAGTTTATTAACAGCGACAGCAAATTCAATATAGTGGTCATACTTACTACAAAAAACATTGGAAGCCTATTTTTGCGTCGAATATATTCAAGGTGTATCGAAAGTTCGGGGCCATAAACCACCTCCGTTATGAGTGAAGATACGAAAAAAATGGAAAGTTGTTGGAAATGGGTGGTTCTCAACCTAAAATGATGGAATTTTTACAATCGCTCCAGCCGTTTGGGCTCCACACTGGCGAGGCGCTCTATGTTAAATTTAAAAAAAAAAAAAAAAAGTTTCTGGATGTTCGGACGGAATGTAAAGACACGCAAAAATAAAATGGGGAGAATGCTCATTGTTGTATGTGGGAACTCAAAATACCTCGAATCTGTTTCCGAACAATGATGTATTGTTGATGTGGTGAGGGCTCAAGGAAACGGCATGCTAAACTGACAACGTTACGTTTTCGTTTTACATAGGGCTCCTTACCGGTGCGGAACCCAAACGGCTCGTACAACTGGAAATATTACACTATTTCAGACTGAAAATAATCTATTTCTAACAATTTTACTCTCTTTTCATTTTTTAAAAAATTTGTATCTTCACTCACAACGGAGTTAGGTTATGGTCCCGGACTTTTCATACATCCTATATATATATATATATATATATATATATATATATATATATATATATATATATATATATATATATATATATATATATATATATATATCCCTTTTTTTACATAGTAATTTGCGAAATAGATTTAAATTTGCACCGCAATTTAAGACTTTTGTATCGTACTTTTGGCAATAATGGAAATTAATTATTTTGGTGTTTCACGTGGACATGAAATAATAATAATAAATTGTACACAACAACGACAAGTGATAATGAAATGCGAAGTAGGGGAAAAGTAATGACATTATTTTTAAGTACAATCTCTTGTCATTTTACGAATTGCCTAAGAAGCATCTAAGAGTGTAAGAGGAAGATTATCTGCAATTTTGACGTAACTTTTCTTACATTGTTTATATTGATCTCCGCCCTCGTTTATTTTATTGTTATGCTGTTGTAGTCATGCTATGAAAGTTTGATCCTAATTTCTCCATTTGTCTTCCTTTTGTTGCAGCCAAACCATGGCGCTCCATTAGAAGTTTGCACCAAATAGGAACAACGAGCGACGACACAAGAACAAGCGACACATATCCACACGATGTGCCACTTCATCGATAGTCAGTCGTCAGTCTAACAGAAACATGTCACGTGCACACTCAATATTGTCATCATTTGTGGCCATAGATGGTCGTCTGGCTTCTTCTGGTGCGTAACACTTGTGCGACCATTTCTGAATTTTTCAATCCATTCGCAGACACTCCATTGTAGCAAGACGTTGTTCCCGTACTGTGCCGAAAGTCTTTGATGGACTGCGGCCCTTGCCGACCACAAAAAACGGATCACTGCTCGTTGTTCCTCTGTTTTTTTTTTAATTTTTTAAATTTTTGGTACTTTTTTTTAAAATACAGAAAATTAACTTTTAAGTTTATTTCCTCTGTTTCTGTTAAAAAATTTTAACTAGTTTGAAACATCGAGAAAAAAAAAAAAAAAGCACTCGAGGGCAAATGTGCTCTCTGTATATTATTTCGGTTTACACTATTCTTTAAAAAAGACAATATAAATCTATGAACGAAAGAACAACGTGAAATGAAATTTCTGATTTTATGGCCCATGGATTTGTCCTCTCAGGCTAAAGCAGACGGGCGATTAATGAAAGTGAATGATAGTGAAAAGCTCAAGTCATGATGTAAGAGGAAACGGAAGGACTCCAAAAAAACTCTCAAACACGATGCTGTCCACTATAAATTCATAGACCTGGGATTGAACCAGGAACTTCTCATACCAGAGATGGGCGCTGAACTACTGAGCCATTTTGCTACCTCACACACCCCACTGAACAATAAATTGTTCATACATTTAATTATACATAGAATCTCCTCTGAACGGGAGGTATTTCTTCCATTATTTAACATTTAATATTAATATTTACATTTACAATTGGTTGCAAATAACAATAGTAATAAAATTAATGATAAAAAAACCTGCAGATCTTAATTCCATGAATACACGTATAACTATTTTAACTGGGTTTCGCGTAATTTTCGAAGACGTGATTTCTACCAAACTTTCGACTCTTTCAACATGTGATTAATTATATATATGTAAAGCTAAAACTAAATTTAAAAAAAGTAAAAATAATTTAAAAGATGCATATGAGTAATGTACTACTGGGAAATACATATAACAAGGTAAAGCATAAAGCTAAACACGTCGTGAAATTACTTCTATAGCTTATTAAAGAGAAAATTAATGATCTCTGAATTCATGTTTACTTTAAAAGTTATTTATATGAAACAAAATACTGCGATAATACAAAACTTCTGTCGAAGACTCCACATTTATGTTATATAAAAGTTAAAATATAAAATAAAAGCTTAATTACATAAAAATTTCCAGATGATTTGCACGACAAACTGATGAGCTGTTTTAATATGTACTTCCGTATTTTTCTTCTAGTTATTGTATATTAATAGACTGGAAATACACTTATTTTATAATTAAGATAACCAAGCGGTATTATTCTAATTTACTTCCTTTGCAATTGCTTTAAAACAGCAGAAAGAACTGAAATTAAAGAAATTATTCAGTTATAAGATCACCTTCATTTACGTTTCGACAATTCTCACCGGTCACAGGTAAAAGATCACTAAACATGATACTCAGACAATATCCTAATTAAATTTCTCTCACTTAACTTCACAACTCATTACATACATTAGAATATACACATATATATTTAAAATATGTTTCAGATTTTCTGAAATAGTAACAAATATGGTTTAAATGCAACAAAAATAACGTTAGGGAGAGTCACTCACATAAACAAGTTCTTTCAAGAGTAGTACTAGAGAGCAAAAAAGTGTACAACTATCTACATAAACTTAAAAACTACATTTTCATAGAAAATGCGTTAATTTCTACATATTACACAAAAGAAAGAAAGAAAGACAGTATAAAAAACACAAAAGAAGAGTTTAAAACTATTTCCAGAATGCTTAAGACAATTTTAAAAAAATACCTAAACTTATCTTTGGTATTATTCTTTCAGAAGCATAACATAATCAGTATCAACTGAAGTATCATATAGTATGATACAACAAGTAACAAACAGGCCTTAACCAGCGATTACCTGTTTCTTCCTGTGACATTCCAATGTTATCACAGCCAAGACGGTCTATTTATGCCCTCGAACGGTTGACGTAGTCCAAGGGCAGGATAGCCTTGTGGGTAGCCTGCTGTTCCTAATAGCCCTTGATGAAGTACCACAGGTGCTCCCGAGTGTCTTGCTACAGAAGCCGATCGAAGCAGTAGTTCTTCTTGCTGCCGCTGCAAATACTGTTGATATAAAGGGGAGCCCGGCTCCATCAGGGACTGATTAATAAATGCGTGGGCACGAAGAGGATTTGGGGAGCTGCTGCCACTAGGTGATCCCTGCGCTGCTGGATGCGAAGCGAAAGGCGATGAAATAGAAGAAACAAAAGCTTGCCGGGACATGGATGGGGCATGAGAGGTAGGCAGTGAAAGACCTGGCAGTGGATGGCATGACAAATTATGAAATGTTGACGAGCCCGGAGGAAGTGTCTCAAGAGTTTTTCCATCTAGGCGTGGACCTGGATGTGTAAGATTCTCTGCAGAAGTCTGTACGAATGATGTATGAGCAGGGGCAGGAGTTCGAGACTGGCTTAAAAAGTACGGAGGTGACGCCGTTGGTGGATGACTATGCGGACTTACAGAGCCACTCAACGGATGCGCAATCGGAGGGTTGAGGCACTGCTGTAATCGTTGAGATCCTTTCACTACACTAAGTTCACCCACAACACTAGGAGATAAAGTATCTGATACTGGAATAGAGACAGTTGAAGTAGTTGCACTGTAAAAACCTGAGAGGCCACGCGGAATGGGTCCTGCACCGGAAACAGATCGGTAAGCATGTGTTCCTGCTACACGTTCATCAAGGAACCCAGCACCAAATGCAGCATCTTTTTCCCCATATAAAGGGCTCTGTAGTCGTCTATCACCAACTAGCGAACCAACAAGACTACCTGAACCGAAGTTGAAGGCACTGCCGGGAACACCACCTGGTTTTAAAGACTCTGCGTTTTTCAGTCCAATATATTGCTGGAATGCGCCTGCTGAGCTCAAAGCAGGCTCATCCGAGCTCCTTACACTCTTCGCACTTACTGAGCCCGCGTCACTAATAGGTGGGCTTAACTGTGTCCTTCGAACTGGCTCTACACCAAGAGTAACTCTCGCAACAGGCCTACGCCTCGGCGTACGAACGACTTTTGCACCCGCGTCTTGCAGTTTTTCCGGCAATGTATTTTGTGATAGATCACTTGGTTCTACGTAATTACGTACATCACGTCTTTCAACGTTCACAGAAGGGCTCGAAACTTGTACAGATAAATTCTCTGCTTTCTGTACGTCATGTTGCGACTGCTGTTGTAAGTGTCTGTTACCAGAAATATCAGGTATACTTTCGCTCCTTTCAGCAGGTTCATCGGCATTAGACATCTCAGTCTTAAATCTACCATCATCTTTCTCCTGGCTAAATGTCGATGGGCCAAAAGACTGTGTAGTCGTCTGAAATGATGAAACTTTACCCACTGGTGGAATTCGCTGTGATTGTTCTTCTGGAATGCGATCAACGATTTGAGAAAGGCTGGCAAGGTTTCCTCGTAAACCTATTGGTACCTGCATGGATGGCACTTTAGAAGTACTTGGCGCTTCAACAGAACACTGAGAAGGACGTTTCGGATGAATATCTTCCTGTTCACTATAGAGTCTTTTCTTAACAGGGAAAGTCGACAACTTATCCATAGTACTGCTCTCCCGAGAGCTTAAGCTTGTCGTTTCTGCTTGTTGTTCCGATCGATGACTAGAAAATGCTTTTGGAGGTGTCGGAAACGTTGAAGCAGCAGTGGAGACACTGGATGAGTATTCTTCAGAACTTGGTTTCGAAGACTGAGTGCGAGAAGCTGTTACTTCTCTATATTGATCCGTGAGAGGTTTACTGGTATCATAGTAACGAACATCCGAGAATGCTGATGTAGAACTCGTAGTTGTAGGTAAAGTGTACGACGGGGATGCTTGATAACTATAGGAAGGAGAACGAGGCAACGATGAAATTTGAGGAGAGGTAGTTTTTAGTGGTAAAGGTTCAACAGGAGGATATACTCTCGTGGGATATGGTGAGAAATGAGATAATCTTCCGATTTCTTGATCACGCGGACTGCTCTTCTCTGGACTACTCTTCTGGGATGTATCTTGATAAAATCCAACTCGGATAGTACCGTTGATGGGAAATGGTGATTTATGAGGTTCATCCATTTTCATGTCTACATCGGTCTGCGGTGATCTTGGAGACTGCAGAGGTCGATGTAACGGGGATGGATATGTTAGCCTTTCTTCCATACTTACTCTCGGTGAAATATCTAATTCTAAATCTTGACTGAAGGATGATCGCTCAGATACACTGCTGCCAGTACTCATATTTCTTTGACGCGTATAGCCTAGCTGATTGTCTTCCGAACCTTGAAAGCCACTCAAAACGGAATTTCTAAAGTCTGACGGAGATTGGTCTGCTGATGATACTGAACCAGCAGTCTCCGGTTTAGTGTCAACCGGTTTCAGTTCTACATCTTCCCCAATGCTAACACTGCCCCCTGTTATTATTTGTTCTCTATCTTTCGGCACCGTCGAAAACAATTTGGTGTCCATCGCGGAAGAATTGTCACTTTTCACTTCCACCTTCGCCGAATCGCTTTCAACATCTTGACTTGCAACACTAGAATCTGGTTTCTTTTTCTGAGGAGTGGGTTTCGGAGTTCCGAAAGCTTTAAACCACGCACTTAAATTAGGAGTTGCCTTTTCTTGTTTGATATCACTGCGCTTAGCTTCCACCTTGATTTTCGGCTCTTGTTTCACGCTCTCTGTTACAGGAGTTTCTGTTTTTATTTCCGTGCTTAACACGGTATCTGGTGTTTCACTACTAAAGCTATGCTTTCTTCCAAAAGCAATGTCACTTTTTAATACCGTTCCTAAACTTAATTTCGGGGCCGTTTCATCGGTTTTCACTAGGAGAGCATTTCGATTTTCCTTTATTTTTGCACCTAATTTCACTTCGTCTGATTTACTCACTTTTAACGAATTCGATAGAAGATTTCCTTTGCTTTTCCCCGGATGTAACCGTTCAATAGTTCTTTGAACTTCCTTCTTTCGTTTAATGTCTTTGAACATGCCATCCAAACAACTTTTCATCTTCCGTTTCTCACTTTTATGTTTCAATTTTGCTTTCTCTCGTTCCCTTTCATCGGCAGATAACGACTTCCCTTCTTTGTCGTCCACTTCCATTTTTAAAGTTCGTCGGTACTCGCTTTCGATTTTCGTGCCAACAGCATCATACTCCTCCACGCTGATGAAATGCGATGGTGAATTACTTGCTGACGAAAACTCAGAAAAGCGTGGAGTGTCATCTAACCATTTATTTATATCCTGAAAACAAAAAGAACGAATATAAGTACACAATGAAATGATTCACAAGGCGACTTAAAATCTTTTATAAGTTCTACGTAATAATCATCTGCAAGTACTCACTTAAGAGCCTGACATACTAAAAATAATACAAAATTCACCATTTTTATTTTTGTTTTTCATAAGTGAAAGGAGGTAATGAAATGTAATTTATCAGAATCATAGATAATGTTATTCCATAACAGAAAATATAAACCTGAAAAATTTTCAGAGTTGCCATCTATAGAAATTACAGTGTTGCCAGAACATTTCTTTCAAAATCTAAGTTAAGACAGCGGCTAGAGGAACGAACTCAACTGTATTTGATTACTGTGATCTTTGACCTCAAATATCTGAAAAAAAAAATGCATTTTTGATTTTCGTCAAAACAACACATGTGGTGTAGTGTCATGGAGTCAACCTGTGTAAATTTCATGTTGGGATGGCTACGGGAACAGGAGTTACGAAGTAATGAACCTAGCTGACTTCAATAAAAATGCTTTATTAAATGGGTGGATATGATGTAAGAATCTTTCAAGTGTGATATAAATCCCCTTGAAACAAGTAAATGTTGAACATTTCAAAATAGTACTCACCTACAAGTGAAGAGGGTATTGCTTTATCCTTTGCATTCTCTCTTGTGTGGTGATAACGTCTGTAGTTGGTAAATTATATGTGCTACCAGCAGCTACGCACGGGCCCACTGAAGCAAAAGCATGAGGGATTGAGTCACAACATCAGGAGGTTAGGGGTGTAAGCTGGGTAAGCTGTTTGAAAATGCAGACATCTGCTTACCAACGTACCACTACTGCCTGTCAATTATGATGTGCAACCCATCTCAAGAGCAGTGCTTCTTAGAGCAGTATACTGAATGCCCAGGAGTTGACAAGGTGAGGGGCATTCTGGATAATGTTGATTCTGATTTCTCTTCCAGCAGCAAGGCTATATGAGACGGGACCTACAGATTAACGTGGAATCTGAAGCACATGAGCTCCCGCCGGGAATCGAATCCGGGTCTCCCACGCCAAAGGCGCGTATGCTAACCACTTAGCCACGAAAGAGCTCGGCATTCCGGATAATGTTCTACAACAGAATGCAATTGAACATGTCACCTTCAAACAGTGGGTTACTTCTAATACATGTGCCTTTGAGACATAAGTGAAGCCACCTAACGAATTTGCTGACCTATTTATTTCTAAATTAACACTCTTGCAGGCACACGCTTTTATTGCAACCTAACAGGCAAGGTATATGAAGGACACTAAAAATGGGTTAAGTGTAGGTGAAGTTATGTGACTGCAGAAAATTAACCCAGTTTGCAAGACGAGGTCCAGGGTTTCCATTGGAACAATGCAAAAGCCATTGTTCATTCATTTGCTGTTTATTTCCGTGAAACCCCTGCAGGTTGAATCGCACACACTAACCTAATCATTATCTTGGACTGCATGCAACATCACACCACTGTTGCACATGTGTTTCTGAAGAGGCTGATTACATTTTTGAAAGAAAACATCAAGGCAGTATCTAAGATATATTATTTTTCTGGTGGCACTGGTGCATAATACAAGAACAGGAGAAACTTCACAAATTTGTTGCACAACTACGATGACTTTGGAATCCATGCTGAGCGGCACTTCTTTGCCACTTCCCATGGCAAGAGAGTCTGTGATGGGCTTGGAGGAGCAATAAAGAGGCTAGCCGCTAGAACAAGTTTGCACCACATATCTTCAAACCAAATTATTACCCAACAGCAGCTGTTCGATTGGGCAGAGAAGAACGTACACAACATGAACTTTGCGTATGTTACCCTCCAAGAAATTACTACTGCTGATAAAGTTCTGAGTGCACAATTTGATACAGCACGACAAGTACAAGAGACACAAAAGCTTCATGCATTGATACCGGTACCAGTTGACGAGCTAGTTGTGACAAGATATTCTACAGCAGCAGAACGTGTAGTGCACCACATGAACATTTTACAACAATCAGTTTCACTCAAGGAAGCGAAATGATTTGTGACATGTTTATAATGATGCATGGTACTTAGAACATGTGATGACCGCGAATGCTTACACACAGGAAGTTCTTATTAACAGGTTAACTGAAAAGCTCGAGTATATTCGAGATTTTAATTTTACAAATAATTTAAAACCTCGAGTATATTCGGGCATTATTACAATTGATCACTGTTGAACGGTACAAAGTTTACAAGCTCGAGTATATTCGAGGTTTTATTGAAAGCACATTTTAGGCTTACGTAAATCATTGTTGCCTTCAGTAAAAATAATCACACTGTTGCCATTCGTTTTGTTCCTAAAATGTTAGAAGATGTTAGATGTTAGAATTTATCACTAAAAAAAAAAAAAAAAAAGGTAAAAATTGAAACGCTCCTTTGGAAATAATTGGTAAGTTAACCGGTTAATTTCCTTCATCCCCAACCTCCTGATGTTCTGACTGTTCCAATCACTCATGATTTTGCTTCAGTGGACTCGTGCATAGCTACTAGTAACACACATAATTTACCAACTACATACGTTATCACCACACAAGAGAGAATGCAAAGGATAAAGCAATACCCTCTTCACTTGTAGGTGAGTACCATTTTGAATGTGCAACATTTACTTGTATCAAGGGGATTTATATCACACGTGAAAGATTTTTACATCATATCCACTCATTTAATACGATATTTTTATTGAAGTCTGCTAGATTCATTACTTTGTAACCCCTGTTCCCGTAGCCATCCCAACATGAAATTTACACAACAGGTTGACTCCATGACACTACACAACATGTGTTGTTTTGACGAAAATCAAATATGCATTTTTTCAGATATTTGAGGTCAAAGGTCAGTGTGTGACCCTGACCCCAGAAAAAAACAGAAATGGTCTGCACCTGATTTCTTACTGAAAGGGCATTCCTTCAGCTTTACAATAAGCCCAGCATGATTTCTATCTAAGTTAGGAGTGAAGTTATGATTCATTTTCATTTAGCATGTTTGCGAAAAATTGCACATTTTTGTCAGGTTGGCAACACTGCTATCTGACCACTACTTCTCACTGGAGCTTATAACTTGGTAAATGTTGTTTACTCCATAAGCTCTTGCTTTTCACCAAATTTCATCACAATCTAAGATGGTGAGGTTTTTCGCTATGATGATTTGGAATGGAATGACCCTAAAGTATATCGTGTAAAAAAAAAAAAAAAAAAGTTGTGAACCATTGGTCTATGCTATCTTCTCATTACCTTTATCCATAGTCGAAAAGAATGAACATCAAAGTTGTTTCATTTTTTTATCTTCCATTTTGAGCACGGAATGTGAACAGGATACGTTATAGAACCAGGAAACTACAAAGTATTGTTTTATTATTCACTAATAATTATTGCTACAGAGTAGACGTTTATTCTCTTCGAATCTGGATAATGGCAACCAGAAGATGGGCATTTAAAACAGTAATACTTGAAGAACCATAGCCATTATTTCGACAATAAAAAAAAAAAAAATATATATATATATATATATATAACGCACATTTCTTTTTTAAGGGATACGCATGCAGTTGGCGAGATCTTGTCGCTGAAACGTTACTGTTCGGAATTTTATTTTGGATGCTTTGGTCAGTGTTAAATTTTTGTTGTGATCATTTCATATGCATTCTATTATGTCTTTAAGTAATCTAATACACCAAAAACCTCAATTTATGTTTAGTCCTTTAATGTGCAACTCGCTGAAAACTACATGTTAACAGGCTTCTTTCAACACTAGTGATGCATTCATGTGTTATTCGAAGTTATCTACTGTACTTGTGTGTCTGTAGAATCAAACTATCCATGAAATTAAATGCTTTTTTGAATTACCGTTGATCTATTTTCTTTATTCTTTATTCTATTTTCTTTATAAAATTCACCTTATCACCGCAATGATTACCAATAATACTAATCTGTATTCTTAAACTAAAAGTTTACAAGCTTAATGTACGTGCAGGGGTTACTCTTATGTTCCTTCTTACTGGGAAGGGGAGGGGGAAGTTATTAGCTTTCAGAATTTCGTTTAATTAATTTTGCTTACCTCTTGCTTCATCAAGAAATTCTACTTTTCTGTGCTAAAACCAAGCCATGTACTCATCAATTTTGATAATCAGAAATAAATATTTTAGCACAAGTATGATTCTGATTTTGCTCTGAGAAACATTAAATTCTGTATGGTTTTTGAAATTTCTCTTACGCTTTCGTTCATCTTAAGTGTTTTTCAACGTTATTTTCCACATCATTTTACTCTAATATAGGAATTATTAACAATGTTGTAGTAGTAATTGAACTGAATGAAAGTATAGACTGCGAATTAATGTGTTCCCATTAAACCCGAAGATTCGCGAATGAGATTTAAGTCAATATGTCTGCGTGTATCTTTAGATTTAGAGAAAGTGAAAACGAATGGGGATAAATATAGATGTATATAAGGCTAACAAGAAATTAAGAACAATAGTTCACATTATCCTCAAAGCTGAAGCAGTACGAAGGAGCAGTGATTTAAGACGAAAATCATTTGCAGGAAAGCGATGTGAATAACTCATGATGCAAATTCTTTCACCACATTACAGAATCTGGCCCACTACGAAAATCTGTACGATTACATTATAATTATGTGAAAAGGAATTACTTTCTTTTAAATATACCTTGACGTTTAGTTGGAATTTTGAATGCTTCCATCTACATTTACAAATGAGGAAAGATCAATTACTCAGTTCTACAGTTATCTCAAACAATTTTCAAATCGTCTAAGCACTACCCGAAAAGTACACGAACTTTTACTTTCTATAAGCCAAAGAGTATCCCTTACAGCTCACTATTTTTTTCTTTCTTTAATCTAAGTGAAAATTATATGATCATAATATTTACGGATAACATATAAAGAGGTGTTACAATTCGCCATGTTTTAATATTTATAGCAACCAATATACTTATAAAACAATTAGTATCGTAAGATATTATAAGAATGAAATTCCTCACATGAAAAATATAATTCCTATTTTAAGCAATAATTTCGTTAACTAAAGTCTTGCTAATAAAACCAGGAATTACACTATTCATGATTAAAAAATATCGTTCTTATATTAAGTCGAAAGAGCATACAGATACAGACGTTAACATATTTATCATACTAGACATTATGTTAACGCTGACGAATATCATTTATGAAATGATGTACAGAGATAAAACTCACAGTAATACGCATTACATTGCACACACAAACAAGAAGTATTTTCACGCACAAAATATTGCTGTGCCTGAAGCACTAAATTCATGAAGGGAAAATCCGAATCGTAAATCACCCATACACAGAGTTCGAAATAATCCAAGCATGTCGAGGATAGTTGTTTTTCTTTCCCTAATTTTATCAGTTTAGTTGCTCAAAAATATATCTAGTTATATCATAAATACTGTCACAAGTTTGAATGTGAATAACACAGAGAGTATTAACACCAAGGCAATGTATTTTAGTCATGTTTTACATTGATATATTGTACACCTGACGCACGAATCATTTTTCGAAATGTCCCCCCCCCCTTGGCCTTGATGCAGGCACGAAGTCTCTCCGGCCACTGGTCAATGGCATTACGCACCACGTCCATGGGAAATTTGTCGGGTCAAGGATTGTTCCAGACTGTCGACAGATGGATGCCGTTTATGTCAGACCTTTGCCTGAAGGACTGTCCAAAGTTTGTAGTACAACAGGTTAAGGTCCGGGCTGCTAGAAGGCCAATCAGTGGTAGAAATGAAGTCGGAGACGTTCCGTGCCAGCCAGTCCTGGGTTGTGGCCTCGGGCGGAATCCTGCTGGAAGGTCCACCTTTCTCCAGGAACATAATAGCAGACAGTGTTTCACTATAAGTGTTAGTACTGTGTCCTGGTACACCTTGGCAGATGTTTTAACACCTTGTTCGTAAAAATGCAGCTGGGTTGTGCCTGAGTAGCTCACTCCCTACCAAATCATCACTGAGGCAGGATGATATGCCCTCTGAACCCTTGGAGCTGCCTCAGCAGCTGCAGTAGATGATGTGGCATTCACACGGTCATTTTGGGCGCTGTAGGCCTGCCCAACTGTGAACACCTTTCTGTCAGTGAACAGAATCTTTCTGTGCAGATTGTTGGCGTTACGCCGCAATAATCTCTTTGCGACATTAATGTTTGGGTCAGAAAGTGACCAGTCCGCCTCTTATACGACCATAGATGTAGGTTACTCCTGAGCACACGATACATGGAATTTCTGCTGATGTTCATTTCAGCAGCCATCACACTTTGTGTTCGAACAGGACTTCTTCGAATTCTTGCTGCGACTGCTTTCTGGACCTGCAGGGTTCGTACCGTTCGTGGTCTGCCACTCCTTGCGCGGGCAGCTGCCGTTCCAGTCTTGGTGTATTGCTGTATATTGCGATACACGAATCTTTTGCTGATTTGTAAGAGTTTCAGGAAGTTGAAAATCTCACCTGTTGTCTTCCCGACCTTGTGTAGTGCAATTACTGCTACACGATTTTCGTAATCGCCCCATTCTATCAGAACTCAGTACAATATCAACGTATGTCATGAACAATCAAACATACTACATGCATCGTCCGCTTTATACACAGATGGCAGCACTGTGCCACTCCGGATGCCTACAGCGCCATTCCAAACTTTGTGACAGTATTTATGATATAACTAGATACAAGTCATTTTTTAATTAGTCAAGCGATTATTATTATTATTATTATTATTATTAAAAACGCGTCGCTAATGTGAATTGCGTATTAGATCATTAAACAAAGTAACTGGTAAGGTATTATTCTACTAGTTAATGAACATATTAAATTTATTTTTTGATTCCCCATCACAACTTCCATAATAAATTTTGGCGATAACAACCTAGGTTTAAGTGTTATTTGGTAACCATTTTGGATATTCGAGTATCTAACATTGTTCATATAATGTTCTATTTTCATTCATATGTCATTGAAATCTATGGTAATTTACAAACACTGCTTATTCTACTCCCAAAATCCGGAACTCATTAACACATCTTTCCCAATTTCATGTGTTTACGTAAAATTCACTGAAAGAACTGGCGTCAAAGTAATTGCTTAGTTAGTTTTCATGCTATATAAATGAGAAAAGCAATAAGGAATTCTTAGAAAATATTAATTACTTACTTTGAGAGTTTGCTCTGTTGCTAAGGCCAAGGCTTCGATGGCAGCAGTATTTTTAATAACTCCAGTTTTCTTCTTCTTTTTATTATTTCGTTTTCCTTCCTTCTTTTTATCCTTCTTCCCACCGGGCTCCGGTTCCTTCTCCTTCAATGACTCTTCTTCTTCTAGCTTCTCCTGCTCAGACTCGCTCTCAGTCGCCTGGCTCTGGGTGGCCACCGATCCTCCTCGGCGGCTACGAGGTGGTGCAGGCTCCGTTGTTGGGTATTCTATCGCAACCTCCTCGTCTGATGACGCATCAGACTCCAAGTAGCGATCAGCAGCACGCTGAAATGCCGCTTGTAGGTTTTCTACCATTTCAGTATATTCTAGCAAGAAGACAAAAGTAAGCAGTTTAAACATACTTGAAAGCTTTGGAACACAAAACACTTAGTTGAATTGGATTTCATTAATAGTTTCAATTTCTCATTCTAAAACGGATTTATAATACCATTTTAACTGCCATGAGTATATATATGGAGAACAGATTACGAATATGCTGAACTTCTAAATTATCTTACCTTTTGTGTGTGTGTGTGTGTTTTTTTTTAAATCATTAATGTAATGTAAAATCATAGACAAAAATTTTTTCAGGTCATCAAAAAAAGATTTGATGATCATCTTGAAATAATAACTTTTTCGTTCCATTGTTGGTCTGATTCAAAAGCTTACCATTAAGAAAATATAATATCAAACAAAATTATGAAATAATAAAATTAGTACAAGGAAGTCGAATTTAAGTTATATACATCTGCCGACCAAAGGCAAAAGACCGTATTTCCATATTTGGTCGAAATTTCGAGTTATTAAGAACAGACAAATTATATGACCGTGGGGCATCAACTGCCAAGCCAAAGCAGAGAGCCAAATCTATAATTTATCATAGACATAAGTCTTACCATGTCAATAACACTGCAGCTTTTAGTTAAACAGAAAATCGTCACTTTCACAAAACAAGTTTTTCAACAGATTTTTGCTTTGACAGAAATACAACCCTAACCCGAAGAAGTTCATTTTACACGGATAAGTAAACTCTACTGCTGTGTCTTCTTCATTTTACGTAACTGCCTGCGTGATAAAAGAGCACGTGATTGGTACTCAAAAGCTATCTGAAGAGCATGTTTGCTATTGCTATTATATATATTTTATATTTATATGCGTGAGTGTGTATTAGCGTAACTTTTAATGTTGAACTATACGCAGAGCTGTATGCGTCCACAAACACACAAACATATAAAAAAGTGTAAAGAATGAAGCTTCTATAAAAGCTATTGTTTCCGAGTTCTGATTTGTATTCACACATAATAAAAACTTGTACATAAACGGTTAAGAAGTCGTAATTTTGCGCTTGATAATCAGTGGGTATATTTCCCCCCTCCCCCTAGTTGCGAGGCTCCTTCCTCAAGTTGTGGGGCTGAATTTGGATCTAAATGGCATCGGAAGTGTCATCTTTCATGTCAGAGATCCCGAAAACTATAGATTCGACACACTCATACTGGTAATTTTTGATCATATATATATATATATATATATAGATAATATATATAGATAATATAAATAGACACATTTTACCCCTTGCAGTTCTCTATAGAGGCCTGCTAGAAAAATGAAATGAAATATTTAAGTTTTACGCCCACGGTTATGCCGGCTAGGCTAAAGAAGACTGTGATGATGAGACATGAAGGAAATGGAATAATGAAGAACGTGGGAGGAAACGGGAGACACGCACATGGTGTTTGTCCACCATAAAGTTCACGTGGCGCGAGTTGGGATCGAAGGACCCAATGCACCAGAGGTGAACGCTCTACCACTGAGCCACTGCAGCCCAAGCCCTGCTACAAAGCGGTGTTGACAACAATGGATGATCTACTGATCTAATGAAAATCTACGCTACCTGACAGATAACAGAAATTAATTATGTAACAACCCAGACATATAAGAACGAAATACCACGTGCACTATGTTTAAGATTTCAACCTGAGTTTTCGAACACTATGAGCAAAGAATCTGAGCTAATGTTTTCCATAAATCGCATTGTCTTTGAATGGAAACTTAAGTTTTCCAAATCGTTGCATTAACTGTCAAAATCAAATCACAAGTTGTAATCAGAGAATAAAAAATTTTAGTACGGTTCAAACACATACGAAGTTTTCTGTGTTAGGATGTATATGTGATTTACGTGGAAGAGCAAGATATAAAAATGATTTTTTTTTTTTTTTTTTTTTTGAATCGTAAATTGTCATGCCAATATACAAAGTAAGATCTAAGAATTAACTTACCGTTATCTGAACCATTATATTTCTTGCAATTATCTACTATCAACTGAAAATCGCCTTTGAAATCATTGAATGTATGGTATTGTCCATTATCCAATTTTTCCTCCATTTTCTGCAAATCCATTGGCTGTTTAATTATATCATAGTAGCGTGGCGCATATTCTTCTTCCACTGGGTCCATGAAGGGCCACGCATCCTCATGGTTTTTTATAAACTCTAAGATCTTATACATTCCAGTTTGCAGATCTTCATCAGTCTGTGTGAATCTACAGATTAAAACAACAAAAAACGCATACCTTTTGAAGTCATCTTTTACTAATATAATATTTAACAAAGGATAATCATTCTAGTTACTTACAATAATTATTATGATTATATAAATTTGCAGCTGAATGAAATGTGTATATTTAACACTGGATTGTTTTACTTCACAATTCATCTTATTCAAAACTATTTGCTGGTAGAAGACAATAACTATGTGCAGAGCTTTGTACAATCTATAGCTATTTTTACAATCTGCTGAAACTATTCATGTAAAATAATTTAATAATAAATAAAGATTAAAACAAAAACTTAACAATGCTGCCATGTTTGGGCCCTTATACAATACTTGACATTTCCTATCCTTATTTACTCTTGGCAGTATTGATTTAGTGTAAGCAAAATATCAAATGTCAATCGTGGAAGCTATAAATCCAGATAATGAGTATGCATACAGAAGGTCGCTCGATTTATATCTGACTGATTTTGAAGGTTACTCATTTTACAAGAAATTTCGCCACTACCACCGATGGTGATCTATTACTCACTTAGCACTGTTCACTGTTACCTTACATCGAAGTTCCCATTGGAGTGAATTCCGGCGAAACACGGACAGTGGAATTCACTCCCACTCTTTCATGTAAATTATCCTGAGACCTGTGAGGGTGCGCGGACGCCGATGTTGGCCTTGCAGCAGGTCAAAACCGTAAGTATTTCTTAGGCTGGCATCAGGACTGTTCATACGAACATATTGAAATGGAATGGTGGGAATTCTTAATTTCCGTCCCATTTCCTAACAAACGCAGAGATGATTTGACGGAATTATTGAAGCATTGTCCATATAGATCCTCACCTGGGCGCTGTTCACAGTGTAGGATGTCGATCCGAAAGAGGCATCATAATGGATTCTTAGAAATATCTTGCATTTATTTTGATATTTTTATCAACCTTACGTATCAGTAACTTCCCCGCATAGCTAACTTCCACAACCACCACAAATCCAGGTGGGAAACTTTCCTGGCAGTGACGAGAAATTGGTGGCCCTTGCTTCTCTGTCACGATATGTCAACGCCCAAATGTAACCATCAGCAGTGAAGTATGCTTCATCCATTGTGACTATCTGCCATTTGGGCCCCAGAAAGTGCTTTTTCATAGTCTCCCGCAATTCGCTTTTCGTTCTGCACTTTGTGCGTAATCAGATGAGATGCTTGGTCTTGAGGACGCACTTCAGCCGAAGCCGCTTACGAATGCCCGTGTTCACAGTTGAAGGTGCCGAATTGGCTTGTTGGTCCATCGCACGTTGGGTAAGTGCATTTTCCTGGCACACCAATCGGCGGATCTCTTACAGCACTGCAGGTGTCACTTTCTTTGGAACCTCTTCCTGGTGCTTTTCGTGTGCGACTGTTTTGTCAGGCGCTTCCTGGTATGCGTAAGAGCAATAACAGGGTGTCTACTAAAATTCCAAAATGAAATCTCGTGACTTTTTCGTGACCTTCCCTTTACCAAACCATAAAATTTTTTAACATTCCCAAGAGCGAATTTGGGTGCGAATTAGGCCGAATTTTCTTGATTGCGACAGAAGCGTGCTTTGCTTGCGATTAGGTAGCGTCTAAAGCCTACTATAGACATTTTTGGTGGTGAATTTTGACGTTTTATAGAACAAAATTTTCCAGTCTTCACTTACATTTGCACAGATTAAAAAAAAAAAAAAAAAAAAAAAAAAAAAAAAGTGACCGTTTTCTGATTTTGTGATCGAGAGACATGCTGAATAATAGATTTCGCAGTAGTTAGTGCAAGAGTGAACTCATGCTCCCGACACTGTTCACTGTGCGTATGTAGGAAAAACGAACATGAAATGATATATCTTTCCCAGTAACGATTTAATTCAGATGTCCTTCGATGACATTTACTCAACTAAACTTCAGACCCACAATTACTCACGACAACAGACGCGTCTTCTAGTGTCATTCTCCGAAATAATGGCGTTCTTAATTCAGCCCGATATACATGGAACAACCTTCTGTATTTATCGAACCAACATAACTATAAAATAAAGGCAAATTACCAAACATGCAGAGTTAGCCAAAGTTGTTTAAGTAGTAAACAAAAATGGAGATATTTCTCAAAACATATGTATTCAGTAGATGGGGTATTTTGCCTTCGTAGACAGGCATATGAACGCAAAACAATTACACGTACATTTGAATTTGATATGCATTTAAATATAAAATACAAAAACTATACTTAACATAAAACTGTACATATTCAAACAAACAAAATGGCATAGAACTTCCATTATACGAACTTTCACATTCAAAAATCTCACACTAACTGTTCCACTTACGAAAGAAAATATTTCTACAAGAGCAAAAAACATAAGACAATAATAATTATTATACACACAACAAATTACATGAATGAATTTACATATTTTACTGGTACTTCTGTCATTTTTTCTTCTTTCGCCAAGACTGCATAAGCTTTAAACCATACTCATACACATTATTGTACCATGCAAAAGATAACTCTGCAAGTACTTACACCTGAGAGCTCCTAAGTTTTCTTCGTGACGACTGAATAATAATGGGCCCTGTAGCAGAGGAGAGGGAATTATTTGTTTGTCTTCCTACAAATACATTCTGATTATTGTCAAAAGAATCAGCACTTGCAGTGCTTCCAGTCTCTGAATTGTTGCGTGATAAATCACGCAATAAGGCTCTGTTGGCACGTTCTTCTTTCGCCAGCTGCCGACTAAGCATTCTGCAAGAAAAACATATTGCCTTCTCAAGAACAACAAATCCCTATGTCCATTTGTCCATTTTCTAATTTTAAAGAGTATTATAGAAAGAAGATACGGTAAACAAAAGATTACATGTCTTATATATATATATATATAATTTTTTTTCAAACTCGTTCATTCTTTCTTAATATGATATGAAGTTATTTCTCATTTATTTACTTTCAGCCTATATCCTTACCTTACCACATAGCGATAAAGAATTAGGTGTACTCTGGCCTCCGATACTATTCAGCTCCATTCCATCCTGTTTATTATTTTCCACTTCCAATTTCTTATCTGCATCCCCTTTAGATAGTCTTACACTTAATTCATACATTTTATTTTTGGTTGTCTTCTCTTATTTGAGTATATTTCTCTTCCTATCATTCTTCTTGGCATCTCTTTTTCATCAATATTTTAATACTTGTCCGGCCCAGCTAAATTTCCTTGATTTGACAAATCTAACTATGGTCTTTCCCCTTCAGTATAATGTTTACCTCTTTATTATTCAGTATTCTGCATCTTTCTCCTTCTTTTACTGGTTCATACACCTTCCTTATTTCTTCCTTTTAAATCAGTGTAGCACGTATCTTCCTTCTTTAGCGTCCAAAGCTTGGAACCATACGTAATAATCAGTCTAATTAGTGCCCATTAGCATTTTGTTTTTCCTTGTTTTGCTTCTGCTTTTTAGTAGTTCTTGGTTAGCATAATACGCCATATCTCCTGCTTGCACACTATCCTTTATTGTTTTGGATATGTTCCATTGATCATCTAGTAATAGCCCTAGATACTGAAATCTGTTTACTCTCCGATTTTAATTTCTTGTCTCTTGTTTTCCTCTTTTGTTGTTAGGAACGCATGTTTTATCTTTATTTTGTACAATCCTTCTCCTACTTTCAGAAATATGCTTCTTAATTCGTTTTCTGTTCTAACTGATTGTCGAGTTATCAGGATATTTTCAGCCTATATTAAGCATACCTGTTACTTGGATATTCTGCCCATTGGATATTAACATAACATACATCCTGAAGTATTGATGTCTGGACGAAGCATCTACAACATTTACATGCACATTAGTTTCTTTTTAATTATAAATGAACAATCAGGATCACTAATGAACAATCAGAATAAAGTAAAGAACGTAACGACTTATACAGTGAGGACTGTGAAATCTTATGGGTTGAAATAAACATTCCAAACGGTCCAAAACAACTCATAGGCTGCTTTTATCGACCACACAAAAACTCTCCCTTGTACATACTGCAAACATGTCGTGACTATGACTGCCGCCGTAGCAGACTGCAATGCAACACTTCTTAGAGATTGCAATCTCTCCATTGACTGGCTTTCCCCCATATGTGGTGTCCCACATTCTAAAAATTATAATAATGACTCTTGGTTTTTGGACAATTTTATACATGCTCTGGGCTTTGCACAGCATAATATGCATTCTACTAGAGGCGATAGTAACCTGGACTATATTGTGTCAACCCACAAATCGACGGTTGTGGTCCCTAAGTTAAATTTTTTCCCATCTGATCACGATCCCCTCAGTGTGTTCTTTCCTCACGTCAAACACAAAATATATCAACGACAAAAATCAGTGTCTTCTTTACCTCAGTGAAAAAAGGCCAGTTGGAGTGAAATATGTCAAGTTCTTCATACTTTTCCATGGTGCTTACTTGTCTCAGACTCAGTTGACGATGCAGCTGACTTATTTACTGACGTCATACAGGCTGTGGTTAAACATTTTGGCCTTTCCGTAAAAGACCTTGTTCAAAGTTCCCCCCGTGGTTTGATGAGGAACTAAAGTGCATACTCGCAACAAAAAAAATGCATGGAAGCCATGGAAGGATTTTCCCAGTGAATATACCTACAAGAACTTTCCAGATATTAGAAGACATAGTAAATATCTTATAAAAAGAAAGTATGAGGAGTATATTGAACACATTATAATCAATACAAGTAATAACCCTAAGTGTTTCTGGACCCTAATAAACAACCGAAGAAATAGTTCTCGTATACCGACTGAACTGACCTACAAAAATGCATGTATAAATGAAAAAGACAGGGCAAAGGTGTTTAATGAATGTTTTGCTAGTAGCTTTGTTTCATCCCCTCCCACCTCTCCTTCCTTTCCCTACCCTCTTCAACCTGTTTGTTCTGAATCTGTCTTCTATCAGTACTACTCGGATCGAAGTACTTTCTCTTCTCTTGACATTGTCCCAGCAGCGCGCCTTAGGGCCAGATAATATTTACACTTGCTTCCTACGCAGTGTTGCCAGTTCGCTTTCTCAACCCATTTCGAATTTACTAAATAGCTGTTTTGTAGAAGGTATCTTTCCCACCTGTTGGAAGAGAACTAATATCACTCCTATTCGTAAGTCTGGTAAGAATAAAAATGATGTGTCCTTCTATCGACCTATTTCTTTATTACTGCCTCTCTCACTCGTTTGTGAAAAGATAATCAAAAACAGGATCTTTCAATTTGTTGCTCCATTTATAAACTCCTCACATACGGCTTTCTGCCAGGAAAATCTTGTTACTAATTTACCTGTTCCGCCCGATGCTGTGGACAGCATCTCAGAAAATTCTCAACTTGACATTTTGTATTTGAACCTGACTAAGGATTTCGATTCCCTTCCACACCATCTTCTTATATACAAACTCAATTCTAGATTCAATTTATATGGTAAGTTGCTTAGTCTTCTGGAAACCTATCTCAGTAATAGGACACAACGAGTTTCAGTTTCAGGTTACTTTTCTGTTTTTATTTCCGTAACTTTTGGAGTTCCTCAAGGCAGTGTTCTGGGTCCACTTCTTCTCTTCTCTTATCATACATGGACGATCTGCCATCTTTGTTCACAAACTGCTCTACCAATATTCTTCTATTCGCTGATGATTGCAAACTTTACAGACAACTTCAATCCGAGTACGATGCGCTTGCTCTTCAACATGATGCTTCAATTCTTCTCAACTGGTGTAACTCTTGGAAACTTAGCTTAAACTTCAAAAAATGTGCTTCTCTTACGATTTCTCTAAAAAAGGAACCTATAAAACACATTTACAAAATTGGTCATAAGAACATAAATCCTGTCTCCTCTTTCAGAGATTGGTGTTATCATTGAAAGTAAGCTTACTTTTGCGAATCATATAAGCACAATATCTTGTACAACTGTAAGAAAACTGGGACTCCTTTATCGCTTCACTGACATAAAAAATCCTAATTCCTTAAGCTTGTTCTATAAGTCATATGTTGCTCCCACTATTGAGTACTGTTCTCCTATCTGGTCTATGCCTTGCCCTACTCATCTAAAAAAATTAAATTCCGTAATTAATTTCTTTTTAGACATTGTATCCACCGAGTACCTCACCTCCGAACACTTTCAAAAAATATCGTTTTAAAATCCCTCAATATCAAACCTCTCCTAGTGAGAAAGAAAATTTCTGACCTAATATTTTTGCAAAAAATTGTAAATGGCCACATATCATGTGAACAGTTATTAAGTCAGATCAATTTTCGCGTACCCGCTAAAACAACACGGTCTAGTGATCTCTTTTACACTCGAGCGGCGAGAGTTAATATTGTCCAAAGGTCCCTTCTAAACCGAATTGTCAGTACCTATAATCAGTTACTAGAAACTGTAGACGTTTTTTCAAGTGAGTATACTTTCAGATCATCTATAAATAGGCTATTTTTGTAATGTCGCTGTTGTATTGTACCATTTTGACCTCAAATTGTTATTGAATTGTTATGTTATCAAATTGTTAAAATGTTTCAGTGTAAAATGGCCTAGTGTTGTATCTGAAACCTGCTATAAATAAATAATAATAGTGAATATATGTTATAGTAGCAGCAACCTTTCAAAACCGATCTGAAAGTAATACTTATGACATCTCTGTTCATGTCGCTACATTTCCATCTTTTTAAAAATAACATTAACAAGTACTGAATAAGAAATGAAATGAAATTTTCAGTTTTACGTCACACGATTATGCCGGTTAGGCTAAAGGAGACGGTGATGAGAAATGAATGACATTGTGGAATGAAGAAAGTGGGAGGAAACGGGAGAACCCCGAGAAATTCCTCGAGCACGGTGTGTACAGAATAAGTTTAATAGAGTGTATCTAGGTATATATATATATATATATATATATATATATATATATATATATATATATATATATATATATATATAGTGATATCATACATTGTTATCAACTATTGACAAGGACTGCAACATTGGTTTTCAGGGTTACCCTACAATGCATAATGTAACAGCAGAGATGAACGAATATCAGTGAGTGCTGGGCTGTAATAGAGAACGTATGAACTACAAGACGGTGTTTACGAAAATTGTGTCGTAGTTAATGCCCTGCATAGATGGAGAAATCAACTGAAATCTTCAGTGCTCTGAAAAAAGCTTAAGATTATCACGATATTTATTCATCGGGCCATCAACAGATACTGTGAAACGGAGACGATTGAGGACCACTCAAAGCAAGATCGCAGCACACCGTGAGAAGTCAGAACATCCTGAAAGCAGTGGCAAGCGTATCGAAGAAATAGCCAGGAAACAAGCAATGATGGCTCGTGTGCTGAACATTTCTAAAATGTCGATATCTCGGACTAAGAGCTTTCTGGCGAAGTACTTGTCACTTCCTCACTTCACAGATTAAATTTCCAGACGAAGCGAAAACCGAAGAGACTCTTCCAGCGTTAAGCAAAAGACAGCAGAATTTTCTTCACTGATGAGAAGATTTTTGTAATTGAAGAGTCCTTCAACCGTTAAAATCATAATGAGTATGCCTCCACATCCTGGGGTATTCGTAGGAAAACGCTAAGGATCCTGAGAAGGCTTCATTCTGCTTCAGTGACGGTTTGGTCTCTCTCTCTCTCTCGCGCGCGCGCTCGTGTGTCAACCTACGAGACTACAAGTTATGGTTCCAACACTGAGTCTCACTCACTGAGTTTCATTGTTGACTTTCTATGACTAGGTAGAGTATAAAAATATTAAGAGGGGAATAAACCGTTACACCTACATTGTAAATTAATGAGACAATGGATGGAATTCCCTCCTCCTCCGTCCTGAGCCATCTCACCTCTGGTTACGAATGACAGACCAACCAGGCATTAATATTTACCGCCCATTGGATATGTAACTATATTATGCACTCTACCATATTTACAGTTGAGGTCACTTCAGTTAATAAAATCTTCGTAGATCCCGCTGTCCAATCCAGGGTATGATCTAAGACCCTTGGTTCATCGGCTCTCCCGAATTCTCTCTTTTGCACCTTCACTTAATCACCACTCAATGCGCTTATTTCAATAAATATTTGCTAACAATATTTCTTTCTTGTTGAGAATGTGAAGGCAATAAATATGACCCCCCCCCCAAAAAAAATAAATAAATAAACATTTTAATATCTGGTGTCCCTTCGCAGTCAAGTGGGCAACTCACACGCTTTCGAATCACATTTTAATCAATAGCTCCATCTCATATTGTCTTGGCGCAGAAAAGGGACGATCAATCCAATAAATCAATCAACTACTGACTCTGCTTCCTCTTTCATTAAGTGAACCTGTAGTGCATTGTTTTGACGCAGAAAAATCTACAGCAAAATAATGCACTTAAGTATCACAATAAACTTGATAAATCAACTTGCAAACGACTGGCCTGAAGCATCGTCTCATTCACCTCGTTTATTTAACAGATTTATGCAACTCAAAATCTTAGTTTTCTTAGTCAGATTCTACACTTTAACATAGAATTTTAACGATTTGCGTACCATTTGATAAACCAAGACTTAAAACAACTAATATCCAATTACATGCATAAAGTGTATAGGTCAAAAGCTACTGCATGCGAGGTTTAAGTTAATGGGAAGGAATTGCTAAACAGTTTTACACACTGGCTACACCAACTAGTGCATCTACAAGATGACTCTGACCTTGCATTACAATATTATTTTGTTTAACGGAAAGAATTGTGTCCAAAGGTAACATATAAACAAATATCTTACCAAGTTGAACAAAATGATACAGGTAAATGCAAACCCTCATACGTAGTTTCCGAGAGAAACTTTTTTTTTTAACCTAAAAACTGATGCCGAACAATAATTACACCACCTATCAAGATAAAACTGGATATCAAAGCATACTCTCATCAAGCTCTTCATTATGATACTAACAAGAGGATAGCTTACAATATGGTTAATGGAATATAGTTCAAATTTTTTGTTTAACCAAAGTATTGGCCAAATTTCAATAGATAGATCTCACGAGCTAAACAAAATGAAGTGCAGAGAATAAATTCTCACGTTTAATTTTCGAGAAAAAAAAAATATTGTTGCTACTGAAAAGGACTTTATTTATTTATGTACTACAGTAAAACCTGCCTTCAACGGACCCTTTATTAAACGGAAACTTGCCTTAAACGAAAATATTTTACGGTCCCTCGAATATAGGGGCGAAAGACGTGTTAAATTCCCTTCATTAAGCAGAAACTGTGTTACGCGAACAACGGAAATCACAATAAGCCTATTAACAGAAACATTCAAGTTCCGGATTGCAGCATTTAGAAAGATTTTAGACATGTATTGAGAGGTAAGATACATGTATACAATCGACTACGTTGTCAGCGAAACACATAGTGATGTGCAAACCGAAACAGGGACAATGGATCTAGATGCCTTAATTGAGAATTACACGGACCATCAAAAAGAAGAAGAGGAGGAAGATAAATATGGCATTCAGCTGGAAAAAGAGTAGGCTAAAAACTTATCAAGATTCTGGTAAAAGTTTAAAGCAACTGCAACAATTTGTCTTATGTCAAAATGACACTGATATATTTAGTGTGGTTTCTTAGGTTAAAGTGTTTGTGGAAAGTCAAGCAGCTATTCAGTAATGTGTACACAAAATTCTCCATGACTATGCAGAAAATAAAGTTAACGTGAGTATAACACTTTCTGCCGTTCATTGTAAGTTGTGTGTGTATCAACTCGTAGTAGAAATAAATACTGTAAATTGACTAAAGTATGTACAACATATTATTTTAACTTGATATGTCCATTATATACATGCATTTTTTTGGTCTATCCTCATTAACTGGAAACTTCTCTTTAACGGAAATTTTTGCGAGTCCCGTGCGATTTCGCTAAAGATAAGTTTTACTGTATATATATATATATAAATAAAGATCCTGTTAAGTAGCAGATTGTACCTATTGTCGTCTGTGTTCTTCTAATGGTACATATCTACTTCTAACCATGACGCACATACAACTTGTGAAAGTTATCATCAAGGAACAATATCATAAGAATGATAATAACGTTAAGTTCGATCTGTAAATGTTATGAAATAAAGAATACCTCTCCTTTCTCTCCTGTTCCCTTCGTTTCCTTTCCTCCTCTTCTTTCTTCTGTTTCTGCTTCTCCTGCTCTTCTAATTTCTTTTGTTCTTCTTCTAGTTTCGCTAACAGAGCTAACCTCTCTTCCTCTTCTTTCTGTTGTTTTAATTTCTCTATTCTACTCGATGTTCTTCTTGGCTGATACTCCATCATTCTTTTCCTACGAAATAACAACCAGTTTATTATTATTAATTTATTTCTTATGTTTGACAAGCACACCCATACACAAGTATTTCAAACAGTTTCATTCAAAAGAAAAATGTTACTTCTCACTGGCATACACTGGCACCAAGATAAAATTACAATTTTTCCGTTAAAATGGCTTCGCACTTAAAAGTACTATGAAGCAATAATGAAATATACCCTTAAGCACACACTTTAATAATTTAATCGTGTGCGTTTGATGACTCACTATCATCTTCATCGGTACATGACAGTTATTTGTTATTTATTTATTTACTATTTTTTACCCTGGTTCGTACACTCGCAGAATGTTAAATGCGAGTATTTCAGTCCTTAGAAATAAAAAACAATACTATACTTCATAAACAACAATAAACACACTGTGAATCTAACTCCAATACACCACTTGCACGATTGATGAAATTTAGCGCCACACAATGTGTGGCCTCTTGTTTAAGTCTTTGATGCAGAATTAGCAGCGGTTGGACGAAATGGAGAGAAGTAGCAGGAGTGCTGTGTGGCAATCGAGTGCCAGTACACCTTAAAGGAAAAGTTTACAAAACAGTAGTGAGATTTGCCATATTATACGGGGCGGAATGTTGGACGACGAAGAAGAGAGAGGAACAGAAGTTGCGTATTGCAGAGATGAAGATGCTGCGTAGGATGTGTGGAGTGAAAGAATGAAATAATCCGGGGAACAGTAAAGGTGAGACCAGTGGTAAGAAAAACTGAAGAAAGGAGACTGAGATGGTTTGGGCATGTAAGAAAGAAGACCTTTGAAGTATGTAGCTCATCGAGATGCTACAGAAGTTAACTGGGAAATGAGCCCCAGGCCGCCCAAAGAAGTGGAGAGATTGTTACGAACGATATGGTGCAGTGTGGTGTCACAGCGAATATGACACAAGACAGAAACAGGTGGAGGACAGCGATCTGACGAGACGATCCCAGCTAACTGGGAAAAAGGCTTAGAAGAAGAAGAAGAAAAAAGAATTCGTGGATGAAAAAGCAATTTATTTTAACCCTGTAACCATAATCTAAATGTTTCCCTGGGATCGAATTACCGAAATCACATAATGTGAGAAATGACTTCCTGTTTTAAATTGTTCCATTTTCAACGTTTATTATTCGATGAAATTACACTTGTTTTGAAAAATAAATAAATATATATGCACTCACAGTTCATCATTCCTTCAAATGGTTGTTGTTAACGAAGAGGATTTATTTTTCCCTTCCCTAAAGACCGGAAATGAAATCTTTAAGTTTTACGTCCCACGGTTATGCCGGTTAGGCTAAAGGAGACGGTGATGATGAGAGATGAATGAAATGGTGGAATGAAGAAAGTGGGAGAAAACGGAAGAACCCCGAGAAAACCCACGAGCACGGTGTTTGTCCACCACAAAGTCCACTCGGCGCGAGCTGGGATCGAACCAAGGACCCCAAGCACCGGAGGTGAACGCTCTACCACTCCACCGCGCCCCCCTGGACCGGAAATTTACCATAATGTGGATCTACAAACCAACGTTAAAATTCCTCAACAGTCATGGACAAATGGTGATGACTAGGAGTCAATGATATGTATACGATTAAATTAATAAAGAGGTGCTTAAGTGGGGTTTAAAGTTTGTATTTCATCATTAAATATGCGTCATATCAGTTCAATTGGTAATTACTATGAAATAAGCTGAAATATAACCTATATTGTTATATAAAAGTGATTTACTGTTCAACGCCCAGGCTACACTACTGAAATTGGAACTATAAATGTAAATTTTAAAAAAATAAAATAAAATAAAACCTTTCTGTCATGAAAGCAATAGGGACGAAAGAATATTTCGGTGAAAGGAGCCAAGATTAAAATATTTCATGAACAAAGTTAGGGACATGAAACTCGATATATAAGCTCCTCATTAAAAACAACTGAATACATTAAAAAATTCCACTCTTAAAGGAAAAAAGGGGTTCAATTTTTATAATACTCAAATTTACGACTCTCTATTGAGAAAATACCCAATGTGAGGATTAGATTAAGTTACAAGTATGAAATTCATTACCAACTTATTATTTGCTGCACAACAATATAGTTTTACATTAAAAAACTAAATATTTGTGACAGTTTCGCCAACTAACTCTTTGACTTCAACAGACACTATGAGATACAGGAGTAATGTACCATCTTATATACTTAAAATACATATAAATAACATTGTACATTATTCCTGTATCTCATAGTGTCTGACGAAGCCAAAGAATTAGTTGCAGAAACTGTTACAAATATTTTGTTTTTAATGTAAAAATATATTGTTTTACTCAGCAAATAATAAGTTGGTAATGATTTATATACAAAGCAAAGCTTCTGCTGTTGGAAAATATGAAATCCGGTATATAAATTCTTATATAAAAATAAGGGAACACGTTGTTTCAGCATTGTCGAAAATTCTGCTCTTAAAGGGAAGGAGGTAATTTCTATATTAAAATTTCCGATCCCTTATTATCATCGTAAGAAAATGCCCAACATGAGGATTCGTTTAAGTTCGTGGTGTGAAATTCGGCGTACAAACTCTTCATTAAAGATAACCGAATATACGTGTTGTAGCGTTTTTGAAAAATTTTGAAAATGCGCAACGGGTACAGGTTTATACTAATACAGGAATTTGGTTAACCTACAATGATTCCTCCCTAATATTACAAAACTGTGCTATAATATATAAGGTTGGTTGTTTAACGTCCCTTTCTTCATCGAGACCACATGCGACGTACACATAGAGCTTAATCTTGGATGCGAACCATACCAACTTCTACCGGGAATCAAATTTGGCATTTCTTTACGCTATCCAAATTTACACAAATTAAGTTCCGGAATATTAAAAGGAAAAGCACACTTTTACACACTAGAATTCTCCAATTATGGTTCCACTTACGGTAAATGAAGATTCTACCTTTCCAAATTTAGCGTAAAAATAACAAGACATTGTTAACGAACTAAAACATATCAGATCTTGACAATCTAAAATAGGAAACTCTTTCCAACAAAACTTTTATAATTCTGTGAATTCTTTACCAATATAGTGGTCAGCAACTTCGAAATCGCCCAAATTTACTTTTTACCAAGACTCAAAATAGTTGACAACGATAAGAAAGTCATCCGATCACGTGGCCTACAAATATATTGAAGAGTTACACCAAAACGAGATCTATTAAAATATTTAGATTTCTGTATCTGTACAAATTTCACTTGTTAAAATCCTCTAAAATAATATTTTACCATAGTGAGAATGTCCAATTAAAATCCAAATTACTTTTATCAACACACAACTAATCCGACTGATTTTGTCTTGCAAGACATTCTTAGCGCCACCTATATTCCGTTGGTGGAGAAAGACAAAAGAAGATAGAAGTCCCGTCATCTTGTTGTTCGTTTCGTAAAATAAAAAACAATCTCCCAAATTAGACAGACATAAATTAGTAATGACTGAAAAATCTTAATAAGTATCTCCCCCCCCCCTTTCCCTCCTTACACACAAAGGACAACACTTGCTTAATTTTGATCTTAACAACCAATCATTGAATACTTCGTTCATTCATCTTTCGTAAACTATTACTTTTATTATAATTCTCATTTTTAGATTTAATTCAAAGGAGAAAATAATGTTACGAAGAAATCATTACTCTTTAATATAGAAAATATTCGAAGAAAATAAATACCGTTCTAAGGTCGAATTTTCGCGAAAATAATAATAAATATAAAAATACATGATAACAACGAACAATAAGAGTACAAATTTTGTGTCACTAGTAATAAATGCACTAAATGAGTAATTATATAATAAAGTTTGGAATAAGTAATTTATTAAGTATTAAAATCGATATTATTAAATGACTGATAATTACTATCAATCAGGCGATAAATGAAGATTACATACCTTAATCTAGAGAATGTTTCAAAAATTTCGAGGTATTGTTTTACGGTTAGTTATATGCATTTTCCATTTAAGCACTATACAATATTAAAAAAAAGGCTCGCTGCCCATAAGAAGCCAAAATGAGAAATTAAAAGTATATATGAGAAATATTAATTAACAAGTTAAAAAGTAGTGGTGCTTATTAATAGTTTCAACACTGCTAATGTGAATTAAATTAATAAGTGTAAAGTACGAGAAATCATACTATTTAAGATAAAATGTGTTTAAAACAATTAAGATTAAATTCACTCTTATTACTTAATTCAACTCTAACCTTTCTGTTTTCTTTTCTACACTCATCAATTATTGCATTCTTTTCTAGCCTACGTACGGGTTTGGAAGAGGAATCCGATGACAGTGAAGACATTGTTTACTTTCTGAATATATTCGTCGAAGTGCAGAGAAACACTTCCGAAGAAATATTATGGTATAACCCTGTGATGAGTAGAATGCACACGGAAATGGGATATGTCCATTTGAAACTTACCAATCGTTACTTGGAAAACAAATTCGCTTCTATAACGAAGAAAAATTCACTTCGGCTTTATCAAATAACTCATGAAGTTTTTGAAGTTCATATCAAACTAAATGTAGGTCTACGACATTGTATATTTACGACGTGAACAATCAAAATACTCTTCAAACACCATTGAATTGCTTTTACCATTAAATGTTTCTTACATGGCAGTTTAAAAATAATATTCACATTAATTGACTTTTTTTTTTTTAAATTTACATTTTATTTTATTTCGATGTACAATAATTGCACATCAATACTTGTTGCCATGCCTAATGCACTAACTTAAGAAGCATACGCTTACTCAATTAATTTCTGTAACAAAACAAACCAGAAATGGCAAAAGCATAATAGCCGGAATACATCATAAAAGATTAACAAAAACTTTAACAGTATGCACTTGGATGTACTCGGTACAGAATGCGCGGGTTTCCATCGTTCCCGAGGGTATCCGAAACGACACGAGGTGTAAACAAGGGTGATGCGTAGGTTGCACGTGCGCGGTTCTGTGATGATCTAACCCTCTCAACATTCAGATAAGATGATTCACAAGCTTTATCATATTGGCGCATCACATGGTTGCGAAGGAATAAACAGGAAATAAGCAAGCGACAGATTTTAATTACGTAACTATTAAAAAAGAAAAAAGCGATGAAAGGATAAAATGTTATATTACAACGTTAACATGATAACCCATATAATTTATTTATTTATTTTAAAACTTTAAGGAACGAATGAACAATTCACGAAGTCACTGCTGCTACATCTTGTCATGTATTATCAATTATGGAGTCAAGTTCTAGGAGCTTGAGAACAACATCACGGTGTGAAAATGAATCCTATAGCGGGTAGATGTCACAGATTCTTACTTCACCGACAACTGAAAAGGTAAATTCTAAATCAGTTTACCGCAATCAATTCGAGGTGCGAACAAAATTAAGCGTAGTTTCGCTTTAACTGAAAAACAAAGGTAAATAAATAAATAAAATTGGGGATCCTGTTCCACTCCTTTACAGAAATATTTTTTATGCATTTCTCCATTACCCTCGGTAACTCGAACACTGAGTACAGTACTTTGATATTAGCCCATACTTACTACTAATGTATTTATTATATTATTTTGTAATGTATTTACTATATACTGCACAATTATCACACGGTCTGTACAAAACCTTGCCAGTTATTGAGGTAAAATTGATACTGAAATATATCCTCAACAAGCTCTTCATTATGTTATCACATTAATACAAACGGGCTATTAATAAGAATTCGAAGTTAGTATTTCAGTATTAAATATACATCGAATCAGTTCATTTATGGAGTATTATGGAATATTACATAATCTTTCGTTCCTGTGGGTCACTCTCGATTAGTTTCACAATGAAATTAATGCACAACAATACAAAATTAAAATACACTAACATATAACAAATGGAACGAAAACGATGCTCAAAATACGAAATCCGACAAATTTACAGCAATGAACTTGTTTCCGCTCTTGTCATCCTCCTATACTATTTTTCAAAGCAAGTAAGCATTTATGCATTGTAAAGCATATACTATTTTCAGCATATACTGTAGTCTGAAAAATAGACAATTTTGTTTATGTATCACAAGATCCAAAATAAAACAAAGTAATATTTTTCTGAGGAGTTAAGGAGACCGGAGTACGGACCACTTTGTATCTGATTTTAGCTTAGAATTTTGTAGATATGCAAATATAATTTTACACTTTTGTTTCTTCTTCCGAGTTTCCTATTGAATTTAATGATCTTTTACAGTCATCGAACTTAATACTTTTTTATAAATAGAGTCAGACAGTGAATGAGAATACTCCAACTCGGGAAAACAGAAGAATACACAAACTAAAATCTGTCATTACCGCACGATGATCTCGATGCTACAGAAATCAAAGGTGAACTAGGTCTAGTACAAACATTTGCTTTCCCAAATAAATGAATAAATTCATGTTATTATCGTCATTGAAATGAAATAGATCTTTAACGTCTTACGATTATGTCAGTCGTAAAGTTTTAAGGTTTAAAAAGACTCCTGTGTTACAATGGAAATTACAGAACAATATAACGGGACAGTGGTCATAATTGAGTGTGTGTTGAAATAAACGAGAATTAAAGGTTCCTTGCTAATTCATCTGCATCTTCGTTATGCCTAATTTAAGGAGGAATCTTGGTACAATTTTTCTTGATGGAATGAAAATAGTGAGGGAAAAAAAAAATGATATTTCCAGTACACACACATGGCCTGAAATGGAACCAGAGACCTTTCGTTTCTGAGATAAATTACTTTCTACTAGGCCTTTACGCAGCCTTGTCTCGTTCTCAAGAACCATTTGTTAACAGTCGCACTTCAGATGGAAATATGTTCTTTTTCAATGAATTCACATGTTGTGTTAAAAGTAGTTCTACTTATATCAGGTGTACAACTTTGCTTCTGCCGTTTTTCTTTTTCCGACATTCGAGGCTTTATTGTGAAAAACTAGTAAGACATCTTTCGGGCAGCGTACAAATCCCGTGTCGAAAAAAAAAATCCTTTGAGGCGAGCCACGTATCGATCCAATTTTTGACTTCTTCATACCAACGTAAGTGCTGGTCAGCTATGCCGTGTGTCACTGATCAAAACAAGCGATGAGCAGAGGGAGCAATATCTGAAGAATACGGCAGGTGGGGCAGGACTTCCCACTTTAAAGTTTCCAAGTATGTTTTGACCGACTTTCCGACACGGGGTCGAGCATGTCATGCTTCACAATCAGTTTATCGTGTCTATCGTTGTATTACGGCCGTGTTTTTTAATGCTCGGCTTAAACACATTACCTGCTTTCGATACAGATCGCCTGTGATTGTTTCAGTCGGTTTTAGCAGCTCATAATTCACTACGCCGAGCTGGTCCCACAAAATGCAGAGCATGACCTTGGAGCTGTGAATATTCTGTTTGGCCGTCGATGTGGAAGCATGGTCGGGAAGCATAATTTTCTGTGCTTGCGGTTATCGTAATGAACCCTTTTTACGTCTCCCGTCACAATGCGATGTCGAAATCTCTTCCGTCTTGGGTTTTCAAGCAGCTGTTCCCAAGCAAGCAACGCCGTTCAACATCTCTCGGCTTCAACTCGTACGGCACCCAATTTCCTTGTTTTGAAATGGCTTGTTGAATCAC
The DNA here is from genome assembly GCF_964235325.1 of Thermobia domestica. Taxonomy (NCBI): domain Eukaryota; kingdom Metazoa; phylum Arthropoda; class Insecta; order Zygentoma; family Lepismatidae; genus Thermobia; species Thermobia domestica. The sequence goes on along the minus strand of NC_137463.1, from coordinate 34,342,715 downwards.
TTCTAATGATCCTAGCAACTCTTCTTGTGTTTGATACGAGTCTTTAAGAAGTAATGCCTCGCCTCCACTTCTCATCTTTGAAAATATTCTCTCTTCCGCCGCCATGTCGGTCTTCGATGTCAAAATCACCGTTCTTCAACCATTGAAACCACGCACGACATGTTCCTTCACTAACAGCAGTCCCGCCATAAATATCTGAGAGCATTCGATGAGCCTCTGCCGCAGATTTCTTCATATTGAAGCAGAAAATTAAAACCTCCCGCAAATGACGAGAATTTGGTTCGTAAACTGGCATTTTCACTTGAAAATAGCTTTACGATGCGGACACAAATCGACTAATGTTTCGATAGGGTTCTGCTGACAAGTGCGAAAGCTTCTTGTATGACGTCCACATCTGTTTATTTCCACCACCGCTTACTCCTAGAGCCATCTATTGCAAAACGGCGGAAGCAAAGTTGTACATCTAATATTTCTTCCTGCAAATAATACAATACTCAAGTACGTAAGCGCAAAACCAGAACGAGGCAGTGTATTTTGAATTAGATGCCTATGCAAAGGATTACTGTCTCAAGGGTTGCAAAAAACACTCTTGCAGAAGCACATACTGTCACAAATTGATGCTCAAATATAACTGACAGCCACCACAAAATAACAAACTAAGAATTCACCACTTTAATTAGATGTATACCTTTGTAATCGTTCTTTCTCAGCAAAGAGACGAGGAATCTCAGGTAGAAAGTCCTCAGCTAGTGTGTGGTACAAAGCTCTTTCCCCTTTTGATTTGGAATCTTTAAACTTTTCGGTTAAATTCTCCCAATCTTCTTCCGCGTAGCAGACGACCTGCCAAACAGGAGGACCCACCACTTCCTCTTCTTCAACATCCTTTGACTTACTTTTCTTCTTCTTCGATTTCTTCTTCCTATCTTTTTCTTTGCTCTTCTTTTTCTGCAAAATAAATAAATAAATAAATAAATCAAAAGAACCCTCCAGACAAATTGTCAAACATCTAAAGTAATGAAATAGGCTTTTTTTTTTTTGTATATTTGCAATTGTATTTACTTAAGCTTATTATCTTATATAGTTTAAAATGAAACTACACAATTGGGCATCTTAAGTCCAACAGAAAGAATAAATCTTAAATAAAATTAGCTTATTTTGAAAGAAAATTGGACGCTAAGAAGTCTATTATTATTGTTTTGATTCCAAAATATTGTAATTTATTAAATATAATTGTAGCTAGATAATTTCAAATCAGTTCTGCATTATAAATGAACGCGTAAAAATTCAAAATGTTACTGATTGCTCGATTATATTGAGAAATACAAAAAAACACAATCAGAATAGCCAGCCTTTGTCATGTCCTCTTAACCCAACTTACTAAATATTGATTGCATTTGTGGATTAACTTATTAGTTATGGAAGTTGAACTTTTTTTTTTTTTTTTTTTTTGAAAATACACAAAATATTAAATTACGTATCGATCAATCACTTGTGGATTTATTTTGAAGAGATTATACAATTTTATGTACACTCGTATATACTTTTATTTAAAAATAAAAAATAAATAAATGCACAATTCAATATAGTCATTAGTGTTAGTCGAATATTCTGGAGCTCTCTAGATCGATATAACCATTTCATTTGTTTTGAGATGATAAGTCTGTTGCTACACAAAGGTAAACACATAATTGAAAGGAATACTATTACATTATTATCCAAATCGACTTACGAAGACCATATTCTTATTTGCTGCTCGAAGTAGAGTCGTTTACAAAGTTTATTGTATAAATGTGTGAAGACTAACAATCTCCCTGTTTTACCATTATAATAAATATAGTATTTCTTTAGTCTTCATTCGTGGCTACCGCGTACGCTAACTATGCAGGGCCCCGAGTCCACTAGTTAAGAGTGCTTCCTTCGGATAAAAACCTGAGAAGTGATTCGGGTCCTGTTTTCAGCGGTAGATTTTGCATCATATAGCCTCGTTCTTGAAAAGGAATGTAAGCAACAATCAACATTCTCTTTAGTATCCTAAACGTTATATGGCTTCAATTCGTCAGAATTAGGATGTTTTCATTACTAGTAGTTCTCTTCCAGTGACGTAAGGTGAAATTTTATTCGAGAGGAGTATATACTATCATATTTAGACAGTGAATGATTTATTAGTACGTAACTTAGGTAGGAAAATGAAAATGAAATAAAATCTTTGAGTTTTACGTCCCACGATTATGCCGGTTAAGCTAAAGGAGACGGTGATAATGAGAAATGAATGAAATGGTGGAATGAAGAAAGTGGGAGAAAACGGGAGAACCCCGACAAAACCCACGAGCACGGTGTTCGTTCACCACAAAGTCCACACGGCGCGAGCTGGGATCGAACCAGGGACCCCAAGTACCGGAGGTGAACGCTCTACCACTGAGTCACCGCGCCCCCGTAACTTAGGTAGGGTACTACCATGAGTGTAAATTTTCAATAAAATATACACTCCTACTTTCATCATTCCTAAATAAGCAATACATTTCCCGATATGTACAGTCTGTAACAACATTAAATAGAATATTTTACCCCGACTTTCTAGAAACTTAAAATATTCTGCTTGCTTTTGTCACATATATCTTACATAATAATAATTCTTAATTACAAAAAAGTAACATTTAAACATTACTAAGATTATTTTTCCTTTACGTTTTTCAAAGAAAAGTCAGCATTCCGTCCAATATATTATATGTTACATGACCCAAAAGTTGTATGACTTTTGCAATATTGCTCTTGTCTTCATGTAAAAAAATTTAAAAAATCACGCCGTCCGCTTTTGACGAACTGTGAAACCACTTCTTTAGGATTTACAGAAATTACCCGATGAACAGAGCTAGATTAGTAAGTCGATATTAGCATATCGTGTTTTGTGAGTAGCTTCCCAATCTCTTCAATAATGAAGTCTTTCAGTTCAAACAGTCGGCATTGCTAAAGTAGGCAGTATTTGGAACATTTTCATACACTGGGATAAAATGTTATGATTGCACTGCACCAATGGGTACTGTTTAAGGTCTTTCACTTTAACTACCACACTTCAAGTTATGGGATAAGATAACGTGTCTTGGTAGAACTGTACGCTTTCTAAGTTCAGTGGAAGCGTACCTGGGTTCATTCAATTTTGTCTCTTATTATATACACGAAATCTCGTTATATAAATCTTAAATAATTTTCTTGTGTCTCCGTTACAGAAAAGCCACTGAGTGAACTGCAGATGTTCAACTGAACAGCATCCTCAGTTCGCTCGGTGACTGTTTTTTGTAACGGAAACACAAGAAAATTATTTCAATTAATCACAACAAGATTTCGTGTACATAAAAAGAACAGATAAATTTTAATGAATTCAAGTGAAGAAATTTCCTGAAGTATGAAGCTGTAGCGTGAAGTTCTTTTGTTACATAATTAGAATAAACCATCTGATTGTAGTTATCTCAATTTCTAAGAGTAAATGGACACAATGTTAAACATACGTAGTGGTTTGATTTTATTTTATTACACGATAAAGCAAAGAAAATAAATGTTTAGCAAGTGTCTTCTAGCTTTTGAAATGATTGTTCAAAAGATAAGGACACTTAAACAAAACTCAATAAATACCTATGGTGCAAAATGGGTGATTTTTTTAGATCGTTTTAAATTTCTTTTCAGGTAGTGCGAAATTTGAAAACAATAGTTTGTTTTATATTTTAAATACAAGAAAAAAACTCAGATGTATCAAGCAAGCAATTTGATTTTGTTTATATAAAATGGTCAACTCAGGAATCTTAAATTCTTGAACGAAACTCTAATGTCAAGTATCTGCCAGGTTTACAAGTTATTCGCATTTGCTTATCCAATCTCACCTTGTTCTACCGTCTGACAATTTAATATAAGAAACTTTCCTTTAAACCAAGCATGATGAAGCACTATCTAGATATATACACAACCGACTTTTCATATAGTTCTATATACCTGTATTAAACTATTACTTTGTCGGTTGCTTATGTGTACTATATGTCGAATATATAATAATAATAGTCTTAAATTATTTGGAATGAAAGAATAATTAAGCAATTTTACAGAGAATGCTAATTATATACTCACTACGATTTTTGGATAATCTTCTCGATAAAGTCTTGTACCATAAAAATACCAGTAGGTAGAGTTATTCTCATCTTGACCCAGTGGTTCCACTCGTAAACTGTCTGATTCCAGATTCTGAAAAAAAAATAAGATAAAGGTTTTATTACATGAAGACCAACAAAATCTACATATTTCTGGTTCCTTATAGTTACTGAATAAAATGTAAAGCATCGATTTTTGCAGGACCTACATTAAGTATGGCAACACTTAATGGTCGAAGTCCTCTGCTACATTTACACTGTTGTACAGTACCCACATATTTTGATAAAATGTGGCATGACATATAGAGGCGTTTTATGATTTTCTTAAGGTAAATAGTATACACAGGAATCTACCTATTAAAATGCTCCAATAGCAATTAAAAGCGCCTGAGCTCCAACGTATAACTATAGCTTTCAAATCTTTCATTTACGGTTATGTGTGATTTCACGTTTAACAGAGACAAACATTTTAAGTACGAGTACTTTAAATAAATCAGTTAACTAGATCTTTTTCATAAAGTTTATGATATGAAATTGTTGTTCAAAGTCTTTGTATTTTAATAAGCCTTCTCCAAAATCAATGCACATGAATTGTGCTTCCATCTTCCGAGTTCTTTTAAACTATATGTTGTGGAAATTTATATGTTTGTGGCCAATCCTTTCGACAATGAGATCTCGGAAACTACAGGCTCTAGAAAGATGACGTTTTCACTGATCGATTGGAAATTTTGCGTAGATTGTCCAGTTCTAATTGAATATTTTAAAAACATGGCCGTTATTTCTTTATTACATTTTTTAGGGTACGCATGGAAGCATTGAAATTAAAAAAAAAAAAAAAAAAACTAAAGCACCATATCCTACCCATTATACATTCCAACACCACGCTGTTGTATATAGGGGTTGCATATGTCTTAGGCGTTTATTTCATGGCCAAATAATAATGAAAAAGGAACGATAACCATTTCTACAGTTTAACCAGTAAGATGAATCTTTATTTTTGGAGTTATTTGCCCAATGAACACCATATATAACTGCGATTATAATTAATTGCGTATATAATGTATTTGCTTATTACATACTGCGTGCAAGAAGAAAGAAAACACTGGTCATGCATGAATTAGAAACTCCAACCGGAAGTAGACTCAAATCTTGCAAACGGGGCGAAATATTGAGGTCCCCTTTATGATACGCATTGCCGATTTTTTTTTTTTTTTTTTAACCAAGACTTTTTTCACTTGTGTCTGTAAAGGGGCATGTACAGATGTGAGGAATGAGAAGGATATTTATGCTCATATGCGAATGATAGTGTAGAGAGCGCAGGTTCAGCTAGTATTACTATGAAAAATTTGGTACGCTAATAGGTTAATGAATGTTTTTCTTACTGTAAGAAAATGAAATAAATAAATAAAAACACTGTTCCGTAGCCTTTATGCAAAAATAATACAATACACTACCTTGACGTGAGCATGCAGTGCAGCATGTGGCAGCATAGCGTGCGATCCTGTACATCTTTATAGAGCATTTAAATATAAATGTAGTCCTACCAATAAAAGAACTATATCTGAAGAAACGGTCAAGAGGCCTATTATATTCCACAGTGGAACGAAGATGGTGTTAGTGGGGACAGAAAATGTTGCCCATTTTTGTCCAAATTTTGCATAGTGGCTACATCTGATTCGATTTTGAGTTTAACGTCCCTTTCAGCAGCGAGGCTATATGAGACGTGGACTTACAATAGCCTAAAATAGCTCCTGCCGGGAATCGAATCCGGTCTCCCACGCCAAGCACGTGGAAGCTCCATAGTAGTTATAGGATCAAATGCTAAACTTTTGTCATTCAAGGCTTTTTCGGGTTTTAGAAATTACTTGAGTCCACTTATTTTCGACCCCCTGTACTGGATATACATCCAATATAAAATATTTGGCATTTCATGTAATTAAAATTGCGCGAATGGCCACACAGACCTTCAAACAAGCAATAGTTATTTGAGACACACTGTAACAAATGGTACATATGTCATCGGATGGTCATCGATGACTTACTGCATATCATGCCACATAGGGGTAAAGCTGCCAAAGGGGGCTCCATTAACTTCAGCATTAGGAACTTTCCCTTATCCCTTAGGATTCGCATTTCAATGAAAGTGAAACGATAAAAACTCGTAAGACACACTACTTTTGGCATAAAGTTTAAAACACTCTACCCTCTAGAATATGCCCTTTAATCAAATTAGTATGGTAAACACCCAGCTTAAGGTGAGTAGTAACTATATTCCAAAAGTCATTACAAACGGGGTCAGCCGTTTTCCAAACCCTGAAAACTATGGATTCGACACTAATCTCGGTCATTCTGGATTTATTTGTCACCCTTTCTCAGCCCCATAACGATGAAGGCTGAACTTGGACTTAGACGGTATTGGGAGCGTCACTGTTCATTTTAACGATCCCGAAAACTGTGGTTTGAAACTAGTATCGGTCGCTTTCAATTATTTTCACATGTTACTCCCTTGCCCTTGTCATAAAATAAACAACTGAGCAGAATAGTCAACAACGATCAACAACTTCGACCTTGCCCCTGATAATTACCGAAGCAGCTGACATTCCCGCTCTTGCCTAAACTTGAACTTAAATGTCACCGGCAGTGTCATTATTCATTTCACCGACCCCGAGGAAACAACCTGGTACAACACTAATCTCAGTCATTTTTGTTTCATTCTTTCTCACCTCCCATGCCAATGGGGTTGAACTTGGAGTTAAAAGGCATTGAGAGTCTCAATATTCACTTCAGCGATCCCAAAAGCTATAGATTCGATACTAATATTGGTCGTTTTTGATCATTTTTACGAGTCATCTGTTTCCATGTCAACCCTTAGGATGACAAGGGTGTCTTACCCCCACTGAGGGCTCAACTTGAACCTGAATGGCATCAAGAGTGTCACTATTCATCTCAGCGATTCCGAAAATTATAGACTCGACACTAATTTGGCTAGTTTTCGATTGTTTTTTTCTTTCTTCGATTCCTTTCCTTCTCCCCCTAAGGGTGCTACGAGAGTCTTACTTCTAGGATATTTCTTCCCAGATGGTAGATCATATGTGTATCAAGTTTGGTTGAAATTGCTTCAGGCGTTCCAGAGTTATGCTGGAACACTACGTATAAATCAATCCATTTTACATAATACATACAAAAAATAAATAAATAAATAAATAAATAAATAAATAAATAAATAAAGAACAGGGTTTCTACTGAGTTTCATTTTCAAAATTCCAGTATATTCAGTATAACTATCAGCAAAAATCCAGTATCTAATATAATGATTTTTTTAAAGTTCTTTAGGAATAATCACACTCTTGATGATTTTAGGCTTGTAATTGTTTCACCATTAAAAGAATATTTTAATTTTTAATAAATTTAGTTAGCCTTGATTTTTTGAAATACAATGATTTTTTTTTTTACATTTAAGGGCCTCCCATCTACTCTCACAGCCTTCCACTCCACCCACTGCTTTAAATGTCTAACTACAAAATGTATACAACTCTTGCAGTGGAAAAATTTACAATCTCAATGAATACAAAATTGTTTCTACGACTATTAAAACAATTACAAAAAAGTATTGTTGACAAACTACCAGTTTCATTATTTTTCCAGTATGTGGACCAAAATTCCAGTATTTCCAGTATCAAAATTAAATTCCAGTATAATTCAAGTATTTCCAGTATCAGTAGACACCCTGAAGAATTATTCACACAATGCTAATTAATAAATTGTTTATAATATTAATTTTTACGAACCTTTAACAGATCCTGGACATCATCTGCATCTAAACGGAAGTCGCACAACGCATGCAGTATTTCCACTTTTGTACGTAGCGGTAAGAACTGGAAGTCCATATCTGTGTTGAAGGGGTTGTCTCTCCCATATTCCTGAAAAGAAAGCTTGGTATTATGATGTTGTACAAGGTATCAGAAGGACCAACTTTACACTAACAACACGAAAAGCAATCCCTTAAAATTCATCTAACCCTGAATATAATTAAATGATTTTATTACACAATGAATTATTATAAATTCTCATTTTTTTCACATATTTCCTAACTTTTCACTACTTATAATACATCACATTCTAAAACAGTGCTTTTAAAAAGTAAGTCAGTCAGGTCTTTACCCTTAATGCAGTGTTTCCCAACCTTTTTCAACTTGCGGCACACTACGAGTGTAAATTGAATTTTCGCGGCACACTCATAGATATTATTATTATTATTAGTAGTAATAGTAAATAGAAAATACCGTCGTAATTTTTTCTGTGATTACTGACCTTCTCACAGAGAAAAAAGCTCGATCACTGGTTTCCCCCCATCGTAAATCGTTATTTTATTTTTCATTCTAATTCAAAAATAGAAAACAATTCCAACGAAATATAGGACTCAGGCTTTTAAAAATACACTTTCTTTTTGAAGACTGTATCCAACCTTTCACTAAGGAAGATCACTAAATAACAAACGAACAAACAAATCTCTTGTACTTTTAAAACAGATGAAGGTAATTTGTATGAGTATTTGCTTTGTCGAAAGGGTAGAATGAGATTTTAAAATTTCAAGTTACGAAATCACATGTAACAATGAAGAAGCAATAATGGTCATAGCAATGATAATAAATACTTTTTTTTTAACATTAAAAATGTATAGACAAGTAACAGTGTGAAACATAATTTATTAACGGTTAATATACGTCACAATTTTTAAATATTAATAAAATTCTGTTTTCGAAATACGATATGTGTAGTAGTAATGTATGTATATACAATAATATATTACAATTACAGTATTTTTTTTTCCATCGTAGAGGTTCATAGTAATGTGAAATACAAATACACATTTTTTCTGTCTTGTAATTTGGTTGCTGTATAATTAATAATTTTGTTTTCATTTCCTCGCGGCACACCGGTTGGGAAACGCTGCCTTAATGGGTCAAATACTTCAAAGGAGAGGCTTTTGTGTGTAAACGCCACACGATATTCTTTCAAATAATACGCGAAAGGTTCAGAAATGGAAGTGAAAAAAAAAATATGACAGAAGAAACACCTCCTATTGTACAGTTCCAAAAATGAAATGCAGTATTATATGTAATAACAATCTTATTGCAACACTCCTAGGATAAAATTTAATACTTACAGTTCCGTAGAAATTCTCTCGGTAATCCCAGACACTGGAAATGGCTGCTACTTTTGGCAGCAAATGCTCAAACAAAGTGGGTTCAATAAGATGAGTTAGATTACACGTAGAAATAATAACAATAAGAGAACAATTACGGACATATTGAACACAGCGCACGAACTCGAAATGCAACATTTAGTTTTGAGAGCTAATGAACGAGACCTTTAATCTTATCTGAGTTCGGAATGCAAACTTTCATCAATGACAATAGTTTTGTTTAACAGTCGTGGATAAAAGCTAAGGAGATTATTGTGGTATGAGTTCTTGCAACACAGTATAATCTGTGAGTTCATGAGAGGCTCATTTGAAAAGAACTTTCCATATCCAATTCTTTCTTAACTAATTTCTGAACTGAACTTTCCGAAGGCGTTGCATTCATAGGTAAACTTCTGTGTACTGTAATATCTCGACTGAAAAAAGGTCTTTTATTTAGTCATTTTCTTTTTTCTTGCTTTCTTAATTCTTTGATTTAACAACATGGAATATTTCGATGAATCTCTCCGCTATCAATTCTGTCTTCTTAAATTTCTTACAGCAATGTTGTTCATATTTTGTAAACATGGCTGCGTCTCTGTTATGTTGTGGGCCGCAATATCCTAGTTTTCAATTGATCTTGTGCTGATACTTTACGGCCGCGTCACTGTCTTGACTATGTTGCCATTTTAGAATGCTATGAGCATCCTTTTATCCAGATATTGTTTCCAGACAATGACCCCATATTCCAAGATGATAATGGAGCCCATTCACACAGCTGGATGTGTTGCGGCGCGGTTCGAGGAATACTGCAATGAAGTTGAACACCTTCCCTAGCCTATCCTATCTTCGGACTTAGGCATAATTGAACATCTGTAGTCCGTTTTGAAGACACGAATTTTGCGCAGTTTCCAACCCCATCCTCTCTCACAGCAAAGAGTGAAATGAAAATGAAATGAAATCTTTGAGTTTTACGTCCCACGGTTATGCAGGTTAGGCTAAAGGAGACAGTGATGATGAGTAATGAATGAAATGGTGGAATGAAGAAAGTGGGAGGAAACGGGAGAACCCCAAGGAAACCCACGCACACGGTATTTGTCCACCACAAAGTTCACTTGGCGGGAGTTGTGATCGAACCCGGGACCCCAAGCACCAGAGGTGAACGCTCTACCACTGAGCCACCGCGGCCCCACACAGTAAAGAGTGATGCAATGCACGCAGAATGTTGTAATACTCCGCTTGCCGCCATTCACGACTTCTACAACTCCATTTCACGTCGCAATAAAGCTGTTCTGAAGGCGAAAGGTGGTCTAGACATATTAATGTGGTAAGCTGCACCTTTTTAAAGGTGTTCCCATTAAGTTGCTAAGATCCTGTGCATGACCCATCACTCAAATTCACTGCAAACTAGCTTTCTGATAATCAAAACCTGTTGATGGATGTATTTTGTTCCTAAAACTGGTGTTCTACAAGGAAATGTTCCTGTTCTCTTACTTTTCTATTATTCACCTTTCTCTCCAATGAAGCGTTTAGCACTTGTTTAGTGTGTGCCCATTTTAATGTATGTTATAATGTTTTTCACTATTTTCTATTATTCTATTATCTGGTAACTGATTATATAAAGTGTTTCCTCTTTTAACGGATATCTAAATAATACGGACAAACTTGTTTTTTGTCCCGGCATATACATATATTAATGTATTAATTATAGGAGACAACTCTTACAGACACACTTCTTTTACCCAAAAGTTTTAGAAACCTCCTTATAACGAATAAGAATTATTCTGAGTCCATACGTATTTAGCATAAAAATACTTTCTATAATTTGAAAACTAATCTTCAATTGATCCACCAGTTACAAGCAAATTTCGATCAGACACGTGTATTCGCAGAATTGTATATTAAAAAAAAAAAAAAACTTTCTCAAATTTATAAACCGTCATGATTAATTAGTTCTGGTTACATTTTCAGTATTCAATAGTAATTTGGATTTTCTTTTTAATATAGTCAGTGAGCGAATTAAGGGACTTCTATATAGAAGTATGACTTGTACATTGCAAGAAAATTATCGAACACGGATCATATTTTGCAGTACACGCCCATATAAACTCATCAACTACCGATGTTTCTTTACAAAGAAAATTTTCCAGAGTAATTCAACCAATGAGTACAGTATCTCAATACTAGCCTGTACTTACATTTATAACTATGATTTACTGTAAATTTCGTACGATTACACGAGCTGAAAGTATTGCAAATTTAAGTAACTTTTTTGTAACACCTCTAACTTACGGATAAGTATCATATTCCATCGATGTCGTTATTAAGGAGTTTCGCTGTACGTAGGTATATACAGGGTGTTAGAAAAATGTGTCACAATATTTTAGGAACAGGTTCCTTACATCAAAGTAAGAAAAAAAGTTTATATAAATCTGTGCTGAAAGGTGGATAGTTTCGGAATTATAGGTTGTTGAAAACGTGAAACAAGTGAAATTTAAGAGTTCGTAGCTGCACTACTATTGTAGTCGGGTAAAGACTAGTGATGGGCAGTGGGAATATTCCCGGTGGGAAGGAATTTAAAAATGGGAATATTCCCGGGTTTTTTTCCCTGGCCTATAAATTCCAGGGAAGGAATTTATTTCCATTAATTTACTTTATCTTCCAAATTATAAGAACCATATGGCTAATTAATTTATTTAATACTAGCAGCGTTCACCCCGCTTCGCTGCGGTCACCCCGGAACGCAATAAACTTTGTTACTTAGATAATTTTTACTTTTTCGCTTTCAAGTGATTTATAGCGCCTGTTAGTTATGTTAACCCGCCGAGTCACAGGGTCATGCGGGTTGCATATAAATACGTTTATTTTTATACCTATGATGAACTAATAACAAAGGATTTCTACGTATGGACACCTGAATGATCAATTATCTCAAGACACTGGTAATTGAAAATTAAAGTGATATGATAAAAATCATCTAGGGTCCACATCCTAACAACCCCCCAAAAATGAAAGAAATCGGTTCAGCCGTATTAGCGTGATGAGCGGACAAAGGATTTTTTGTACGTATTGACACCTGATTGGTCAATTATCTCAAGACACTGGTAATTGAAAATTAAAGTGATATGATAAAAACCATCTAGGGTCCAAATCCTAACAACCCCCCAAAAATGAAAGAAATCGGTTCAGCCGTATTAGCGTGATGAGCGGACAAAGGATTTTGTGCGTTCTCTTTTATATATATAGAAGATATTATGATTTACTTCTAGGTTTTAAAGAATTTGGAGGTTAAAAGATTTAAAATTATTTGATGGTACTTTATATAACTAATAATATGATTTCTAAAGTTCCATTTTCATTCGCACTAAAAAGTAGAGTAATTGTTTAGTATTTGGGGGGGGGGGGGGCAAAACTAGCAAAAAATAGGATGATTTACGGAAGAAATGAGTTGATAGTGATGTTCAAATAGTCAAGAAAGTATCGAACACATTTTTTTTAGGGCAGTAGGGGATTTATACAAAACGGAAAGGTAAGTGGAAGTGATTTATGTGAGAAAAGGAAGTCAATTGTTGCTAACGAAGAAAGAAAACAACGTGCCATGCAGGGCTCTAACCCGCCTTCATTCGATAACACTCGCTCTGCAATGATGTCTGAATTTAATGTTGGTAACGTAATTTAACGTATGAAACCATAAAATAACCGCATCGGAATAGAATATCGCAAAAAAGTAGGTGCAAAAGCTGGCCCCCAATGCTGAAGAACAGCCAAAATTAGCAAAGTACTAATTTACAAATGATGAAAAGGAACCATTTTGTAAAGCAATTTAGAATTATGTAGAAATAGAGATGAAGTACTATTAATAAACCCTGAACCACCATTAGTACTAGACGTCGGTTTGTCTCCTCTCTCTGACTCGAATTTCTGAAGAGGTACCTACTCGGACTTCTTTTACATATGAATTAACGTATGGAATTTCGAGAAATAGGTAGAATGAAAGGTCGTGTAAGGCAATGTTACGTGCTAAAATATTAAGATAAGTAAGTATCTTGCAAATTTTGTGAAAAATATGTATGCGCAAATGTTGATAAATTGGTGAGACATGTATCTTCTAGCATTTACCCAACCTAATTGGTTTATAACATTTATACATTTAATGTGTTTATAATATCAGTAATAGAGTCAAGTTGAGCAAATCCACTTACATATAAATTTAAATTGTTACTATATAATTTACTATATAATTTTTTCACACATATTTAATTGATAGAACATATTGTGAATAAATATCCATTTATGGGTACTCTCTAAATATAATAAACTGTTAATAAAGTAACATAGTACCGTTCAGAATATACATTTTAAAGAATCCTCTGTGGACAACAATAATAATATGCTGTGATATAAAAATTAATTCAACTTTGAAATCATAATATAGTAATAGAATGCAATTTTCTTTCTGACTGTTCATAAATTCCCGGATAAATTCCCATTTTGGGAATCTTCCCGGGAATATTCCCAGGGAATATTCCCGAAAAATATCTTCCCGGGAATTTACCCATCACTAGTCAAGACATCACTCGGGAATTTGTATGTGAACTATCCAAATATCCATTTTGAAGAATGCTTCAGTACTAGCACACTAAGTTTTAAAGATAGGTGGAGAGTGATCACAGCCTTTCAAAAAACGATTGTTCAAGTACCGGGGGTTCTGAAAGATGGGTATTTGGATAGTTCACATACTAGTTCCCCAGTGATATCTTGACCCAACTACGATCAGTCCTATAATGGTGGAAATATGGACCTTAAAATTATTTCTTTTTTTTAACGTTTTCGACACCCTATAACTATGAAACTATGCACTTCCGACCACTGGTCCATATGAACTTTTTTTCTTATTTTGATGCGAGGAATCTATTCCCAAAATATTGTAAAAAAAATTTTGAAACACCCTGCATAAACGCGTGTTTCAAAGAAATAATGGAAAACAATGCAACTAATAATACTCGAAAATGAAAGAGGGAAAAAAAAAATCACATAAACATCAAAGTAACAGGAAAATAATCTTACCTGACATTTTTGCCTAAAGAGACGACGTAGGAACATTTGATAATTAAAAGCAGAAATCTCGTGATTTCCAAGACACCCACATAGAAGCTTTACAATAAGGTCTTGAACTAGGGAACTACCTGAATCTTCAGTTCCATCTGTTAGAAGTGCTTCTTCCAGATCCTGAAAAACAAGAATAAAATTGAAATTATTGGTAATACCGTACATTAATGTTCTAGGATTTCTTTTTCATGGTTCTAAGTTCGTACAAAATTAAAAATTAGACTTACAAAAAATAATTCAGAAATGATCAAAAATGAATGAAAAATAAAAATAAATAAAACAAAATAAAATAAACGTTCGTTCCTTCAGCAATTACATTATTTTTTAAATGCTAAATACTAAGCTACAGTTAATCATAAAAGCTACGAAAATAAATATGTTGTTCGTAAGTATTGTTTTGAACTTTCACAACAGACTTTCTATAATTAATAATATTCTATATCATATTTCCTGATGATCGTCTTTCCAGTGAGATGTAAAACACAAGATACGCGTACAAGAAAATTAATACTGAAAGCATTCGAGATTAAAATTTAATAACAGAGTAGTGATACACTGAATGTAAATTTGATTTACGGAGATTTAATGAACTGTAAATTACAAATGAAATGACAGACGGACAAATACAGATCAACTGAACTTAACAAAACTGCATGTTATTATTAACTTTAACGAAATTAAAAAAACTCCAAAATGAGTCATAATTATAACAATCGACAGATCACATCGAGATGAACAAAATGATATTAATACAAAGGGTAAATTCTAGGGATGGGCAAAACCGGTTTTTATAAAACCGAAACCCGAAAACCGACACTTCGGTTTTCTCCAAAAAACCTTTGGAAAACACATAAAACTATTTACGTGGAAACAGATTCGGTTTCCGGAGAACAACGAAACACGCTTCTGGTCAGAAATAGAACAATTTTTTGGAAAAAACCAGAACCGGTTTTGAAGAAAACCAAAACCGGTTTCGACGAAAAACCTCTTTTTGTGCCCATCAGTAGTAATTTCTCATACGTAGTTTTAAAGAATATGCAGAAAAATTGTTTTTTATGGCAATAGAAAACATGTCTTAGTTACCTTGCTGTAACAAACATTTATTTATTTACAATGTATTGTCAAAAATATATACTCACTTAAGCATTAGATAGTGCAAAAGTTCTTCCCGTTTTTCCATTTAGCGGAGTAATGACTTCATAAATGGCACTGTCAATGCAAGAAACGGCGCTCATGTAATAGGGGCAACCTTACAGCAGTAACAAAGAGCGAGTATAGATGAGGGGTTTTTAGGATTTAGATTTCTGGGCTTTTGGCATCTAAGGACATTTAGCCCGTCACGTATGAGGGATGACGTCCCTCGGTGATCACACTATCAAGGCAAAGGGAAGGAAGGGAGCGGCCTGGGACCTACAAGTTAGGTACCATCCCGGCATTTAACTGGTGTGAATGAGGAAAACCCAGGAAAACCTCATTCAGGGTGGCTGGCCTGAAAAAGCTTTCTATATTTTTTCGACCGAGTGTCCCCACCGGGAATCGCACCCGGGACCGTTCGTACCGAAGGCGAGAGCGTTAGCGACTACGCTACGCGGGGCTACCGAGTGTAGACGAGGAGCTCATATAGGGATATAGTAGTATGTGGGTGAAATGAAGAGCGATCAGGAACATCAGACACTAGTGACTTTCTGGATTTGGTAAATGCAGTACTAGCTATGTCTACAGCCTGCCGAAATATTCAAGAAGTGCAAGAGACAAATCCAGTTAACGATAGCACGTATAGTCGCCGGCTATGCCCTTTACGCTAAAGGAGAAGGATGACTAATAAAATTTGATTATCAAGTAATCGATGGAACAAAGTGTGGGAGAAAAGAAAACCCCAAGAAAACCCACGTACACGATGTTGTGCATCACAAACTCATGTGTTGGACTTTCTTGAGAATGGCAATTAGCAATTCTGTTTATATTTTATAAATAAACAGTATTTCATTAACAACCCTACCACCTGACAATTCACCTCTACTCTGGAAACTGCACCAACAATTTTGTTTATATTTCGAATATAAATATTTAGGTCGTCCCATATTGATTGAGACTGATCCCGTATGAGAACATTTTTGTCCCGAGGAATTAAATGAAAACTGTGCCTGACAGACGTGTCCTGGACTACATGCTGACCATATTTCACATTCTTACATATAGATGGCGACAAGCATTTATGTCACACTGTGTTGGTGTGTTCACGGACAAGTGTAGTGTGAAAAGACAACATGGAATGCGAAAATTATAGCAACGGTGGACACATGGTTCTCGTGGAAGAAAGGTAAGTCTCCAATGGAAAATTTTTAGTGCCTCCGAACAGTGTGTGGTACAGCAACTTCAAGTCATGCAACTGTGTTTCGCTGGGTAGCTGATTTCACAGCTGGAACACTGAGGTAGAGAAAGGAACCAGCCCCAGAGGGAGCCGTGAACTACGAACCCTTATTTAGAAACTGAACGACGCCATAGTGATAGACAAGTGACTGGATAATTTACGGAATACGCAAGGTTTGAGGAGGGCAAAAATCCATTGTACTATGATACAGGGACGAAGAAGAGGAAAGTGTAAGTGTGTTGGGTACTGCATGAACTAACCGTCGAACAGAAACTTGTGCGTGTGCAATGTTGTACAGATCTATTGGCCTTACATAACGCAAATCCAGAACACTTTTTTGCTCGCTTGGTGACGCGGAATGAGTCCTTTTTCTGTTACGAGATTTAAAAAAATAAAAATAAAAAAATAAAAAAAAATGATGCAATGGATGCATAAGGGATGTCGACGGCCCAAGAGCCCAAGAAAGCACGACCATCACTGTTATGTGAAAAGCAACTGACCTCTGTGTTTGAGATACAGATGGAATTCTGCTCGTCGACTGGCTTCCACCGCGTAGCAAATAGTGACATACTGTGAACTCCTCAGGAGCACACAATCCGCATAGACGAGAACCCTTCAGGAACTGTAACTTCCAGTGTTGGACAATCACCATACACCATTGATTTGGCCCCTTCGGATTACACACTCTTTGACAAAATGCAATACCCTCTTTAGGGACAGTCCTTTCCCGATTTAGATGCCTTACATACAGTTATCCTACCCGAAAAATGTGGTTTGACCAGCCAATCAAAAACTTCCACAACAATGACGACTCAGTATCCACGCAGACGTAGAGCACGTATAAGAGACTTGAACATTTCATCACTCTTGTTTGTTGCGGCCACAGTGAGATCATTTTCAACAATATGGAATGCCTCAAGTATTTTACCAACAATCTAGCATTAATTTATTTTCCCTATATAATTTCAGAAAGTACGCTACCAGTGGAAAGAGTTTTGTTCAGTTCTACAATTTGTTTCATATTTCATAAACAAGTATACCATTAATTATCCTGCAAATTGGTATAAACATTTCTCAAGAAATATTTCACAAATGGTAGTTTCGGTGGTGGTAGGGAATAAATTTCTTTCAGACTCTCTCTCGCAATTGGTTCCAGTGATTTCTATCTTATTTCAGATTTAAATAATATTTCAGATATAAATAATCCTAAAACATAGATATTTTACTTTTCTCACAAATTTTTAGCAAGAATAGTTTACCGATACTGCAAATTTTTCCGATGACTCCAGAGACCGTATTTCATAAATATTTTATTTATAACATTCCAATATAGTATAAATTCTCTCTCCTTAAAGAACTGAAATCTTTGTTTTAAGTCCCACGATTACACCGTGTGAGCTAAAGGGGACTACAATGAAGAGAATGAGTGAAACGATGGAATGAAAAAGTGGGAGTAAACCAAGGTCCGTCGACCCTACTGTTCCTTTCCTCTTTTAAGGTCGCGTCATAACTACCCTTCTTTGAAAACCGAAGATGCAGTAAAATTGTGACGTCACGGCGGGAGCAGAAACAGCTTTCGCCCAAGGTCCTTGTCATTCACCCTTGCTTGTTTCTTTGATTTTTGCAGGAAAGTGAGTGATTCTTGCTTTCCTGTATTAAGAAAACATTAATTATTGTAGTGCCCGTGTTAGCCTATAAGTATGTCGAATTCTACACTAAGTACTTGTCACAATTATAGTAGAAATACTACGGGTTCCAAAGTTATTTATCATGTATTTCCCTCGGATCCTTTGCGGAAAGTTTGGCAAAAGAAATGCTGTCGGAAAGACATCTTTAAAGTTGAAAACGCCAGCGTCTATTCCGATAATTTTATTCCCGAAGCTTATGGACATAATTTAAAATGTGAGCTTCTAAATATTCTACCCAAGAAAAAGTTTAAACAAGATGTGCCTTCACTAAACTTACCATTAGCATACGGAACCGTGTTGATGTAAATAATGAAATAATTAAATGTACAGAAATTAGGTGTTTAAAGAAAAAACAAATCAGACATTGGGGTGCAGCCAGATGAAATAACTATTGTGACTGAAACAAAAAATAACTCTTTGTTTATGTTATTTTCCGTTTGTTCTGTGGAGAGTGAGGGGCATAAACCAAAAGAGCTCTCCTTTTTGCGTAAAGAGAACGAAAAACTGAAGTCTAACAGTGTGTACAAAGCCAAAATAATATGTTTACAAACGAAGTTAAAAGAATTGGAAAGCAAATATAATCAAGAATTAATTTCAAAGGCCAGTTCTAAAATATAATATTGTAATCGTTTGAATAAAGTGGTTAATAACCGGGTGATGATATATTACGAAAACGTTTTACACTAGGCTAAGTATATATGCTAATAAATGGTAAGAACACTAAGATGGATTGATTAAGATATCATTCGTGCATTAACGCAACACGCCTCATTGATAAATTATACAATCATCTGCGGTTACAAGTTCGAATCCCCGTACCCAATGTGTAAACATTTCGACGTTGTATGCGAAATTACCGTTTTTTTTTTTTTTTTTTTTTTTTTTTTTTTTTTTTTTTGTATTCTTACCCCAGTTTTGAAAATTTTGACTTAGCAAGGGCGCTTCTTAAAGAGTGTGGAAACATTTTCGGTGCTTATATTTGATGAATTGAATGTTAATAGGCGCGTATGCTCTGACCAAGAGGTTTATTTATTTTTAGGACCACACAGAAATGTCCAGGTGGCAATGATTCGAGGCTTAATAGATGTGTGGAAACAACCAGTGCATTATGATTTCGATAAGACTATGAAAAGTAAAAAAAAATACTCTTCGAAATCATATCGAAAGTTGAAGTCTCAGGATTCAAGATAGTTGCGATTCTTTCGAAGTTCAATGGTGACAATATGAGGCTATGTGGTGGTCTCGTTTCACCTTCTTCCAGGTGGATGGAAGCAATAAAATAGTATAAAGTTATATTTCGAACATTTCACAAAAAAACTGTGAATCGAAGAAAAGAAAAAGAACGTGATTGGCCGACCGTTTTATGTCCTAAGAAAGACAATTCGCTCTTGAAACTATTCGACAAGGCTAAGACATACTTCAGAATTCGGTTTTTGAATAAAAAAACACAGGAACTCCGCAGGAGGAATGTTCTTTAAGATTGTGGATGCAAAGCTATTCTGCAAGTGCTACTCAATGCTATAGTGAGTACATATTGTATCTGTATGTAGTCTATTTTTATTGCATTTAAAAATGTGTTTTCCTTTGCAAATCGCTACGGCGGAACATAGGCTTAGCACACGATATTTGTCCCTGCTTCACCGCGGTGACGTCACACTACAGCTGGAGAAAGTGGCTACGCAGAAACAGGGAGTTATGAAGGGACCTGTAAAAGCGCGGAACAGTAGGGTCGACGGACCTTGGGAGTAAACGGCAGAACCCGAGAAAACCTATGCACTGTTTGTCCACCACAAAGCGTATCTAACGTGAGTTAGGATCGAACCACGGACCCTATGCACCAGAAGCGAACGCTCTACCACCGAGCCCCCCTCTCCTGAAAGAATCCATAGCGTAGTTCATTGGTGTGTTGAATTATCTTTGGACGAGCTGCTGAAAACACCTACAGTAATAGTGTTCATATACCTAGAGTATACAGTTAATCAACAACATAAGGGACGTAATGGGGTGAATGCCGACTTAATCTTTTTTTACAGCCCAGCGTATACTCACCTTAAATTTACGTCGGAAAGAGCGTAGATGGGGAATGGTATACGCTGTATTTTTGAAAACGATAGAGCATATACCTAACAAAATTTTAACATTACACCACTAGCTATAATCTATTTTTCTTAAGAAAACTTTACAAGAGACAATTTATTGGTTGATAAGTTTTGTTTGGACTGCTATTTCGATTGAAGTCAATAACGATTTTGTTTACAAATACACTAGTGGAAAACGCATTTAAGAGCACAATGTATAAATCATCTGATTCGAACGAAATTCACACCACCTAACGCCTGTTTGTAGGGGCATGTATTCTTAGTTTGAAGGTCGCAGTACATCAACCACGGCAAAGGGCATACTGCTAGTAGTATAAAGGTCATTGGACAACACAATAAGAATAACTGTGTAGATCACTGTCAATGTCTGCAATGCCAAAGAATCTATTAGGAAATTTCGAGCGTAGCCGTTCAGTTGAGCTGTCAAATATCGGACGGTTATACCGTAAAATTGCCACTCATATGGGCCATGACTTGATGTACACAATACAGGGCAGGGGGTTTCTATAGCATGCATGCCTTCCAGTGCTAAGGAAGTATCTAGAGAAAAAACGAAATATTTTAGTTTAACGTCCTACGATTATGTCGTTAGGCTAAGGGAGACGGATGATTAAGTCAAATGAATGATGATTGTGAACAATGGTCAATAATCTATTCTTGCCTCTGTCTTCATTCAGGGCAGAAGTATAACTAGTGCGTTATCAATCAGGTCCTAGGACCTTATCTAGATATTTTGCAGATCCCAACTTCCAGCAGGATAATGTCAGTCTCCTTAAAGCTAGGCCAATCCAGCGTATTCTGGTCGGTATACGCCTTCCTATCCTGACCTGATAGTTCTTCGGATCTAATTCCTATCGAGTGTGTATGGGACAGTGGCCTGAGCCCAGCTACGCCAAGATCTACAGCGGGAGTCGGATACCACACCCAGACAGACATTCAGCATCCGTACGACCGGCTATCTACCCGAACAGCTGGTTGTGTGGTCGCTCGGAGTGATTACATGTGTTACTAAGTTACATAGAAATATTCGTGATAAAACGTTGTGTGGATCTATTTCAGTAACAACAGGAACAGACATGTAAGAAAAAATATATTTATGAAGACAGAATTTCTTTTTAGCAGAAAGCGACATTTTCCATGATTAGAAAGCAGAGAGGTCATGTAATATTGCTATGTGACAGCACGCCCGATCCCTTTTTATCACCACTTTCCTTAGGATGTAAACTTTAAAAGTTTATTCTTTCGTGTTTCAACATGTAAATACCACATACAACAGCTATAGTTTGATCTGGTATGGATTCCACCAATGCTCCATCAATATTTATGATTCGCCCTCAAAAAAAGAGCTTCAGTTCAGTAAATAAATAGTAAATATATAACAACAATAAATAGTAAACGCAGAATAATACCAATAATTAGTAAAAATAGAACAATATTAATAACTACACAACGAAAAGGCTAAAAAAGCTTAGAGAACGTGAACAATGTTACAAGCGTGCAGAAACGAGAGGGCACGTTCAACAATAGCAATATGATTGTCCAATACACAGTTAAGTCTAAGTGACAGTCCGTGACGCTTTCTGACTTCTGAGTATTCAGGTCATTCGACAAGAATGTATCGAATACTCAGTGGGACAATACATTCCTTACATACGGACGATTCAAACCACACAACAAATAACTATGCGTCAGATAAGTGTCCGATACATAAACGCCTTAGGAGCACTTCATCTTGACGACGAGAGCGAGCGGACGTATGCCATTCTCTAAGGCGAAGCTTAACTGCGTAAAGTTTATTTTCACTTGCCTAGTCCGTCTGCTTGTCAATAAGAGAGCGTCAAGGTATAGAGATCGGAACGAGAAACTAAAGATTCAAAAAAATCAAAATTCGTTTGGTCAAATAATATTTGTTCAATTTTTAAGCACTGCTTCTTCCCTCCGAAATAAGTAACCTAGTAAAACACATGATTAAAAGAGTTCCTGTAATTTATACTGAAACTACAAAGGAAACCAAGTACTGAGTCTACGATTCAGTATAATAATGCTTTGAACATGTTATTCTTCCATACAGGGAGACAAAAACACATGACTCACCTCTATATCAAAGTCAAGAAGATTGAATGCTGCTCTGAACAACGAGCAGAAATGAGCAATGCACGGAACTTCCCACCACGACTGTATATCTGTAAATAAAGTCAAGAAAACATAATGAATATTCCAAAAATAAAATAAATACGGTAGCATAGTTATGCAAGATTCATTGATTATAATTAACGTTCCTTACTGAGTTCTACTGCTTAAGGTGGTATCCGAACACTAGTCAGCTCTCCTCATAGATCACACCGCGTCCTGGTGGGAGAACTCAGTGATTCGGATTCCACCTTAAACTGCAGGCCCTCGTCTTACATAACCTCCGTTCTGAAAAGGGATACAAAACTCCAATCAACCTAACACTACTCGGGCTTTCATTCAAGGCATAGTATCCTACTGGTGATCAAGAAACGAATGTACATCTACCTTATACACCAACTGATCTCACTTTTTTTTCTCCTTCTATAACATTACAATACGTATATTCTTGCCTTGTTAGAGAAGATAATAAAATGAGAAAACCTGACTATATTATAGAAAAATGTTCAATAGTGAATTTCTGTTTAAAATTTGACATTAGAATGAGAAGGTGAATAACAGTAAATAATAGTGCATCCCACATTATACGTTGCTTAAGGATAATTATACATTTATCGTTTTACAAATTATTTTAAACTTGTCTTTAGCATAAATAATGAAACACCTTATTTTCTGTTCATTTATTAGTATTTTATAGTTAACAGTCTCATATCAATATACTGGAATCTATAACTTCTTTATCAATATCATAAATTAATTTCTCTTGTGACAATGAAGTTTCTATAGTATAAGTATAAAGTTATACAAGTACACATTAAAATAGTAAAAACGCAATGTTTAAGAATTACAATATAATCACCCTAAGGCTCTTTACTTACATTACCCTGAAGAGGTTGGGTACTTGCAAGTTTTAGGTAAGCCTCAAGATTTTTTTTGTCAGATATGAACATTTAGAACTCAAAATCCAATTAAGGGTAGAAAAGTTTATCTGAAGCTGATGATAAATAGCTCTAATTCAAAGTAAACACTGATCACGAAACCGTTGAAAACTTACACCAAGGATGTTGTAAAATAGGGTATGTGCTCATACTGCAAATTCATTAAGCCATACGTCACAGCTTTTGCTGGCCCAACTTACCGATGTCTTTTACGTATTAGAAACAGCAATATCTTACGTGCTATTTCTTGAAAATTAAGCAAATAATCGGAAGTGAGCCCGATCACGATTCAACCAATTAAGGTTAGTCAGTAGGAGCCCGAGTGAGCCTCAGTTTCACAGAAAGTAATGTGTCGTGCTCCATTAAACTTAATGACTCAAAGCCCGACGAAATTAATGCGCACGAGCACAAGTGAGAGCAAATCTAACTGAGAATAGTAAGCGCAATCTCAGTTGAGGGAAGAGAGCTAAAGCATAAGCCCATAAGCCCATTTGAGGCTGCAGAGCCCGAGCTACATTTAAGATAATGACCGGAGCTAATAATGAAATTGAGCATGAGCCCAACTGAGTGCAAGCCCCACTGACAGGTGATAAGCCCGAGTCCAAATGAGCATGTACCTGAACAAAATTAATGAAACTGAGCGACACGTGGCAAGTGACTAAGTCTTATTAAAGGGTGAGAGCCAGAGCGCAAAAAACGCGAGCCTCAACGAGAACAGTGCGCGCAAGCCCTAATGAAGGCAACGAACCCAAACCCAAATGAGGGCAAACCCTACTGGCGATTGTGAGCCCGAATCCAGTAGAGGGAAGTAGGGTCGAGTGCGACTGAGCCAGGATTTGCCCATGTGGGCCCCGTCCTAAAAAAACCGGTGTTTTTTTCGGGTTGGACCCACCTGACAAAACCCACTTTAAAACCCACCTGGGTTTTGGAACTTTTTGTTAGTATATTTTTGGTGCAACTAAGGTGATCACATTGAAAGTGATTTTTATCAGATTTTGGCCTTTCATTGGGCGAATTAGATGCTTTTGCATTAAAGTATAGAACACCTTTCAACATAAGACCTTTATAAAGTTCTGAATGAATAAGAAACCTTACCTTAGCTTGAGATAATTATAGAACAAATTAATGTATGGACTATGCTTATAGGCTGTTTGAAGTAAAATATGTAATTTTATGTTTTAGAAAATACTTTCGTTGTCCCTCACATGTTTGACGGGTTTAAAGCCATAGATGTCGATACTAACAATAAATATGCAGTGCATTAGTAAAACTACTAGTATTATTTTTTATTACCTTTGACTCTTCAGGTAACACAAGTATTCTTCAGTAATATTTGGTTTTCCAACAACAAAAGTTTAGTTCAGTTATTTGTTGCTGCTCTTCAAATAAGCATTCGGTAGAATCAACACCAGCAATAGCGTAAAAATTCTTGTCAGATTTAAAAGCTTAATGTTCGGAGTTCCGAGGACTACGTAACGCTTACTATTTCAAGTGCTAAATTCAAAATCCCGCACTATATAATTGAAGTTTCGATGTACAGTAAAGAAAGCAAGTTGCATTTTCGAGGGGGGAGGAGGAAACCGTCGTGAAAGAAGTACTCGGGAAATTCCCGCAATTGAACGCATAAAGCATCGGAAGTGAATAGTTCAACATTAAAACCATTTATTTTACGCTGGAAAATATTTAATTTCATTTAAGACTTTTTGAAACATTTACTTTATAAAATATGAATTATATTTTTAATTGTTTTAAATTAATTTTCTGGAAAGATCTGTCTTGCAACAAGTGTTTGGGAAATTCCCGTAATTCAACACACAAAGTATCGGAAGTGATTTTCAACAAAACATTTGGCGAATGTCACTGAGGCTCCTGGGATGATTTGATCTACATTTGTTCACTCGTCCTTTAGATCATTAGACGAATATTTCGCCTCCATCAGTTCTGATCCCCCCCCCCCCCCTTGGAGACTATCCGCCCCTGGTGTATCACACATACTACAGGGTACCACTTTCGGTCTTTAAAGTTTAAACTTTCAGGTTACAAGCACGAGACACTAAATTTCCTGTATAGATCTTAGCGGCATACCAACGTAAAATTTCAAAATGGCGGCCATTTTTTTTTTTTTTTTTCAAAATAGCTGTTATCCACGCTACAAAGTGCAATTTTCAGTCTTTGAAGTTGAAATTTTTAGAGTAGAAGCACGAGATATTCTAAATTTGCTGTATAGATTTTTTCAGCGATCCAATGTAAAATTTCAAAATGGTGGCCATTTTTTCAAAATTGCACTGAATAGAAAATTGTTGCAAGTTGTGACAATGATAATCTTGAAATATAAATTACATTTTAACACTTTTAGCTCAAAAACATTAAAATATTTCGAAAAAACTCAATTAAACCCAAAAAAACCCATATGGGCCCAGGTGGGTTGGGCTTTTTCAGAAAAACCGTGTTTTTTCAAACCCTGGACTGAGTATGGGTCCAATTGTGATTAGTGAGTTCGATCCCCACTGAATGTAGTGAGTCCCACCTAAGTAGGCGGGTGTTCGAAAGAGATCAGTGAGCGTGATTTTCAATTATGTTATTGAGCACGTGTCTCATTGAAGAATGTGAGCCCATACCCGAGTAAGGACGAGCTTCAACGAAAATAGGGCGCGCAAGCCCCATTACAGATAATGAACCCAAGCCCATATGAGTATAAGTAAATGTAGCCCCATTGATAGTAGAGAGCTCGACCCCAGTTGATGGAAGTGAGCCCGAGCCCAATTAAGCGCGTGCTCGAAAGAGAGTAGATAGCCCGAGCCTCACTGAAGGATGTCAGCCGAACACAAATGAGTACAAGCCCCCACTGACGCCATTGAATGTAGGAGCCTGAGTTCAAGTAAGGGCATGTCCAAAATGGATTAGTGAGTGTGAACTCGAAGGAAGCTAGTGAGTGCGATCCTCATTGGAGGATGGGAGTCCGAGCCCGGTAAGCGCGAGCCTTAACGGGAGTAGGAGCGCAAGCCTCATTAAAGGTAATGAACATGAACCCGTAAGCTGCACATGTAACCATTTTAAACGTTAAAGCGAAGGATTTAAATAAAAATAAACGCAAAAACACTCCATGTTTACATACGGAGAACCTAATGTTTTGATCGAACATTAATGACAGAAAAGAGAGAAGCCAATCAAGTTTAGCGATGCTAGCTTGTTTTTCGGCTTCATCGAGCTACGGGGACAAATATAACTATGGGCAAATCCTCTATTTTCTAGCATTCTTGACTTACACACTGTAATGTTATTTCAATTGTTGATCTATTCCTCACAGAACTGCAGTTCTATCTTCTCTTAAGTTTGAAATTTTTGTATAGCTAAGAAAATAATTTTCTATTCGAGAGCAGCGGTGGCTCAGATGTAGGAGACTCATCCTCTTGTGCATGGAATCCCTGGTTCGATCCCAGCTCCGTCCAGTGCGATTGTAGTACCCAAGCATGAGCGAAGGTTTTCCCGTTTCCTCCCACTTTTTCGTTCCACCATATCGTCCATTATCACTGTCTCTATTTCCATTAGAACATAAGAGTGGGATGTTAAATTGACATTTTTTAAATTTTATTTTTATAGTGCTTGACTTTTTATTGCTCCTGGAAATAAAAATTTATTCTTGGTTACTCTAGTTAGACTCACTACTAAACAGGCAAAGAATTTTCCAAGAATTGTGCTTTTTTTTTTTTTTAATTAGTTCTATCTGGAACGGTAAATAATCAAAATAATGTTCAGAATAGCAACCATATGCCTTAAATGTTGTTATGCTTTTGACTTGCACTAGTAAATAAAAGAAATAGCATCAATCAACAATGAGAGATATTTATAGCTTCTTACAACTAATCTCAAATTCACCGAACAGAATCAGTTCCTTGCTATAGATTTGGAAGAATATGGAAGCAGAGTTCACCGAGTATTCACTAATTTGATTCACAAATATGACAATAGGCAAATAGGTAAATACATCTTTACAGTGAAAATAAGTTCTGCCCAAAATTTCAAATTACTTTAAAACGATATTAAGAAATTGGCCACTTTATTTCGAGATTTTCTGAATTCCAGCTAATATCTGAGTCGAGTCAGCAGATGGTTGTACGTAGGTTTGACTACTTTCCAAATATGTAAGTAAATTCAAAATATATTCATTTTATTTACCAAAACACAAGTAAAAATGAATAAGTCTTTAATCTTATATTCATCTCATTTTTCGTATATTCATCGACTTGAATTTCATTTAACTAATCGCGCACATACAGTCGATACTTAATGAGAAAACGCACTCAATTATCACTTTTTGTTGTGAATCGCTTATGATTTTATAAAGTTTAAAGGTCTATTCATTTAAAATCTTTTTCATCCTTACACACAGTAAGAACTATTATTATCAGGAAAAAAATACTATCAGTATCAGAAAAAATACTACTACTTTACAACGAGCGTGATATCTTAATGAACGAGTATGAGGATGACCACAATTGGTCACTGAAATATATGCGTCGAATTGTTATGGGTGCTTTGGTATTATTTTTCTGATTCACTAATATGCATCCTGTCGCGTCATTAAGTAACGGTATTATTTACATACGGAAGCTATTGGAGATGTATGTTGAATAGTTAGCGGTGACAGAACATTTCTTACCTCGCATCCTGGTAATAAATATCAAAATCGTTTCGAGGCCTCTTTGGCCCCTTTCTCAATGTACCTTTTTCCGATACGCTACCACCTAGAACACGGTAATGAGTTGCGTCCTTCCGTAAGAAATGTTTTTTCTCCCCTCAATAAAGAACTATATTACTGGGTGAGTCGAGTGATTTTGTCACTTCTGCTCTCAACCTAAGTGAAATAATCTAAAATTCACATGATCGGTTCCAAACAATAAGTCAACTAAGTAAAGGGACAATAAGTAACAAGTAGTAACAATAAGTAACTATGGGATCTACCGTAGTCGGGTCAAGACTTCACTTAGGAACTAATATGTGCTCTATTAAAAAATGCATGTTTCAGAAACCTAAGGTACTAACGCAACAATTTTTGCAGGTGTTTGGCTACGGGCATATAATTTGAAGTACTCATCAGCTACCTCTATAAAAATTGTTCCAGAAGTACCGCAGGATTCTGAAACATAAATATTTAGTTAGGGCACATACTAGTTCCTAAATGAAGTCTTGACCCAACTACGGTAGGTTCCATAGTTTTGGAGCTATGGACCTTTAAAGTTCTTTTTTTTTTTTTTTTTTTCATGTTTTCGGCAACGTATAACTCCGAAAGGAAGCATTTGTGCACCCAGGTGGTCTCTACTTTTTGTCTAATATTGGTGTCAGGAATCACCTCCCAAACGTTGTCGGTATTGTTTTTAAACACCCTATATATATTCCTTTATTTGCATGTAGATAAGTTTCCGTCCCTAATTTATCTTTGATCTATTTGTTCTTTTAAGTTCCTTTTCAGGAACTTAAAAGAAAAATTGCAATTCTCTCTTCATTATAATGCGCATTACAAGTCAATGCAAAATATAACCCTTTGAAGTTTCATATACATCTCATGACTTTGAAACACAGCGGAAACACATAAAAAAACAAATACAGGCGGAAATATCCTACACTTGTCCATATTACAAGGATCATTAAAATATC
Source organism: Thermobia domestica (assembly GCF_964235325.1). Taxonomy (NCBI): domain Eukaryota; kingdom Metazoa; phylum Arthropoda; class Insecta; order Zygentoma; family Lepismatidae; genus Thermobia; species Thermobia domestica. Next base: position 34,313,410 of record NC_137463.1, on the reverse strand, counting down.
AATGAACGAATGTAGCATTTCGTTACTTCCACGAAAAGGCAATGATTCCTTGAGACTAACCATAGCCCTTTGCGACGCAAGGAATATTTCTGTGAAACAGCGGTGTATAATGAAATTTCCTCAGAAGGAGAAGGTGAAATTTCGCGTAGACTGCAAGTGCAGCATGATGAACAAACACCATCAAAAGCAATAGAATATGAATGGTCTCAATATTCAGTGAAAGGTGGGAAATTGCTAACACATAAAAACTAAGAGACTGCATACACTAGAGATATTCTAACAGGGTTCTTTAGTTGACACTGACTGCCAAACGCATCCGAAACCTCTTTCCTAGTCGCCTACTTTCGTTCACACACTTCTAAATAGATCTGAAATAAACCCATCATGCGTAATCACTTACACGAAATTCAAAGTTATTACCCTGAAAGGGTGCAGATTACGACTGCGATTATTATAATTTCTTTGAATAGTGAGAGGTTAAGATCTGTTAATTCACAGATGGAGTGTAATGTATAAAAAGCAATTCCAAAATACCAGAAACTTTGAAATCTTGTATATTTCTCCAATTATTATTATTATTATTATTTAACGGAATGATTATCTATTACACTTAACAGTATCTGCTTGTGAATGAGAACACAAATGAAAACCAGAAAAAAAATGTTGATAACATTCACATTGCACCATGAAGGAGTTCATGAAATTATTGACGAATACGGGAAGAAGAAGTTGATGAAATGTAATTTTTTTTCTGGTATCGCGGACACAATGTCCATCAAATACACATAATATTACACTTAGTTTTGAAACAAAAAAATGATAATTTTAAATTGCAAATTTTGCTAATTTTCAGCGTTTAGGGCTTTTCTTGTCATTTTTTCTAATTTTCGTCGCTTTTCCTAAGTTTCGGTAATTTTTTATATTTTTCATGTCAATTTTTAATTTTGGAATATGCTCGAGACTTTTCACCGAGGTAAACACATTTTCTCATAAAATGACAATTTATAAGTAAAAAGAAAAAGAGGGTCTTAACTACAGACATTAGTCTCCGTTCCTATCAAGACAATGGTGATGTACTGCAAGCATATGTAAGATAAGTGGAAGAAGTACCGTAGGAGTTTTCATATCATTAAATATTTTAAAAATGAATTTGTGTATTATCTTTAAAACCATTTCTGACGTTTAAATTTATTACTTTTTCGACGGTCTGTATTTTGGCGGAAAGAGGAGGCGTGCTTAGGAAGTGATATGCCCACTTCTCCGAATACCGGTGTCTCTGATTTTTCATATACAATTTGTTAAACAACAATTACATCATTTACTTGGAGGTATTATTTCTTTATGTTTGTAGTTACGTGCCGGGTATGTAAACGCACCATTGTAAGTCGAGGTGCGGAAAATAAGTCTATTTTATACTATGTCTTAATGATTAAATTGTTTAAACATATATTTCATTTGGTAGCTTTCATTTAATACCAAACTAATATATTTTAACTGAAGAAGCTACCTTATTTCTACTGGTACCGCGGACGATGTCTATCAGTTGGTATGTATGTTACATTCTCTTAAAGTTACAGTTACAAATTTAATCGTAACCGATACAATTTTTAGGTCAATTTTCCATGTTTACTTAGGGCATTTTATAGATCCCATACTGATGAAAGTAGCAGTGACTACTGAAATCATTTAAAGAATCTTTACCGGTATCTTCTGTTCAAATACAAGGTTAGTACTAGTTTTATTTGAAAATATGCATCCCACAGCGTCCATCCGCAAAGATGCAATGTTTGCTTTGTAGAGAGCACCTGCCACAAGTTGGTGGGTGTTTTTATCACAAATAATCGTTTAAAAGGCATATAAGTTTGCAGGTATAATAAAAAGCTGCTTTCAACGGATCCCATATGCAACACAAACGGAAATGTTTCGTAATAGTATGAATTTATGAGTGAAAAATGCGTTAAATTCTCTTCATTAAACTGAATCTGTTGTGCAAACAAGGGAAATCTAAATAAACATTTTTAGTGGAAAACTTCAAAGTTAAAGAATTCAGCGTTTAGAAAATGTTCACACATCTTGTGAGAGGTTATAAGGAAAAGGTGCATATGACACTGAATTAGAAGAGTGCACAGTAAACACTTATCAAGATGCACTACCAAAGTTTAAAGGAACTGCAAAAATTTGTCGCACAGACAATGGTTTCTTAGTGCACTTAGTGTCGTCTCTCACACTAAAGTGTTTGTGGAGATTTGAACAACCATGCAGTAATGAGTACAGATCTCTTCTTGACTATTGGGAAAGGTTCACTGGAGCAGGCGGTTCTATCAAATAGAAAATTTATAGGTAAAATACTATGTGAAACATTTTTTGTGAAGGAATAAGTGTGTGAATCTAAGTAATTACCGTCAGTGCACAGCACATTGAAACGAATTTTGAGTGAAAGTATTGTAGGTGTGTATTCTTCCAATATCCTATTCATGCGTATACCCCCATCGTTGACGCGGACGCACCCTGTCGTCCCCGCTCGGCCCCCCTACTGTGTTCCTGCCTTGACTCGGTAAGCATTCGTGCTTTTTAGTAGCAACCTAGTACAAGCTGGTTCGTGTTTTATACATTGTATTTAAACTGTCCTCCTCCTGAAGTCAATCTGGAAGAAGTGATGGAGCTGCTAATTTAGTGCACGCTCTGCTAAAAGAAATACAAAGCTCTAACCTGCTCTGAAAATGTATACAAATTTTGCAGAACCGTCTGCCCGAGTAATGCCTTGGAAAAAAAAAAGATGATGTTTGAGCAGTATTTTTTCATTTTATTGTACTATGTGTATTAATTCTTAACAGAAATAAACACGTAAATAAAATACGTGCAACACTTTATTTCATTCCCGCATGCCCATTATGTGCATATATGCCATAATTCTTTCGAGTTAAGTTCCGAAGTTGGACGTCCGTTTCCAGGAAAATATATAAAATTTACTCGGAAAATATGGATAATTTGATTGTTCGTGTGCTTAATATATAAGGATCGCGAGAAATCTATTTAATTGTTATATATAAGCGGTTATAAACATGGGACTATTCAGTGAGTGGAGGAAACTACTTCGCGCAAGGTAACAGAATAGTTGCATTGTGGTAAAGAAATGAGTATTTATATTATCAACCCGGCAGGTAATAAGTCCAACGGTACCTCTATTCTAGATCCTAACCTAACCTTTCCCCCACCTCGCGATGTAACGAAAGGAAGCCTAAAGTCAGTTAAGAACGTAGAGATTCAAAATTATAAATTTGGCCTATGTTTAGCAGAAGGGGTCCAGCTCTTTTCTCTAAAAAATGTTACAATTTTGGTAATTTCTGTTCATATTCGGTTAGTTTAGGGTAGGGTTGGTTAGTTTAAGTTAGCTTAGGCTAGTTTAGGTTACGTTAGGTTAGTTTAGTTTATGTTATATTAGTGTAGGAGTACCACATAATTTTCCAAAAAATGATAGAATTTCGCTTATTTCTACTAATATGACGTTAGTTTAGGTTAGTTCAGGTTAGCTTACGTTAGTTTATGTTAGGTTAGGTTGGATTTGGTTACGTTATGTTACGTCTAAGTACTTGCATCACTCATTTCTCCTGTAAATTTTGTGTTTTTTACGTGCTTCTGGACCCCTTGTACTAAACATACCCCATAAATTTTAATAGCTTTTATTAACACTGGTAGAAAACTATCGGACGTCCAACTTCGGAATAAATGCCATTCTTTTTAGTGGTCTACCTTCGCTCAGCGGAAATTTTTGCGAGTCCTGTTCGATTCCGCGAAAGACATGTTTTACTGTATATTATGGCATGTACACGTATAGGTATATCATGAACCTTTATACAGTTGGTGGGCAGATGCCAAGAAAACATAGTCTAGAAGACTTTATAAGATAATTAATGAAAATATTATAATTTTTGAAAAATCATCTGTGATGTCCCTCGAATGCACCTGTTTTAAATGGGGTTTAAGCATGCGCCAATGAGATAAGACTGTAGATGGCAAGATACTGCTATTATGAAGAAATATAAGTTTGACTTATACAGACTTATCCCTGTATCCTTGGTTGTACACCCAATTGTTCGCCCATTCTATGACTTATGAAAAAAATGGTATATTGGCAGCCATAATATCCTGTAATTCTGCAAGCACAAATAGTAAACATGGAGAACTATTGATAGAATGAGAATTTGTACGGGAACTACGTGATGCTCTGTGTAAATGAACAGTATACTTGCATTATTAGTTGTGATGATTCGCCGTCGTTCTACATCTATGCAAGGGTTGATAGTAAAATGGGAGTCACTAATGCAATGAATTTTTAAACCATCACAAGTGGATTTACTGAAAACAGTATGCTTTTACTTATCATTCCTTGGCAACCCAATTCTTAATCTGTACGGTTTATAAAAAATTTAAACTGAAGAAACTGAATCTACACTACATATAATTTCTATAGTATTTCCTATTGTTGT